>NC_065578.1:84946364-85263031 GCF_024542745.1 Macaca thibetana thibetana | reverse complement strand
TGCTCTAAGGGCACTATTAACTAATAAATAATATAAGTATTATTCTTTTGTACCTTACAATTAATTTTTTGAGAAAACTAGAGGTAAGTATCATGCTTACACAAGGCAAACCATTTTAGTGTTCCTTACTCTTTGATTAAATTTCTATTTATAACACATTTATGGGAGTAAAAAAATCATTGGCTAGAGAGACAAAGACCTGGATTCTGGTCCCAGCTCTGGCACTTAACCTACTAGCTAGGGTATTTAACCTTGGGTATTTAACTACCATGGTACCAGTTTCTCATGTTTAAAATTAAAGTTAGGGCCACGCATGGTGGCTCATGCCTGTAATCCCAGCACTGTGGGAGGCTGAGGCAGGCAGATCACGAGGTCAGGAGTTTGAGACCACCCTGACCAACATGGTGAAACCCCATCTCTACTAAAAATACAAAAATTAGCCAGGCGTAGTGGCACACACCTGGAGTCCCAGCTCCTCAGGAGGCTGAAGCAGGAGAATAGCTTGAACCCGGGAGGCAGAGGTTGCAGTGAGTCAAGATTGTGCCACTGCACTCCAGCCTTAGTGACAGAGTGAGATTCCGTCTCAAGAAAAAAAAAGAAAAAAAGAAAGTTAGGCCATATCGTATGTAAGGTTCCGTATAGTCCTGTGATTATGATGTTCTTAGATAGTACTTATTAATATTCCTCTAGTGTAAACTAAAGAAAAGACAGAGAGCCTATTTCACCTTTAACACATTATCTTAAAGCCCTTAGTATTTTTTTCCTGAAAGAAGTCACAATAAATGCTAATGATGTTCTTTTAGGGCAGGGAGCAAGAGACAATGAGAGTGAGTCTTTTACTTACTCGTTTTACACCTTTGTGTACTGTTCTAATAAAGAAAATTAATGTCAGCAGGAATTACTTTGATAGGGAGATAATTGATTTTTTATTTGTCTTACCAAACTTTTGAAAACACTTTGGGCCGAAGGTAAGATAGGCATTCATGAATTAAAATTAGTGAGATAGCCTTGTCTTTAGTCTCTCTTGTTGTATCTATTACTTGTTTGTATCTTTTTGTTTTAATTTTAAAAAATGTTTTAGGAGACAGGGTCTCCCTCTGTTGCTCAGGATAGAGTGTAATGGTGCCATCACAGCTCACTGCAGTCTCCAACTCTTGGGCTCAAGTGGTCCTTTCACCTCAGCCTCTCAAGTAGCAAGGACTGCAGGTGCTCACCACTATGCCCAGCTAATTAAAAAAAAAAAAAAAATTGTAGAAACTGGGTCTTGTTTTGTTGCCCAGGCTAGTCTTAAACTCCTGGCCTCAAGCGATCCTCTCACCTTGGTCTCCCAGAGTGTGGGATTATAGGTGTGAGCCACTGCACCTGGCTCTATATATTATTAATAGAAAAACTGTAGATATTTGACCAGGAAAACTTTGCTTTTTATGGAAGGAGACACTTGTTTGATGAAAAGTTGCTTATGCAGAATCAGTTATTATATTAAGAAACAAACTCCCACACTCAATTATATAAGTTAATGCCTACCTAAAATATTTGTTTACTGTCGTGGAAAGAATGTCAACATCATAAGGATGTCTTCCCTATTTTATAGATCCTACTTTTAATTTTCTGTTACCTAAGAGGTTGGTGTTACTAACTAATATTGTTTCCAAGTAGATCTAAGTTGTAACATGAAGTAATATTTTCAAGATATAAGAAAGAATGTCCTGATTTGGAAAGTTGGTACAGTTCTTGAATAGGAAAGCTTTTGCTCTATAAGTATTTTAAAAAATAGAGAAAACTACCACTCTGAGGTTGTCAGTAAATACACTTTCCTTTAGACCAAGAAAACAAACACAATTGTTATGCTCTATCCATTTTTTAGCTAGAGGTTTTTGTCATTTGTAGATGTTTATTTAATATTAGTCAGTTATCTATAGATAAGTAACTTTAAGTAACTTCTAAGTTACTTAAAATGTCAGCTTTTATAAAGGAAAATTGACATTCATAGGAAATTTGCAATCGAAGTTTTTCAAAACAAAGAATTATTCTGAAGAACAAATAAAATCATGACACAATTTCTGTTTTTAAATATCTGATTGTCAATTAGCTTTTCTGAAAACAAAGCCCTAGGGTATTGCTATTTTATCCTCACTGCTTAGAAATTTAGCTTTGTGATTGGATTTTGCCACTAGAGGGCTCCAATGAGAGCCCCTCGCCCCTATCTCTATCTTCTTTAAAGAGAGATGCTTGTCATTTTGAGAACTTCAGTATACTGATTCTGACAGATCACAGATTTTGTTTTTGTTTATTTGGAAAGGGAAACTTAAATGAGGCTTTCCATAGTATTTCACTGCCTTCCTCTAGGTTTGATTGCAGTAGTTGTATGGTGTCTTGTTTTATGTCCAGATACCTCAGCACTGAGAATGAATTAAGTGCATATTGGAAACTGTGCTTTAGGTTTTGGAAAATGGGCAATCCCATATTGTAACTTGCAAGTTTAGGTAATCTGAGGCTTATTTAAATTAAATTTGAAACTTAATATAACAAATAATGAATGCAATAGTTTTTCTTATGAAAATAGATATATCAGACTACTGTCCTCCCTTTCCAAACTTTCATCTCTTGAAAGCATTGCTAGCCTTCTCTGGTTTCAGGATTTATGCCTACTTCTCTCTCCTGTCACTTTCTCCTTTAACCCTGATTTCACATCTTTATCATGAATCTCAGAAACTAGCTTCAGAGATATGAAAACTGAATCCTCAAAACTTCAATTAAAGGATGAAAACGATCTAGGAATTCTGTGTATGAGCCAGGAAAGCAGCAAGGGTGTGAAGAGAAGGAATAATGATTGTAAAATTGGTTGATATTTAATGAGTATTTCATATGTCAGACATTCTGCTTAGCACTTCACATATATTATCTAATTTAACTTCCAATGACTCTTTGAGAATGTTACTACTATAATTATTATTTCTATTTTATTGATGAGAAAACTGAGGCTTAGAGAGATTAAGTAACAAGGATTTCAATCCAGGTGAGTCTTAATTACTAATTCAGGCCACTTACAGTATCAAAGGAGAGAGGAATTTTCAGAGACAGCCCTGGGACTGTGGTTATTTATAAAAGCAGTTTCTCATCTAGAATTCCCTATCTTGTTGAGTCCAGCTTTATTGTCTTATCTCTGTGAAACATGCATAAACACACAATTTTTTTTCTTGATTTGAGCACTTGACTCATTAATTTGTTTATATCACTAACACTTGAGTGAATGTATATTCAACCTATAAACATCTTATTTATAACACCGCATGTTCTCACTCATAGGTGGGAACTGAACAATGAGATCACTCGGACTCAGGAAGGGGAACATCACACACCGGGGCCTATCATGGGGAGGGGGGAGGGGGGAGGGATTGCATTGGGAGTTATACCTGATGTAAATGACGAGTTGATGGGTGCAGCACAGCAACATGGCACAAGTATACATATGTAACAAACCTGCATGTTATGCACATGTACCCTACAACTTAAAGTATAATAATAATAAATAAATTAAAAAAAAAAAAAAAAAAAAAAACTTTTACGGTAATGATGGTTACAGATTTTTCTAAAAAGTCATTACAACCTTGTTTGACATGATAATATAATGACTACTATTTTTTTTACCATATGCCTGTTTCTTCTTTTAATTGTGTTTATTAAGTTAATGTTTATACTTTGATCCTCCCCCCCATTTTAGGGCCAAACAGGTGACCCAGGACTCCAAGGACCATCTGGCCCTCCAGGACCAGAGGTAAAATATTGGTGGAAAGATAATAAATTTGAAACAAAATGGTGGAAATTAAACTTGTTTGGTAAAACATATTTAAACATAGGAAGCTTAAGAAAGATCCTCTTTAAAGTTTGTATCTCTGTAAATAGTTTGGACTAAATTTTTTCTGTTGTGTCACGAGGTATGCAACAGGGATCCTAGGGAAACAGAAAAACGCATTAGCCACATTTTCACACTGATTAGGATCACAGCTGATTTATTTGTTCTGCATAGCTATTAATAACAAGTACTTGAGACTTGGAACCCAATTTCAGGAAAGAAACTCCACTGAATTATTAATGCAAAATGTTTCCAATTATTGCTATATCCATATATCATTGAAATCTCATACAGTATTCTAAAACAAATACAATTAAGTCTGTAGTACATATATCAGATTTGTTTGTATATACTTTAAAATTTGTGACTTTGGTTTAATGGTTGATACAGAGTGGCTTTCATTTCTAAAATTCTATGTAGAACATAAGCTTCTGAGATGAAACATTTGGATTTAAAAAATCATACTATGAGTCAGAACTATGAGTCAAAGATATATTACATGGAGATGAAACTTCTGAAGCTCACTCTAGTTTCAAAAATATATGCCTATATTGATATGTGTGTGCCTGTGGGTGTCTACACACACACACATACACACAAGCACACACATATCAGTGATTACATACATATTTAATTCAGAGTCGTAGATTCAGCAGAAGCCTGAGAAAATAATTGGCATCAGAATAAATAAGTTAGAGCAATAATGTCATAGTGTCAGAGTGGTAGGCAGAGTTTCTAAGACTACTGCTGTACTGATGCTGTCTCCCTCTCTTTGTAAACCATAAAATCTACTTCGATGGCTTCGCAGCTGTCCTTCAGGGTTGGCTGATTTTTTTCGAAAATGCCTATTCTTACTTACTGTATGATTTAAAAACACATTGGGTATTGATAGTTCAAAAATCTAAAAAGCAGGCGGGGCGTGGTGCAATCCCAGTACTTTGGGAGGCTGACGTGAGAGGATCTCCTTGAGTCCAGGAGTTCGAGACCAGCCCTAGCAACACAGTGAGACCCTGGTGCTTAAAAAAAAAAAAAGGTTTTAAAAGTTAGCCAGGCCTGGTGGCTCACACCTGTAGTCCCAGCTACTCGGGAGGCTGAGGTTGGAGGATCACATGAGCCTTGGGTGGCACCACTGCACTTCAGCCTGGGTGACAAAGTGAGACCCCATCTTAAAAAAAGAAGAAGAAGAAGAAGGAGAAATCGGCCGGGTGCGGTGGCTCAAGCCTGTAATCCCAGCCCTTTGGGAGGCCGAGACGGGCGAATCACGAGGTCAGGAGATCGAGACCATCCTGGCTAATACAGTGAAACCCCGTCTCTACTAAAAAATACAAAAAAACTAGCCGGGCGAGGCGGCGGGCGCCTGTAGTCCCAGCTGTTCGGGAGGCTGAGGCAGGAGAATGGCGTAAACGCGTGAGGCGGAGCTTGCAGTGAGCTGAGATCCGGCCACTGCACTCCGGCCTGGGCGACAGAGCGAGACTCCGTCTCAAAAAAAAAAAAAAAAAAAAGAAGAAGAAGAAATCGTCTTCGAAACTTCATTGTACTTAGTTTTATATCAATAGAGAGGAAACAGGAAGTAAAATACAGTAGTATATTGATCTCTGCGTTCTGATAAGAAGGAAATTGAGTAATTAAAACTAAAACTTCAGATTAGTATAAGCTTCTCCATATGAGCCTACAATTTTTATTCTAATTATTTTTAATGAAAGCTTTCCTGTAGTGAATAGTATTTACACTCTTGTCATACTGAGGATAAAGAATCTATTTTAATTTTCATTATCTTTAAAGGTTATTATTATGACTGTATTGCCCCATTATTACTGCAGTTACAGGTAATACGTACACTAGAAATGTCTATGTTGCCTCCTTGCTGTCAGTATGGTTTTCAGTCATTTTTCTTCTTTCTCATAAAGCTTGGTTAAAGGATGCATGAGCCATGTTTTCACTTACTACTTGATCTTCCAAAGATGTTTCTTTATTTCTCTCTTCCCTTTAAAATTTCATAATATCCATCAACACTGAAAACATTGTGTCATTATCTCTGATTTCAGCACCACTAATATAAGCTCCTGAGCCCCAGCCTTTTCAGAGTACCAGTCCTTCCTCTTCACCTGTCTTAAGTTTTTTCATGGAGCTAAAAATGTAACCTGTACTCTCTCAAGAACTGATGCTAGATTGTTTTGGGAAACAGGGTCTAATCCAAGGAGCATAACTTTTTCTTGATCATAAAAATATAGTACCTAGGCAACTATATATGAGACAACACTTCTATCCAAATCCTTTTCAACATTAAGCTTTTAATAAACTTGCAGGTCCAAGAATTTTAAATAGTATATTTAGTAGTAAAACAAGCCTGAAAACTTTCTGCTTGTATAGCGGATGAATTTTTCTCAGGTAAAGGGTCTTATGCATTGTGCTAAATTCAGACTTTATCCTGTATGCATTGACCAAAGATATTTAAGCAAGAGATGAAATTATCAGACTTGTGCTTTATGCAAGGCAGCAGGGGAAAGGATAAAAGAGAAGAAGGGAAGGAGGGGTGCCAAGGAGACAAACTAAAGGTTATTTAGAAGGATGGTGCAGCCGAGCAGGGGATTGATCATGAGGTCCTGTAACAATAGAGAGGAAAGTATAGCTTAAAGAGAGAACTAGAAAATATAATTCACAACACATAAAACAATTAGTTTAGCTCATTCCAATTGTGAGAGAGAGGAATAAAAGGCAATTTTAATGCTTCTTGCTTGAAAAGTTGGGTAGAGTGTGCATCATCATTCCAAAAATAGAAAATAAAAGAGGAAGAGGAGGAGGAGGAGAAGGAAGAGATTCAGGGTGGCTGGAAATAATGTTTTGGCTTTGAATCTGTTAAGGTTTAAAGGCCTTTAGGAGACATAGAAAATTAGTCTAATAAGTGTCTTAAAATTGTAGGCCTAAAGCTCAGAAAAGTAGACTAGAGATACATAGTTATATAATCATCTGCATAAAGGTATTAGATGAAGCAATGTAATAGATGAATTAAAACAAAGTTTAAAAATACTACACCTGGAAACTCACTCCTGGAAGGCTACATTCTTTGTCTACGGTGCAGCAAAGTTTTAAGTTGGTAAGAAAAAGTCAGTAAAATAACATTTTGGGTGACTGAAAAATACATTCCTTAGTAACTTATGGTCTGGAAAGAAGAAATATTGCAATGGAAATTAGAAAATGTTTAGAAGTGAATGAGAACGAATCAGTATAAAAACTTGAGTGTTGCAGCTGAAGCAACATTTAGGGGGCAATTTATATACAAATTCATTTTTCTTGAAAGCAAAGCAGGTAAAAAAAAATGAGTTATATACAGCATAACTCCAGGGATTTGTTTCAAAAGAAGGAAGAAGCTGAAAGAGGTAAATAGCATAGTCTCTGTTTTCTTAGTCTTGAGACTAAATCTCAAGAGTAAGGGGACTGTGCAGGAGAAAGGAGCTGCAGGAGCTCTTTGAAAAGTGAGTGAGTGAGTGACTGCGGAATCATAAAATAATTTCTGAGTTGTTGGTTAAGGTAATTTTTGGATAGGTTTTTGTTTGTTTGTTTTTGTTTTTGTTTTTGAGACAGAGTTTCACTCTTTCACCCAGGTTGGAATGCAGTGGTGCTGTCTTGGCTCACTACAACCTCCACCTCCCAGGTTCAAGCGATTCTCCTGCCTCAGCCTCCCAGGTAGCTGGGGTTACAAGTGCCTGCCACCACACCTGGCTAATTTTTGTATTTTTAGTAGGGTTTTGCCATGTTGACTAAGCTGGTCTCAAATTCCTGACCTCAGGTGATCCATCTGCGTTGGCCTCTCAAAGTGCTGGGATTACAGGCATGAGCCACCATGCCTGGCCCATTTTTTGGTTAGTTTGAAATGTAAGAGGCTTTTGCCTGAAATACAGTCACAAAACTCTGTACATTTTGTTGTAAGGGAATTTCAGATTTGAATGCGATCTTCCCACTGCCAAAAGGATGACACATGATTAGTTATATGATTCTCCTGTCTTTTGGATTAGAACATATTAATTATTCAAAAGGAGGTAGCAATTCATTGTATTATGTCATTTCCACTATTCAATACAGATGGAAGTTATAATGTGAAAGCATAATTCAGTAAAAGTAATTCTATTAGGGGCCAAAATGATGAGACCTACATAGGTACTTCTATGATAGCTTTTGTTAATAATTAGGTCATAAAAGGTTTAAGATATCTGAAAATTACAGAATTCGGGGGTTAACATCTTCTGAATGAGAATTGAGGAGTTAGTCTGAGTACCTTGAGCAAATTACTTCAACTCCCTGGGCCTTTCCTCATCTGTAAAACAGAAATATTAATAGTACCAACCTCATAAAGTTGTTTTATTACACACATTAATTCATGTAAAACACTTCAGCATGTAGTTAATAGGAAACATTCAGTATGTATTAGCTGCCACCACCACTACCACCACCACCATAATTGAAGACAGCACACATTGTATAGACCCAAGGCAGAAAAGCCTGGCCAGTTCAAGATCAGAAAGAATGCCAGTGTAACTGGAGTGAGCAGAATGAATGAAGAAGAAAGTGGTATACAACGAAGTTGGAAAAGTAGACAGGGGATATATCATGTATGCCCTTGTAGAGGAGAGTGAGAAGTTTGGATTTGGTTCTAAGTGCAGCAGGAAGCCATGAGAGGCTTTAAATAGGCAGTGGCATGATCTGATCTGATTTATGCTTTTCAAAGGTTACTCTGGCTGCTGAGTGAACGTAAGACTGTGGGGAGAAACAGTGCTGAAAGTAGGGACATGATTTTTTCTTTTTATTTATTTATTTATTTATTTATTTATTTATTTATTTGAGATAGAGTCTCGCTCTGTCGCCCAGGCTGGAGTGCAGTGGTGCAATCTCGGCTTACTGCAACCTCTGCCTCCCGGGTTCAAGCGATTCTTCTCCCTCAGTCTCCCAAGTAGCTGGGACTACAGGCGCATGCCACCACACCAGGCTTATTTTTTTGTATTTTTAGTTGAGATGGGGTTTCACTGTGTTAGCCAGGAGAGTCTTGATCTCCTGACCTCGTGATCCACCCGCCTTGGCCTCCCAAAGTGCTGAGATTACAGGCGTGAGCCACCACGCCCGGCCAGTAGGGTGATGATTTAAGGAGATTATTTTACTTATCTAGGCAGATAACTTATTTTAATGAATAGTAATTTTAGTTTTTGATAATAAAACCATGCCAGCTATAGAAAATGATTTTTGATTTTTCAACCTTACCTGGGCATTACTATCAATTTTTTTAAGGCTGGGCATGGTGGCTTATGCTTGTAATCCCAGCACTTTGGGTGGCTACAATGAGAAGATTGCTTGAGCCTAGAAGTTCAAGACCAGCCTGGGGCAACATAGTGATGCTTTGTCTCTATTAAAAAGAAAAAAACATACTCAGATTCCCAGGGCCAATCTCAAAAATGCGGAATCAGAATCATTGGGGGTTGCTCCACAGCTGATTAAGAGCAATAATAAAGAACCACATCTTATTTTTCTGTTCTTTATGGCAGCAGAACCTTTATCCGACAGAGTGAGAGTGTTTTCCACCCAGTAAGGTATAAGATCACCAAAGAAGTCAGAACATTCTCCTTGTTCTCTGCTTGGAAATTATCATCTCATTCTGTTTTAGCAACCTGGGAAAATTATTACTGCCATTTACTGCAGCATAGCATGACACAGAGATAGCATTCTATAAATGTTTTTAAAAATAAAGTGATAAAAGAAAGACACTAATAGGCTTTGCTATGGATTTTTTTCCATTAACATTTAATTTGCACAGGAGCTGGAGCAGAGGAGAACTGGATTGCCTTTGCAGTACAGGGTGAATGTGATTCAAAAGCACAAGTTTTATAGTACCAAGAGCGTATGAAGCAGCCTGAGATAAGAGTAGGAGAAGGGTAGATAACTTAGAAGGTAGTCTCACAGACAGAGAAAAATAATCCAAGTTAGCCCAGTGAACTAATTATACATGTTGACAACATTTTACAGTCATTAAATATCTTGCAATTGTATTTATTAATCATTATTTTTCCACAGACTAATTAGGTTAAATTCTATAAGGCTAAAATCAGGGGCTAAGCCTTCCTCAATAACCGCCGCCACCATTACCACTTTAGAGTAGTGTAATCTTAGTGGTTAAGCTGAGTTTATTCATGAGTAACTAAAAGGTACAGAAAAATAATTCATACGTTTTTCTTTGAAACCGTGTGAGGAAACTCATATTAAAAGTATACTTTTATTAAACAGTAATTTTAACTGTGTATTTTCTTCCAGAAAAATTAGAGAAATTGTTCTATAAGGCAAAGCTATATAGGACAAAGTTAGATAAGTGTACTACCCTCCTTACTTTTCTGCCCGGTCCTCATCCTCTTATCCTTTTTCAGTGTTCTCACCTACCCCTGAGGTATCCAATCTCAGTAGTTTCTGTGTATCTTTCTTGTGTGTCATGTATGTGTGTATGTTTTGCTTGTTTAAGGGGCAGATGTATGTGTATTTTATTATACTTTTTTATTACATAAAAGTTACATAGTATAGATACTTTTTTGCACTCTGCTTTTTTTACTTAAAAATATATCCTGGAAAACACAGCATATCAGTTCATGGAGCTCTTCTTTATGTAATTTTGTAGCTTCATAGTACTTCATTGTGTGGATGTATCAGTTTATTCAGTCATTCTCCTACATATGGAAATGTAGTTTGTTTCCAGCATTTTGCAATTATAAACACTCCTGCAATGAATAAACTTGTGCTTATGTATTTCTGTATGGTTGGAGGTGCATCTTCATGGTGAATTGCTAGAATTGGATTGCTAGGTCAAAATAAGATATTGTTAGATATTGCCAAATTCTTCTCCGAAAGAATTTCATTCCTATCAACATTTCTGTAATTATGACATTTCTCTCACTATGAATGACACTGAAAATCTTTTTATGTTTGAGGACTGTTTTATAATCTTTCCTGCGAAATGTCTGTTTATGTATTTTGCGCATTTTTCTACTAGGTATTTGGTCATTTTACTCTAATGTTTAAAATTATTTGTGTATTAGAGAAATTAGCCCTTTACCTGTGATAACTACTGCAAGTAATTTTTTCCCAGTTTGTCACTTGTCTTTTGACTTTATTTGTAGAGTTTTTTGACAGGAAACAGCTTTACATTTTTAAATAGCCAAATTTGTCAATCTTTTAAGGAATTTGGATTTTGAGTCATCATTAGAGAACCTTTTCCTATATCCAGGTTTTAAAGAAATCACCTATGTTTTCTTCTGATTCTTGACTAGTTTCCTTTTTGTATTTAGGTCTCTGATATATTAAAAGTTTTGTGTGTGTCTGTGTGTGTCTGTTGTGATTTATGTATTTCATTTCACATTTTTCTAAATGGCTAATCAGTTTTCCCAGAATCATTCATTAAACAGTCTATCTTTGCTTCAGTATCATAGTTTATTTTAAATTATGCTACCTATATCATACACAGTCACATACAGCATGCATCGTTTCCGTCATTGATGGGCCTCATATAAAACCCTAGTCCCATAAGATTATAACAGAACTGAAAAATGTGTATCACCTGGTGATGTCATATAAAGCCTTTGTAACATCATTACTCACATGTTTTGTAGTGATGCTGTTGTAAACAAACCTACTGTGTTGTCAGTCATATAAAAGTGTACAGTAATGCCCTGGGCCTTCACATTCACTCACTACTGACTTACTACTTCACCCAGAGCAACTTCTGATCCTGCTGGCCCCATTCATGGTAGGTGCCCTACATAGGTGTACCATTTTTTATCTTTTATACTACATTTTTACTGTTCCATTTGTATGTTTATATAGATTTGGATACACAAATACCATTGTGTTACAATTGCCTACAGTATTTAGTACAGTAACATACTGTACAGGTTTATCGCCTAGAAGCAATCGGCTATACCATATCGCTTAGGTGTGTAGTAGACTATACTATCTAGGTCTGTGGAAGTGTACTCTATGATGCTCACACAATGACAAAATTGCCTGACAAAGTATTTCTCAGAACAAATACCCATCATTAACTGATACATGACTGTACTAAATTTCTACTTCTTGGATCTATGTCTTACTTTATGTTCTCTTCCATCTGAGTGGCTGTCTGTTCATGCACAAGTACCACCTTGTTTTAATGACAGAAACTTTATGGTGTGTTGAGATGTCTGGAAAGGTTTTAAGTCCTCTGAGCTTTTTTCAGTGTTTTCCTGGCTATACTTGCATTCTTGTTTTTCCATATAAACCTTAACATCAATTTATCTAGGTTCATTAAAAAATATTGTTAGTATGTTTATTGGCTTCAACTTACACTTACAAATTAATGGAGTGCTGGGATCTTTATGATATTGACTCAGTCTTTTCGAGAACAGCAGTTGTCTTTCATTTGTTCAGATCCATTTTTATGTTTTTCAGGAGTGTTTTAAAACATTCCTTAGGTTTTGCACATTTTTTGTTAAATTTTTTCTTCAGCATTTTATATTTTTTGTTGTTATAGTAAAACGGATTTTCTCTGCCATTATATTCTCGAATACATTTTTGTTTATGTGTCCAAAGACTATTGATTTTTCAATGTTAATTTTATATCCTGTTACCTTAATGGTTTCTTTTTTTTTTTTTTAGTTAGTTTTACTATTGATTTTCCAGAGTTTTCTAGACATGCTCTCATGTAATTTTAAAATAGAGATCATTTTAGTTCTTCTTTCCCACTTCTTAAACCTCTAAGTTAATTCTCATGGTTAATTGTGTTGTAATACCCGAGTACAATGTTAAAGAAGTAGTGAACATCCTTGATCTGTTCCTGATATTAGTGGAAACATTATAGTGATTTCTCATAAAGCAAATGCCGGCATGAAGAATAAAATATTCATATTTTATTACATTAAAGAGATAGGCTGGGGATTGCTTGAGCCCAGGAGTTCAAGACTGGCCTGGGCAGCATGGCAAAACACTGTCTCTACAAAAAAGACACAAAAATTAGCCTGGTATGGTGGTGTGTACTTACAGTTCCAGCTCCTCAGGAGGCTGAGGTGGGAGGAACACTTGAGCCCAGGAAGCAGATGTTTTGGTGAAGTTTTTGCACCACTGCACTCCAGCCTGGGCAACACAGCAAGACCCTGAAAAAAAAAGAAAGAATAAAAAAAGAAATATCCATTAATTTATATTTTCTTGAATGTTTTAAATCACGAATGATTATTATATTTTGTCAAATATATATACTTGGTTAAAGGTTTTATATTTCCTACATGTATTGAGATAATTATGGATTTTTTCTGTTTGGATCTATGTGTATGGTATATTAATGGATTTTTTTTTATTGACCCAACTTGCATTCTTGAAATATATTCTACTTGATTGTGGTGATCCTATTATCCTCTACAAGAGTGGTACATTTGTTACAGTTAATGAACCTACATTGACACATCATAACTATCTCCCAAGGTTCATAGTTTACATTAGTATTAGTGTTCACTCTTGATGTTGTGCTTTCTATGGGTTTGGAAAAATATGTAGTGATCTACCACTATATTATTATACAGAGTATTTTCACTGCCCTAAAAATCCTTTCTGCTCTGCCTAGTCATCCCTTCTCTCCCCTGCCCCCAGCAACCTATGGGCACTGATCTTTTTACTGTCATCATAATTTTATCTTTTCCAGAATGTCAGGCAGTTGGAATCGTACAGTATGTAGTCTTTTTAGATTGACTTCTTTTACTTATTAATATGCAATTAAGATTCCTCCATGTTTTTTCATGGCTTCATAGCTCATTTCTTTTTAGCACTGAATAATATTCTATTGTCTGGATATACCACAGTTTATCCATTCACCTACTAAAGGACATCTTAGTTGCTTCCAGGTTTTGGCAGTTGTGAAGCTGCTGTAAATAGTCATGAGCAGGGTTTTGTGTGTGCATAAATTTTCAACTCCTTTGGGTAGAATTAAGGAGTGTGGCTTCTGGATCACACAGTGAAAGTATGTTTCGTTTTGTAATAGACTCCCTATCTTCCAAACTGGCTGTGCCGTTTTGCATTCCAACCGGCAGTGAATAAGAGTTCCTTTTGCTCCACATCCTCACCAGCATTTCGTGTCAGTGTTCTGGACTTCGACCATTTTAGTGAGTGTGCAGTGGCACCACATTGGGTTTTGTTGTTGATGGTGGTGGGTTTGTTTGTTTGTTTGCTTGTTTTGAGACAGAGTTTCACTATGTCACTCAGGGTGGAGTTCAGTAGAGTGACCATGGCTCACTGTAGCCTCAACCTTCTGGGCTCAAGTGATCCTCCCACCTCAGCTGCCTGAGTAGGGAGGATCACAGCCATGCACCAAAGCGCCCAGCTGTTTTTATTATTATTATTATTATTATTATTATTATTATTTGTAGAGACAAGGTCTCACTGTGTTGCCCAGGCTGGTCTCAAACTCCTGGACTCAAGCAATCATCACACCTTGGCCTCCCAAAGTGCTGTGATTAAAGGCATGAGCCACCGGAACCAGCCCCCATTGTTGTTTTAATTTGCAGTTCCCTAATGACATATAATTTGGAGTGTCTGTTCATATGCTTATTTGCCATCTGTATATCTTCCTTGGTGAGGTGTTTGTTAAGGTCTTTGGCCTTTAAAAAATTTTTTTTTTTAATTGTTGAGTTTTAAGAGTTCTTTGTATATTTGGGGTAACAGTTCTGTATCAGATGTGCCTTTTGCAAATATTTTCTTCCAGTCTGTGGTTTGTCTTCTTATTCTCTTGACATTGTTTTCTGCAGGGCAGAAGTTTTAAATTTTAATGAAGTTCAGTATGGATTGTGTCTTTGGTGGTGTTTCTAAAAAGTAATTGCCATACCCAAGGTCATCCAGATTTTCTCCTGTATTATCTGCTAGGATTTTATAATATTGCATTTTACATTAGGTCTATGATCTATTTTGAGTTAATTTTTGTGACAGATGTAAGGTCTGTGTCTAAATTCATTTTTGTTTTGCATGTAGATGTCCAGTTATTTCAGCACCATTTGTTGAAAAGACTATCTTTGCTCCATTGTATTGCCTTTGCTCCTTTGTCAAAGATCAGTTGACTGTATTTATGTGGGTCTGTTTCTGAGTTCTCTATTCTGTTCCACTCATCTACTTATCTATTGTTTCTTCACTACCATACTGTCTTGAATATTGTAGCTTTATAGTAAGTGTTGAGGTCTAGTAGTATCAGTCCTCCAACTCTGTCCTTCTCTTTCAAGTTGGGTTGGCTATTTTAGGTCTTTTGCCTCTCCGTATAAAGTTTAGAATCTGTTTGTCAGTATCCACAAATAACTTATTGGATTTTGTTTGGTATTGCATTGAATCTGTAGATCACATTGGGTATAATTTACTTAATTCTTTTTTATTTCTTTTATCATAATTTTATAATTTTCCCCATATAAGTTTTGTACTTATTTTCTTAGGTTCATACCTAAATGTTTCATTTTTTGGTGCTGTATTGTGTTTTTAATTTCAAATTTCATTTGTTTGTTGTTGGTATATAAGAAGCCAATTAACTTTTATTAACCTTGTATCCTACAACCTTGCTATAATTGCTTATTCATTCCAGGAGGATTTTGTTCATTTTTTTCTGATTTTCTACATAGCCAATCATGTCATCTGTGACAAAGGCAGCTTTATATTTTCCTTCTCCATCTGTATAGTTTTTATTTCTTTTTCTGGTCATATTGCATTATCTAGGACTTCCAGTATAATGCTGACAAGGGGTCATAAGAGGGGATATTCTTGCTTTGCTCCTTTTCTAATTTCTTTTTATTCTTTTATTTTTATTCATAAAATTTTTAAGGTCTGTTATTTTTTTCTCTCATCATTACTTTAAATGTATTCAATAGACTTCCATATGGAGTATGTTTTATTAAAATTACTTTTTGATATTTTGTAATTTCAATTTGTATATGCCTTCTCACCCAATAATTATTTAAATAGGCAATTTTTAAATTTTCAAGTGGGAGAGCTTTTTCAGTTCTGATTTTGTTAATAATTTCTGGTTTCATTGCATGGTGATCAGAGACTTTTTTTACTTTATAGAACTTACTGACCTTTTTCTTTTTTACCTAGTATATGTTCACTTGTTGTGAATGTTCAATATCTTCTTGACAAGATGGTGTATTCTTATTATCAGGTGCAAAGTTTGGTATATAGTGATTTGCCCTTCCTCATTGATTATGTTGTTTAGATTTGCTGTATCTTTGCTTATTTTTGTTTTACATGATCTGTCTGTGTTAGTAGGATGGACTGTGGCCTCTCGCAATCCAGTTGCTCTCAGATCCACAACTGGTACTTTTCTCACTCTTTCACTATCCATTTTACATTCCCCTCACCCTCAGCTATCACCTCAGCAGATCTTGGTAGCTTATCTGGTAGTATAACCTAAACCTTCATTGCTGAAGAGCATGTATGTTTGACAGGAATACAAGAAGGTGCCCAGTGTACCACCTGAGTTTCACATGTATTCCTTCCTGCCTTTATTGTATAAAAGCAGTCTTGCTTCCTTTTGTTTATCAGGGTCAATTAGTCATGCCAGTGTGGTGACTTCTCTTTTTATTTGTTCAGACCTGGTCACAAAAAGTCCAAAGTGCTCTGGTAGCTGCCATAACTTTTAGTTTAGTAAGACCTTTGTTGTATCTCCTGTCAAGAGAGAACCCCCACTTTGGGTAACAAGATCTTCAACCCTATAGAGTTCAGCGTGTGATAAAGGAGCACAGAATACAGTGTGTCATTGGGAGTGATGGTAAATAGGACCATACCTGCTTCCACCCCTCGGTCTTTAGACCCAAATGTTCATCCTATTTGGGACAAAACTCCATATGGGGTCAGTGATTAAATAAATCCACTGTGTCCTAAAAGGTAGTACACCATTTTTCACATTATTTTCTTTTAACTGGCATATCAGTTATAACTTTAGAAGGAAGTTCCAATGTTACATGAGGCTGGATGCCTCTAGACTGGGCAGGATAAAAACTAATGGATTATATCATGGGCCTACTCCTTGCACCTCCTTCAATGTAAAGAGGGTCTCCATTTTTGGATGCTGTGTTCTGTGAGGTTTCCTGTTTGTGGATCAGGCATTCTGTAAGTCTCTAGATAGTGGCGCTAGTAGAACTTTAGAAACAAGAAAGGCAAACTCTTACCCAAAATAGATATCTATCTCTGTGAGGATGAACTGTTGATACTTCCAGGTTGGAAGGGGCCCAAGGTAAGACATTTGCCACAGAGTAGCTAGTTGTCTTCTTTGAGGAATGGTGCCATAATGGGGACGTTGTTAGTCTTTTTGCTGACAAATGGGACTTTCAGAGTCAGCAGAAGCTGGAATATCCTTGGTAAGTGATAGTACATGCTGTTGGGCTCATACATAACTTTTGTCTCTGCTACCATGTCTTCTCCATTCATGTGACACTCATGCCAGTCTGGGAGTGACCAAAGATGAAGGCTGCCTAATGTCAACTGGCCAAGTCATTTTGTCTCCTTGGTTTTTTATAAACTCCTTCATGGTATATGCTTCCTGGTGGGCATTAATGTGTGCGATAGAACTCTTCATACTCTTTCCCTAATCCCATGTGTCTATTCATGTGACTGTATCTCAAATCTCTCTCTTCCTCTATTTTTTCTCCTCCCAGGCCCCTGACCAGATAGCCATGCCATTGATTACTGCCCAAGAATCTATATATCCTCACTTCGGGTCACTTCTCTTGACACACAGATGATGAGCTGGTACACTGCTCACAGATCTACTCATTAGGATGACTTTTTTCTTCTCTGTTATTATTCAGGTACTCATAAGTGTACCTTTTTTGCTGTTGCTATCCATTTTCAACTAGAACTGCTTGCCCAGCTGACCCAACCATAAACCAAGCTCCTCCAGCTAGTCATATGGGAGCTATTTTCTCACCCTAACACATATTCCTTTAGTTATAAGCCGGGAGAAGGGAACTGCAGTGAGTGTGAAGGTGACATTGGAGTTTGGGCTACCTATTAATGCAGCTTACTTGTTCCCCCTGGTCCCACTTGGGTTCAATCCTGTATATAACATTTCTCCTGTATAATGGACTGCTGCTAGTGCCCATCTGAATTTATGTCTTGGCAGCCTAACAGAACCCAGGATATAATGGCAAGTTCTAAGTGTGTGGTTACTTGATGTCCCATAGTCAAGTGTCCTTCCTTTACTAGGTTCCAGTAACACCAAAAACTGTTTCTCAAAAAGCATATTATTTTCTGCTTCAGATGAAATGGCCTTACTCCAGAATTCCAGAGGCAGCATTTATTTCTCTCACTGCAAACTGCCATAGGCTTCATACTGCATCTTCTCCCACTGTAATACCTCCAATACTAGAGGGTCTTCTTGACTAAATGTACAAGTGGCAGGACTGATTGTACCATGTCCTAGATTTATGATGTTGCCCTTTCCTGTTTTGGGTGCCGCTCAAAGCTAGCAGCCTTCAATGTCACCTGGTATCTAGGTATAGAATAGTTTGCTCCCTGGACCCCAAAAGGCGTGCCTTTCCTTTTTTTTTTTTTTTTTTTTTGTGTGTGTATGTGTGTGTGTGTGGTGGAGTATGTAAGACTCTCAACTTGCTCTTGCCTTAAAGGGGCTATTCAAGTATATCCCTAACCACTGGGATCCTAAATCTTCAGAGAATTGGCCAGCTTATGAATCTTTGAAGGGTGTATATCCTACCATCTTGAGTGCATGTGTCTTGCCAAATTCTCTATTGTACTAGCCATCTCTTGCTATTCTTGTTCAATCAGCATGACATCATGTATGTAGTGGATTGGGGTGATGTTCTGTGGCATTTGCTGAAGGTTCAGATCTCTTCGGACTGAACCTGTATCATATGACAGAGGCAGGAGAACACAGGAAAACTGTAAGTGGCTATTGTCCATCCTACATGAATGCAAACTAGTTTTTTATTATCTTTTTTAATTTTAAAGGAAAAAAGTACATTTGCTTAATTGGTGACTATATACCATTTATGGGAAGACTTAGTAATCTTCTCTAGCGATGATACTACATCTGACAAAGCAGCTGTAACTGGGGCTGTGGTAGTCTCCAGTCACCCTTCAGAATCTATCTGATCTCTGCAGGAGCCCGCCTGGTGAATTCAGCGATGCTGTGATAGGGACCACCACTGCTACATCTTTTAGGTTTTTAATGGTGGCACTAATCTATGACATCCCCCTACACACAATGTGACTGACAGTCATAGAGATGTGATTGGCTGATCATCAGAACCCAAAGATCTACCTATGGGAATATCTCTGCCTTTTATGCTCTTCTTTAGACTATCCAATTCTTACTATTCATTTTCAACAGATCTTTCTCGGATGTCTATTATATATGTCAATCACTAAGAAAAAAAGTGCTGAGGTGAATAAGATTAGGCCCTGACTTCGGGAGCTTATAGTCAAGAAGTCAATATTCAATTCTTGTACCATGTCAGGGCCTCTGCTGTCTCTGTCTGTCCTTTTTCCCAGGCATCAGGTTTGATTAGGTTTGATAAAATTAAAAATTAAAAATCAGGTCATCCCTTGAAAGTCTAGAATCAGTGCAGTCCTCAGAGAAAGTTGTAAAATAGTTGAAGAATTTTATTTTTTCCTGAGGCTCTTAGTCTCTCCTTTGTGTGTGTGTGTGTGTGTGTGTGTGTGTGTATTTACCCCCTTGGGCATGAGTTCTTTTCCATCTCAAACAATCGGTGTGCTCTTTTTTTCCCCTAAAATTTGCCCTTCCCATCAAAGCCTGTTTTCATGGAAAGACCCTGATGAATATATTTCACTCCCAGCAGTAAATGATTATGAGCTAACAGCAATGTATTCCTATTTTAAGAATATTTGCATTTTAGCAATGAACAGAAACCTGAAACTAATGCAAAATGTCATTAATCAAAGAATTTAGGGTGTCATTTAGTGAGCAGGGAAAAACTTATGGATGACTAGAAACTTTTATACCTCTCAACTTAATCATACCATGCAAACGGTCATCTACTCAACTAAAAAGGCAGGACAGGACTGACCACCATTTCTTGCTAGTGACTTTTGGTTAGGAAACTCAAATCTTCATAAGAGTTGGTGAAAGCAAAGTACTCTGAAGTTTTTGTTGTAAATGCTATTTGCCATTGGCATTGAAGAGAACTGTTCATCATTAAAGACCAGCTGAGCAAATGTGATTTCAAACCACTTCAAAGCTTTCTTTCTCTTCGTAATGTTTTACTTATTCTAGGCAATGTGACAGTGATGATACTTGCATATGCTGTAACAATGAAGTGAAAAGATCTGTGCATTTAGCTTTTCACAGAATTGTAAATATTAGAGGTGTTCCAAGATAAAACATCACTTGCCTTAATACATAAGATTTATTTTTTCCATACTTTTTTTCCTGCTTTTAATAAAAACATATGGGAAATGCTCTACAGGAATCCTTTCTATTTCTTTAATCATAGTAGTATCAGTTTTGAGCACTAACCCCAAGTGTCCTGTCAGTTCTGGCAGCAGAGCACCTTCTTATATGGTAGCAGGATGGTTAGAATGTTTGTTGATTCAGCTGTTAAGCCCCCTGGGCTACAGAGATTGCCAAATATTTGAATTTTGGATGATGTACTTGGTATATGGGGCCAGTTGTTTATGACAAAAATGAATCAAGACCACTAATCACAGCAGTGCCAGAAGTGGCCAAGCAGTGGGTCCTCTTTTTCCATCAGGGTGGTCTTCATTAGAGACAAAGACTAAAGTGAGTTTCAAAACTCTGGCTATATCAAGTAAAAGCATGCTTTTAAACTTCATTTTTAGTACTTCAGTGGACTTAACTGGAATAACCTAGACTGTGGCCAGCTATATTAATTGATTAGAATGTAATGGATTCCCTTCACCCAAATGATTTACTTCTTTGATATCTTTTATGACTTGGATTTGGATGATAAATTTCATGTTTTTAATTGTCGCTTAAGTCATGCTGAAAGAGTACATGTGATTAAGTCAGTCAATTTAAAAAGTATTAGGTTTCTACTATGTGCAAATATGTGCCTAGTAATCACTGTAAGATATATTAAAAATAAAATGTAATTGATAATTTGGGAAGATTTAGTCTAGTTGGGAAGAACAAAATCTATATGTAAACTGTTAGGTAATGGTGAAGGTATCATATGAGAATTAAGGAGTTGTTATAGTTCAGTGTTAGTAGAGATAGATTTACATAAAATGAAAGGATAGAGAAGGGTTCATAGAAAAGATGGAAGGGTTTATAGAAACGACAGACCTTGAATTAGATTGTTTATTAATAAATCGCAGGAACAGGGCAGGGCATTCCAAGCACAGTGAACCACATAAGCAGAGCCAAGAGACCTAGGGTATATGCATAGTGGATTTACGGGAGTAGGTGACACTGGCTGGCTGATACAGGTTTTTTATGTGTTGGCACAGAGTGACAAATAGATTGTAAAAGTAGGTTGGCATCAAATTGTTAAAACCTTTTATTTCAAGCAGTGTCAGAGGCAGCATATTCAGTGGTTAGGTAATCTGGGCTAATGTTGCAATTCTTGTGTTGTGAAAAAATATGAGACCCCTCTCTCATCTCCCAGGTGAACCAGCCAAAGTTCTATTGCATTGCCTGGTTTTTGCTCATACTGGTCACAAATTTTCATCCTTTTATACTCACTGTAGATGGGAGTCTCTGTAACTATTGTCTATAAGGAGATAGAATCTTCTGCCTACTCAGGATGAATCTTTCTTTTTCTTTTCTTTTCTTTTCTATTTTTTAATTTTATTTTACTTTATTTTATTTTATTGAGACAAGGTCCTGTTCTGTTGCCCACCCAGGCTAGAGTGCAGTGGCGTGATCATGGCCACTGCAGCTGCAACCTCCTAGCCTCAAGCAGTCCTCCCACCTCAACCTCTCAAATAGCTAGAACCACAGGTATGCACTACCACTACCCAGCTAAGTTTTTTAATTTTTATTTTTGTAGAGATGGGTTTTCATTGTGTTACCCAGGATGGTCAAGCTATCCGCCCGTCCACCCACCTCAGCCTCCGGAAGTGCTGGGACTACAGATATGAGCCACTGCCCCCAGCTGGAATCTTAGTACTAGTTGTTACAATGTTGCAAACCTGAAACTGCTCACCAGATTGATGGGAAGCCTTTCTGCCCAGAAGAGAGTTAGGGACAACTACGGCAACTGTCTTTGAACTTATTTCCCTGTACTTGGTCTGAAGCTGTCTCTCCCAGTACGTCCTCTAAACAGGCAATAAAGTGGAGGACCATTTATTGCTTGTTGACCATGTATTTGGTTGACATATTCATTGCAATTTCCCATGGACTTCTCTCAAATCATGTTAATCATCTGTGAGGCCCTAATACTTCCTCCTCCAGAAAGCTATGTCTCTATCAGTATCCCATCTTCATCACCAAAACTGTCAGAATCTGAGATTTTATTCTGTTTGCAAGCCAACAAGTTAGTCTGACAGTTTCAATGATTCTGGCAAAAGACACAACCTCCTAGAACAATGACAAAAGATAGTTTATTACTCTTGGCAAAAGCACTTTTCAGAGTATCAACATTTTTGCATTGATTCATTGAGCCCCACTCCCCATAGGGTGACAAGAAGAGGGCTAGATGATGCTTGCATATGTGGTAGGTTGCATTACATAAGAGGAATCTGAAGTTTAAGGAGACTAAATCTTTTATAATGGGCAGTCAGAAAAGATAATGTATTCCAGAGAGATATTATCTCTGTTATCTTGGACGGTAAGCATTCCTTCCTGCCCTTTGCTTCAGGAAGCAATGCAAAAATCTCTGAAGAGAGTGACTGGAATAATGCGAAGTCAATACCTCATTTGCAGAATGTGTGGAAATGGAAGGGACCAAGAAGAATTATCTTCCAGTGACATGTGAAGTTAAACATTGGAGGTACAAAAATGGGTCAGATACATTCCTTTTCCTGCATGAGCTTACATTCCATTGGAATAGAGAAACATGCCCTTAGTTATAGTACAATATGAATAGTGCTAACTAGCCATATTAACAGAGTTCTGTACAGATACAAAATAATCTGCTGCTGATTCTGACTAAGGTGCATCGTGAAAGTTTTCATAGATCATGTTACATTTGAGTTGGTAACAAGTTACGTGATACAAAAACCAGTGGCATGGAGTACATGGGTGTTTGAGCAGTGACTTGAAGAAATAGTATGGATTTATCAAGTAGAAACAGAGGGCAAGGGCATTCCCTCCAGAGGAAACAGCATTTGTAAAAGCACAGATGTGTGAAGAAGCTAGTTGTATGTAAAGAACTGCAAATAGTCCAATGTTTCAGTGAGGCCTCTTTCCATGGAAAGTGGAAGAAACTCAGTTTGAACAGTTTTAAGTAAAAAAAAAAAAAAAAAAAAAAAAAAAATCAGAATTGGATAATATAATCAGGAAGTCCAGCAGTATATGTGTCTAGAGATTTGGCTAGGTACAGGAACTTGATGAATATAACCAAGACACTCTGTAAATCTTATCCTGGCATTTCTCTGTTGGCTACATTCACAGGAACACGTTGTGGAAAAAGTGGTCATTGGCAATTCTAGGCTTCTGTTGCCCTCAGAGTTAGTAATCTAAGCAAAAAGAAAGCACTCTTTTTTTCCTTGTATCTCTAGCAAAAATTGTTAGGAGACTCCAGCCAATCAGGATTTGACCACATAATCATCTTTTTTTCTTTTTCTGTCATGAGGCTGGAGTGCAGTGGCACAATCTCAGCTCACTGCAACCACTGCCTCCCAGGTTCAAGCGATTCTCCTGCCTCAGCCTCCGAGTAGTTGGGACTACTGGCACATGTCACGACACCCAGCTAATTTTTGTATTTTTAGTAGAGATGGGGTTTCATCATGTTGGCCAGGAGATCTCGAACTCCTGACCTCGTGATCTGCCTGCCTTGGCCTCCCAAAGTGCTGGGATTAAAGGTGTGAGCCACCACGCCCGGCCCACATGATCATCTTTCAATCAATTGCAATAGCAATGGAATAGGAATACTGTAATTTGCAAGATTTAGGTCATTTTCCCACTCCTGGAAACTGGGATGGAGAACAGAGTACGTGGACTGAGAAATGGGGAATAATATTTCCCCAAAGAGATTTTTAGCAGATTGAAGAAATGTCTTCTACATTTCACATCTTTAGTGCCCAATATCTACTTATACCCTCTTGCCACTTATACAGTTTTAAACATGCCTTTGCCTAACAGTGCAGGCACCTACACAGCTGAAAAAGCACTGTCGTTTCTCCAAAAGAAGGTACCCCAAGGTACTGGCCAATTATTGCTTACATCTCTAAGGCCAAGTTCTCAGGATAAGGTGCATTCTTTTCAATGAGGCCTAAATATGTCTACATTTCTACTAACCAGTATAGATAGTAAAGAAAGAAAGAAAACAAGATATCCCATTTGAAGAAAAAGAGAATGTGAAACAACATAGAGTGGCCCTGGACCCGTAGCTGTGTATCTAGAACAAAAGTAGGTAATTGAGACATGCCAGTTCCTCATAACAGTGTAAATCTTTTTTAATCACCTAACTTCCCACTCCATGCTGCAAACATACACACATAGAAAGGGAGAAGATCTTTGAGATAAAGAGTCTCTAGAATATGCTTTCTATGAAGCCAAGGAATTTTTTTGTTTGTTTTCTAGTATATGATCAGTGCCAAGAACAGTGCCTGATACATAGTAACTATCTCTTGACTAAGTTAATTTAAACTCTTTTTTGTTTTTGAGATGGAGTCTCCCTCTGTCGTCCAGGCTGGAGTGCAGTGGCACCATCTCAGTTCACTGCAACCTCCGCCCCCAGGGTTCTAGCAGTTCTCCTGCCTTAGCCTCCCGAGTTGCTGGGACTACAGGAACCCACCACCATGCCCGGCTAATTTTTTTGTATTTTTAGCAGAGACAGGGTTTCGCCATGTTGGTCAGGCTGATCTCAAACTCCTGACCTCAGGTAATCCACCCACCTTGGCCTCCCAAAGTGCTAGGATTACAGGCATGAGCCACCGTGCCTAGCTGAGTTGATATTCTTTACTTAAGATATTTATAAGAATTCTGAGACAGATATATAGATATTGAGTACCTAAAATTATACTTAGCCAAAAATATGCATTAAATAATGGTTATGCTGTTACTTTCAAACAATTCAAAATCTGAGCTCCACTGATTTTTATCTGGGGACAAGTTCAATGAATAATTTCTATTTTCTCTCTAAAGATCTTCAAATTATTACCAACTGTTGCCTACCAAAAAGGAACATCTAAAACACCTAATACCAATTACCTTTTTTAGTTACAGCTTTACAGAGGTGCAGTTAACATGTAATAGTTACATGTGGTAAAATGTGATAATTTTTGACATATGTATAAATTGTAAAACCATCACTGTATTCGTCTGTTCTTGCACTGCTATAAAGAAATACCTGAGACTGAGTAATTTATGAAGAAAAGAGGTTTAACTGGCTCACGGTTCTATAGTCTGTACAGGAAACATGGCTGGGGAGGCCCCAGGAGACTTAACAATCATGGTGGAAGGTGAAGGGGAAGCAGACACATCTTACATGGCCAGAGCAGAAGGAAGAGAGAGAGGGAGAGGTGCCACACACTTTTAAACAACCAAATCTTGCAGGCACTCAGTATCATGAGAGCAACACTGAGGGTGAAATCTGACCCCATGATTCAGTCACCTCCCACCAGGCCCCACCTCCAACACTGGGGATTACAATTTGACATGAGATTTGGGCAGGGACACAGACCCAAACCATATCAATTAACAAAATCAGGATAGTGAACACACCCATCAAACCCCCCAATTTTCTTGTTTACATTTGTAATCATTTTCTGCCTCTCCTTTCCCCTTCCTCCTCAGGCTACCATGGGGGGATCTGCTTTTTGTCACTATAGATTATCCAAACCTAAATATCAAATAATGGCCAGAATAGTTGATTTTTGAATTATAACTTAACTATAATTTTATGTGGACTTTAGACTAAAAGTACACTTTCCAGTTGACTTTGTAGTTTCCTTTAAAAGCAATAGTAAAAATACTGTGAACATCTGGGCACAGATCGCTTGTATCTCTAATCTTAGCTACTTGGGAGTCTGAAGCAAGAGTATCACTTGAGGCCAGGAGTTCAAGACCAGCCTGGGCAACAAAATGAGACCACATCTCTAAAAAAAAAGAAAAAAAAAATTTTTTTAATTAGCTGAACATGTTGGCGCACATCTGTGATCATGCCACTGTCAATCAATCATTCCAGCTTGATTGACAGAGCAAGACTCAATCTCTTTAAAAAAATACTGTAAATACTATCTAAACAAAAGTCTTATTTGGAACACAGAATGTACATTTTGTCATAAGGAATTTTATTGTCATTGTAGTTTTGTGGATTTTCTCTGTTGAGTTTTCAGGATGCTGCACATATGGAATTGATCTGTGCTATATTTTCTGCTCAAATATATAGAATTACAGAAGGGAAAATATGTGAATAGCAATAATCACTAAATTTCTCAGCAGTATCATGATGGAAAATACCTGGTTTTCATGGCTTTTAGATCTAAAACAGCAAAAGAAAATGAAGGAGAGACAGATACCTAGATGGATTATTTTGCATTTTCAAGAAACTGTATTTTCTGCTTGTGGTTTCCTCAGAAGACAGAATAGTTCCTTCATTTGCAGTTTGCATGCCTCCCAGTGCTAAAGTTTAGTTTCTATAGATTACTGGGAAAGTGAATGTATTACATTTGCCTTTTGAAATTTTTTTTGGCATTGACTTTTGGATAGGTTATTCTCACTTGGTAAAGGCTATTTTAATGTTTTTCTTTTTTATTATTACTTTCCTACCTGGACTCATCATATTACTGACATGACATGTGCTTCCATAAATGTTAGAAAATAAAATCTTGTGACTGTAAGCTGGATCCTTGTCTCAGACCAAATTATCTTACAAAACCTCTTACAAAACCTCTCTCCCTCTGGATACATTCTTACTTATTTCAATATGTAAAATTTCAGTCCTGTCTTTAGAAGCTAGGCTGGTTCTTTTTTCAGGATAACTTTGAAACTGCCTAACTGAAGAAGTTATTATTCAAATAGAATTTATTTTTAATTTGGTCATCAATTCAGACCATCAAATGTTTATTGAATGTACTATACATTCACAACACTAGCCAAGGCTTTGCATAACTTTGCCCTCGAGAATTCATAATTTACATGTTGCCTTTATTAATTTTATCTTTTAGCCTTTTTTAATGATTGTTTTTCCAAGGGCTATATTCATCTCTACTTTGTTCAGACTTATAAACTACTCAGAAGATACGTTTAAGCCAAACTGTGCTGTGTTCTTGTATATTTAAAGCACAGTGGATATTAAATCAATAATTGAAATTTTCCATGAGAGTTAAACGGTCCAAGTGTCACTCTTATCTGTAACAACAGGGTATCTTAAAGCTACCTTGCAAAATATCAGAAAAGTTTCAATTTTCCAAAATATATAATTTGTTTTAAAGCTGTTATTATAATTTAACATGTTATTACCTCTAAAACAAGCCAAAATCTGAGCAACACTGATTTTATCTGAAAACTAGTTCAAGTAATTATATATTCTCTCTAAAGATCTTTAAACCCTTAAAAAATGTTGCCTACCACAAAGCATATGATTATCTAAAATACCCAGTACTAAATACCTTTCTTTTTACAGGCTTTTTGAGGCATAATTGACATATAATAAACTGCCTATATTTAAATTTTACAATTTGATAATTTTTGACATATTTATAACCTGTGAAACCATCACCAAGATCAAGATAATGAACATATCTGTCAAACCCAGTAATTTATTTGTTCACATTATATATAATACCTTATTTTTGTCCCTCTTGTCTTCTCGCTTTCCATGCCACTTCCGATCTGCTTTTTGTCACTCTAAATTAATTGGAATTTTCTAAAGTCTTTATATAAACTGACTTATATAGTGTGTACTCTTTTTTTAATCTGGCTTCTTTCACTTAGCATAAGACATTTGAGATTTGTTTAGGTTGCCACATCCGAGCTGTTCATTTTATGGATATACTGTAATTAGTTTGTGTATAAGTGTATAAGTTTATCCACTTACCATTTTTTAACTTGAGGGACTATATATTTGAATAGAAAACAGAGACTTTAACACTTCTATTGGAAAACTATTAAAGTGCTCAATGTATGTGCACATAATATAATATATTCTATTAGGACACTCTAGCTTCCAAGCTTCTGGCTACTGCCAAATAAGAATGATAATATTTTACTTTTATGATTTCCCAGGAAACTAATGGAATCTGCTAGTGCTTCGGTTCCCAGGTTTTGCTTTAAAAAAAATGCATGTGAATTAGTCTCCAGCCTCTAGTGATTATAGAATAATAAAACTTTGTTTTTACTGGAGAGAATGCTGAGTCACTCTTCTCAGTATAGCAAACAGATGTGAAGGGTCTGAAAACAGAAGACATATTTTCACTTATTATTTTTAAAACTACTTCTTTTTTCTGCTTCTTGGTAAAAATTGGTGGTCAGACTAGTTCCATTAAGAGGCACCAGAAGCCAGACTGCTGTTCCTTTCCTTCACTAAGGTATTATATTTTAAATTGTGATGGGATGACTTAACTGAGGTAGTAAAACACATTGTGAGAGAAAATGTTTGGACTGATTAATGTTTTCTAAATTATTTTAAATTTATAAAAATGAATTAGAGCATCTTTATCAGATTTTTGTTTTTACTTTTCTTCCTGTATCGTTTCATGCTAATGTAGCTTCTAAAAATGAAAAGTATGGACTCTGATGATGTACTTTTTATCTTTCAATCTGTAAGCTTTCTGAAATTTTGGTACTTGGCAAAGATGTCCATGTCATTTGATTACATTTTGAGCACTAAATTCATGTGTTTAAAAAAAAGGTTTCCTTTATTTATATGTTATCATTCAAGTTCAGTTGATAGTTAACTCTGGTTTTAACATTGAAATGTATTATTTAAAAGGCAAGATCTCTACTTGGTAGTAACCTAGGTATGAATTTTTAAAATAATGAAAAGTTTATTTGGCCAAGGTTCTGAACTCTCCTATGTGGGAAGGAAATAAAAATCTCCTCCTTTTAATAATTTGTGCTTATATATTTGTTAGCTTTTCAATAAGGTTTTAATTTTTAAATATTCAGCTTGTATGACTATACTATGAGATCAGCTGTGTTGACATCTTTTTCTTCTATTATCCTTGACCTTACCACTTTGTCTTTTTAATATTTCTCCACTGATACTTTAATGAAGTCTTAAGGGGCAGAGATTCACACATGTATTCAGCATTGCATGTTTACCCAGAAGTCACCCCAACAATTTTTTTCTTACCATTTTATTGTAAAGTAAAACATAGACACATAAAACTATACAAAACAAATGTAAATCACAAACAATTATAAGACAGACTCTTGTAACTACCACACAGGTCAAGAGTAAAACTGCCATAACTACCGAAGCCATTATGTGCCCCATGAAACCACAAGCCCAGCTCGCCTCCCAAAAGTAAGCAGTCCTCCTTTTTAAAACATAGTTTATCACAAAAGTATGCATCTTTAAAAACTATAGTTTAGGCTTATTTGTTTTATTTGCTATGTCTTTCACTCTACAAGTTCTCTCTCTATTCCCTGTTTTCCCCCTTAAAATTTAGTTGTCGAAGCTCCCCAATCATTTGATCTGTAGAGTTTCCCACGGTCTGGATTTTGCTTTTATAGTCTCATGGTGTAGTTCTGCTTGTTTCTTGGTCCTGTGTGTTTCCTGCAAATTGGTAGTCACATATAGAGACCTTGTCATATTCAGGTTTGTTTTTGGCAAGACAATCAGTGGTATTCTGTTCTTTTTTCAGGAAGCACATAATGTCTGATGATCTCTTTATGTGTGTATGATGTTAGTAATAGTTGATGCTCAGCGCCTAGATCAATTAGATTATTTGTGGCATTGCAAAATGGAGATTTTTTTAATCCTCTTATTTCTTTTTCACTTACTGGCTGGAATACATCCCCTCATCTACTATTTGATTACTAGTGGTACACTAAGGCAGAATAAATGCTTGATTCTTCACCTTTGTTTACCATGTTTCAAGATAATGAGTTAGCCTCCTTTCATCTTTGAATGTGGACAGTTTTTGTTGTGTCATTATGAACTTATAAATTTAAACATATTTGATGTTTTTCAATCCATTGTAGTTCTTATCCTTGTTGAAGTTCATATAGTCCCATATCTGGCTGAGGGGATCCTCTTCAATCACCTACTAAGTGTTTTTAATATGACTCTAGTTTTGATACCTTGATAGCTTTCTTGCTTTCTGGCATGATATTGCAGGGACCCCCAACGCCTGGGCTGTGGACCTGTACTGGTTTGTGGCCTGTTAGGAACTGGGCTGCACAGCAGAAAGTGAGTGGCAGGTGAGCAAGCATCACTGCCTGAGCTTCACCTCCTGTCAGATCGGTGGCAGCATTAGAGTCTCATAGGAGCACAAACCCTGTTACGAGCTGCACATGTGAGGGATCTAGGCTGCATGCTTCTTGTGAGAGTCTTAATGCCTGATGATCTGAAGCAGAACAGTTTCATCCTGAAACTATCCTCCACACCCCAATGTTATGGAAAAACTGTCTTCCATGAAACTGGTGCCAAAAAGGTTGGGGACCGCTGTGATAGCGTGTTCCAGGCTTATCTGGAGGATGGACAGGGTTTATTAATTTATCCGTGCAGATGCTATGAATAAATGCTCTAAATTGACTGAAAACCAGTACTGAGGGGCTAAAACTAGCCATGAAACATGTACTTTCTTTAAAAAAAAAAAAAAGAAGAAAAGAAAAACAAATCAGTCATTCAACAGCAGCAACAACAACAAAGCATTTTTTAAGCACTTACTGTGTATCAGGCGTTGTATTGGTTGCAGAGAATATGGAAGTGAATAACATAAAACTGCACTCAAAGAGTTTACAATCTGATTAGGAAAACAAAACAAGCTAAAACACTACATTAAGGGACCTTTTTAGGCCCCAGGATGGTGTGAGAGTTCATAGAAGCAACCTAATTCAAGGTATGGAAGTCAAATAAAAGTTTGTAATGAAAATATTATTCAGTCTTCTAGTTCAAACATAAGTGTTCTAGGTGAGGAAACTTAAGGGAACATTATTCAAGGTGGGGGAAACAGTATATACAAAAACCCAGAAGTGAAAGAGAGTGTATATTATGAGAATATGAAAATTGTTCAGTGACTGAAGTGCTGGGTGGAAGAGGGTAAAGAAGAGAGATAAATAGAGACCACCGAATCACGAGCAACCCCGTGAACTGTGTATTAAAGAATTTGGATTCTATTCTGAGGCCAATAACAAAGAGGCATGCTCAGATTCCATAGAATGATCAGTCTGACTATAGAGTGAAGATGCATTTTACAGGGGATAGGAACATGAATAAGTAACAGGAAAACAGAGAAAGTGACTTGCCCTAGGGTTGTGGAGGGAAGTTTGTAGAAAAGTGGCTCAGACCGACAGCGAATTAGGAGATGTAATGCATGGGGCTTAGTAAATGATTGGAAGGTGGTGGTGGTGATGGTGGTGGTGGAGAGGGAAAAATAAGTATTCAGACTATATCAAAAATATGAAAATATTCAAAGCATATGATTTTTGGCTTAGAAACTGGTGGATTACCTCAAGGTGACATTCACTCAAATAGTGAACAGAGGATGAGGGAGGAACATAATGGAGAAGGTAATAAGTTCAATTTTAGACTAGCTAGTGTTACAGCAGGAACTAGAAGTGTCTTGATTCAAGTCCACAAGAAATCCCCCCCCCCAAAAAAAAAAACACACTAACAAAGGGTGTGTTCTAGAGAAAGGGTGTAAAATTATCAGGAAAAGAATCTAGGTTTTAAAAAATTGCCTTATATACAAATAATAGCATAGGTGAGCCTGACTTTCTTTGATTAGTAAAGCAATCAACAAGTTTCTATTAAACATATCTGTATTAAACTATTCCAGAACATTCAGAAATCTGATCTTGTGATTATCTTTCTGTTGCCACTGCTTTTTCTTTTGTCAGAAATGTCCCCAAATTATATTTTTCCTCACAGAACCCAAGCTTTAAATCTGAGTTGAGGCATTCATGTCCTAATCCAGACTGGATACATTGGTATCCAGTCTTCTTATTATATCTTATGTCTTCTTATTAGTTTTTCTTTCCAGAATGAATATCCCAGAAACAACCTTGCTGTTCCATCTTACTTCATATTTTTTATTCCCGTTACAACTTATCCCTTCACTGAACTACCTTTTCTTGTGGATGTTCACATTTTAATTTCAGCTTTATTTACTTTTAAAGATGCTGATTCTTATACTTTTACTTTTTTCCTTCACTAATGTCAGTGGAAAGTAACCTATGACAAAATCAATAAAATGAAAACACAGTTACTAGCTTATTACAATTATTGAATCATAATTTGACGAATCACACTCTATTTCAGCAAGAATTTTAATCTGATACTTTTAAAGCAACATTGTAGGCCTTTTTCCAGCACAGATTGTATTTAACACTGTAATCCATTTCTTTTTGTTTTGTTTCTCATTTCTTGAGCCAAGTATTTTAGACTGCTAATATAATTTCCAAAAAAGTAAAATCATTATTCTCATGCAAATTTAAAGTAAACACAGGTCAAAAATTTTATTCAACTTATTAATTAATGATGGAACCTGTAAGATAATGGTTCGTAGAGCCTTTGAGGACTTCAGTATTTATAGACAATTAAATATGGGGATGTTAGAATAAGATAGTTTAGTTAGATACAAAACTGATTAATCCTGTATATTAAGCCATAATTTTGGGTGCTGGGTTTTTTTTTTTTTTTTTTTTTTTTTTTATCAGAGAGAAGTTGTTTGCATCTCTACCTAACAAAATCTATACATTAATGTGTAGTTAGTAAACAATGAGTCCAACAAAGTACGTTCACCTAATCTTTGGTAGCCCTATATCCCATATGATGTTGAAAGAATATGTCATATACCTTTTTGCCTTATTTCCACATTGTGGATAATTTTGGACTAAGACTTCTACTCTCTTTAACTGAACTAGAGGGCCTCAGGATTGTTTGTGAATAACTGATGAAGTAAATTCTATTTTAGTATACTTTGTAAGTTTTATATTCCAGTGTTAAACAACTGCCTAACTTAATCTTCAATATTGAATTTTTGAGGAGTATAAATTGCTTTAACTGGGTATGGGGGAATAGCAAAGAGAATTTTATATGATAAATGGATTTAAAGTAATTTTCTGCAGAATAAACTCTCTACATTTTTATATTCTCTAGGGTTTTCCAGGAGATATTGGGATTCCTGGACAAAACGGCCCTGAAGGACCAAAGGTAAAATTAAGAAGAAGAAGAAGAGAGAGACTAAATAATTATGGTTATCTAGAGATCCTGATTCTCAATAAATGGGAAAATATTTTAGAAATATCAGAACATTTCTGGATATTTTTAAGCTATCTCAGGTACATTTAATAAACTTTAGGTTTCAGATAGTTGCAAATGATTTTTCTAATTTGGTATGAACTGAGATTAAGGGTGACAATATTTGCAAAATCACCCAGAAGGGTTTTTTTGGAAGAGATTGGGGAAAAAACTCTAAAAAGCCATAGCGTATAAATGGCTGAATATAAATAAATGGATGAGAATTTCCTGACCACTAAAACCCTTTAGGGACATAAGATATCCACTCATTAAAATAAAAGAAAGCCTATGGTGTCCATGAACCTTTACATAGCACAAAATACCTGAAGAAACCTAAGCATTTTCAACTTACAAGTGAAACCACAATTATTAGCTTGTTACCATTATTAAAACTCATCTTGAAGACTCACATACTAATTTATTATTTCAACAATGCTTTTAATCTAACCATTTTAAAGCAACATTCTAGACCTTTTCCCAGCACAGATTTTGTTTAACACTATGGTATATACACAAATTTACTGTTTTGTGTGTATACTAGGAAATATCCTTAGCAAAATTTTAAATACCACAATTTGCCATGCAAGCTGATGTGGAATGGGCATTGTAAGCAAATAAAGCATTATGAATTCACATGTAAGGATGAAATAGCCTGAAGTTGGGAGAACTGGCAAGTTGTGAAATGTAGCTGCTATGGAGGTATCAATGGGAGCAGAGAGAGACAAAATGACAGGAGATGAAGCTGGAAAGGATCTTGATAATAGCCATATTTGTTAGTGTTCTTAATGTTGAGCAGCACAGTACTCTAGTAAATGCTTTATAGACATTATCTCATTTATAGTTATTATGTCATTTAATTTTGGCAACAGCATTATGAGGTAGTTATTCCTATTTTACAGATGATTAAGCTATTCACTCAGTCACATAACTTTAAGCTACATAGCCAGAATTCTAACCCAGATATGATTCCAAAGTCTGAGCTTTTATACCCTTAGCTTTGATATTAACTTAAATAGAGCATTCAGTACCATGCTGAAGAGTTTCTACTTTATCAGACGGGCATCATGAAGTAATCAAATATATTTGAGTAGTGAAGTATCTTCGATGGTTATATTTTTAAAAGATACCTCTTATGCCAGTTTGGAGGATGGTTTCAAGAGGGGAGAAACTGAAGACAGGGAAAGTAGGCAATAAATAATAAAGATTTGAAACAGGACATTCATTCAGCAGATATTGGCTGCCTCTCATGGCAGCCATTGTGCTAGACCATAAGGCTACAAAGATTCCTATTTTCAAGAAAAAAAAAAGAGTCCTGTTCCCTGTTTTCAAGAAACTTAAATCTAGAGAAAGATATTCAGGAAAACCTTAATAATAATCATAATGAATAATATATAATCAGCAATACTGTGAAAGCACAGGGTCAGGGAAGTCAAATTATGTTTTGCAGGGAAGATAGCACTTGAGCCTACATGAGTGAGTAGGAATTTGTGAAGCAGACAAGTGGGATGGATGGCATTCAGGAAAAAGAAACTTGTGAAAAGATGGAGGTGCTATATTTGGAAAATATTTATAATAGAAGTTATTTGTTGTTGATCTGAATTTCAAATTTAACTGAGCATCCTGTAGTTTATCAGGCAACCCCACCTGCCACCTACAAACTTATACCTATATGCAGGGATCTTTTCCCCTTCCTTTCTGTCTCCATAGAAGTATTCACTCACCTCTTCAAGTTCCACATATGTTTTGCATCACATCCTCTCCTGACTCTTCAATGACCTCATGCCATCTATTATCACCTTTATCCCAATTTCTCCTTTGATAGAAATTTCCCCTTTACCCTTAAAATCATTCTCACTGCCAATCTTGTAGTTAGGCACCCTTTATTTTTCGCCAGGATAGTGTAGTAGTCCTCCAGTAGTTGTTCTTCCTGCCTCTAATCTGGCATTTCTTCCTATCTACCTTCAAGCTGCAGATGGAATAATCTTTTAAAGTATAGATCTCATCATGTCACTCTTTTGCATAAATCCTTCGTGACCTCCACAACTCCCATGTTAAGGCTCGTACTTTTTTTACTCTTTATACAACGTTCTTTATGATAAAACCCTCTCTCTATAATTGTATAGTTATACAGTCATATCCACCATCACTCTTCCAAAAGCATCACTTTAGCCAAACTATTTAGAGTGCCAAACCATGCCCTGCTTACGCAAATCTCACAGCTTCTTACATGCCATTCTTTTTGTCTGGATATATATATTCCTGTGCCCTTCTTCATCTAGCTAATACCTACACATCACATGTAACATGTCCAGGAAGCTTTTTCTGTTCCTCCCAAATCTAATTGAGATATGCTTTTCCTATATTGCTGAAAAAAAATCTATCAAGCACTTATCTTTATGTATTATAACTTCTGATGTGCTTATCTGTCTATTAGACTGTAACCTTTTTGAGAGAAAAGATTAATTGATTTTATATACGTCATAAAAACTAGAATAATATGGATAGCACATATAAATAACTCAGTGAATAGTGGTTGAATGGATGATTAGTTGAATGACTTTAGTTAAAAGCTGTTTTGGAAATAAAAACAAAACAACTAGGTAACTGATTAACATAAAGTGATGGAAGAAAGAGAAGTCAAAGATAAAGCAGTCTTTGACTTGGGTTGCTGATGTCATTGAACTTAAATAGGCGACCCAGGAAGAGGAACAGTTTTGGAGGATGGGGATGATAAGAAATTTGATTCTGGTTATATTTAGTTTGAGGTACCCATTTGACATCTGGAGGTAGAAATAATTAATAGTTCATAGTAAACCAGGCTGAAAAGCAGAAATAGAAGCATGAAGGAAGTTGAGAGAGACAAATAGTGTAGAGAATGGAGTTGAGGATTTTTCCTGCCAACTTTAGCCCTTCACCTGGTACATAAATAGGAACTTGAACTTTATACATCATATAAATACATTTATTTATCCTGTCATTCAATAACTTATTTATTCAAGCATTATTGAGTTTCTTCTGTGTTAGATCAAGTAATAAATGTGGGATTATAAAGATTTCTAAACTCTCTTCCTTCCTCCAGATGAGGTTATAATTTAGTGGGAGAGATAAAAAATAATAAGAAGAAAAAATATAAGAAGTTCCATATAAAAGAGTTAGTGAAGTGCTCTGAGAGCCTAGATAATTGAACAATAGTGTCTCTCCTGGGAAATTGGAAAATACGTACTTCAGGTGGAAGTAATAATAGAACTTAACGTTTTTTTTTTTTTAATTTATTTATTATTATTATTATTTTCTTTCTTTTTTTTTTTTTTTTTTTGAGACGGAGTCTCGCTCTGTCGCCCAGGCTGGAGTGCAGTGGCGCGATCCCGGCTCACTGCAAGCTCCGCCTCCCGGGTTCCCGCCATTCTCCTGCCTCAGCCTCCTGAGTAGCTGGGACTACAGGCGCCCGCCACCGCGCCCGGCTAATTTTTTGTATTTTTAGTAGAGACGGGGTTTCACTGTGGTCTCGATCTCCTGACCTTGTGATCCGCCCGCCTCGGCCTCCCAAAGTGCTGGGATTACAGGCTTGAGCCACCGCGCCCGGCCTATTTATTATTATTATACTTTAAGTTGTAGGGTACATGTGCATAACATGCAGGTTTGTTACATATGTATACTTGTGCCATGTTGGTGTGCTGCACCCATCAACTCGTCATTTACATCAGGTATAACTCCCAATGCAATCCCTCCCCTCTCCCCCCTCCCCATGATAGGCCCCGGTGTGTGATGTTCCCTTTCCCGAGTCCAAGTGATCTCATTGTTCAGTTCCCACCTACGAGTGAGAACATGCGGTGTTTGGTTTTCTGTTCTTGTGATAGTTTGCTAAGAATGATGGTTTCCAGCTGCATCCATGTCCCTACAAAGGACACAAACTCATCCTTTTTGATGGCTGCATAGTATTCCATGGTGTATATGTGCCACATTTTCTTAATCCAATCTGTCACTGATGGACATTTGGGTTGATTCCAAGTCTTTGCTATTGTGAATAGTGCTGCAATAAACATACGTCTGCATGTGTCTTTATAGCAGCATAATTTATAATCCTTTGGGTATATACCCAGTAATGGGATGGCTGGGTCATATGGTACATCTAGTTCTAGATCCTTGAGGAATCGCCATACTGTTTTCCATAATGGTTGAACTAGTTTACAATCCCACCAACAGTGTAAAAGTGTTCCTATTTCTCCACATCCTCTTTAAGTGTGCATATCATACTAGGTGAAGAACCAGAGAACTTTCAAAATTCTCTTCAGTTTGGGAATTTTGTTTCTCTTGAAGTTTAAGTGTCAGAGAACTGAAGAAAGCCAAATGACCTATTTAATTTTCTTTTGTAACGGTGATCTTTAGAACTTTCTTCTCACTACTTCTTTTAGTCTTAAAATTAGAATGTCAAAACTGGGGCAAAAGACTTGAAGGCTAGACATTTTAATGAACAACAATGGTAGTAATTACTACCCACTGGAAATTCAACCAATATCTAGGTTTATTCAATAAACATGAGTTCATAGAGTCATTAGTACCAACATCATGAGACTAATTGATGTTATACACATCACTGAATTTTAAAAGAATATCCTGGGATGATTTTATCAAAAGAACAGGAAAATTATAATATAATTTTCTGTTCTGTAGATTGAGGAGGATCTGGTTTTGTCTATCTTCTTGGTCCTTCTCATTTTCCTTGAAATTGTTTCTAGAAACAGAGGGAAAAAACAACCAAACATACTGACCCTGTTAACATGATGTGTTTCTTTAGCTGGGTGTACTGTATCGTAAAAGCAAACATCTTGAAACTTCTTTCATTTTTATATACATGTCTTGTTTGGAAAATGGGAATGATAAAAATTGCTAAAGCTCTGTTGAGGCTTTACAATGTGGTCATCAAGAAAATCATGTGCACTGTATTTGAAATACATAGTTACCCTATTTGCAAACAATTTGGGCTCTTTCCAGAGCAATTTGGCACAGCAATAAAGAAGGCTTTTATTTTCTGTTCATTTTCTGCCAGTTCACTAAAAACCTCAAAGTAGGAATGGAAACTTGTGTTAATTATAGTTCTACTGATTGTGGATTTATATGTGTCTGTATATTTGTATTAAGCTACAGAACATACATCAGTAAGCCTTTTTGAGAGCTACACAATTTGGGAATCTGCTTTCAAGAATCCCATATCATTAGCAAAACCAGATCCTTTGCTGCTTACTGCAGAAGGTAAGAGTAGCAAATAAATATTGTCTATTCTCCAGTAAGCAGAGGAATAATTTGTTGCTATAAAGGTTTGTGTTTTTACTTTGGCTATGGAATTAGGGATACTAAAAGAGGCTGTTATTGTCTCTTGCATAGCAGACCTGATAAGTTTTTATAGAAAGCTTACTATTTGGATTATGTTGCATAATATGTGGAAATAGTTCTTGCACTGAATTATTAAAATATGTCATGTATTTATCTGTAGAGAGGTAAGCTAACTTGGTAAGAGGGAGGTGTGTAACTCTACACAGTTTTCTAAGATTACTTTGACCCAGGCCTGAAGGTTTACATTCTATATAGGCTATACCAAGATTTTATACACAGATTTCTTATATAAGACATTTATTCTCCAGGTAGAATTTAGTCAGCTAAGAAATATTTATTGAGATTGTACAATGGGCAGGGTACTGTGTTTAAGCAGTGACTCAGAAACAAAATTAAAACATGGTCTTCTTTTTGTTAGGAACTTGTAATTCTCTGGAAACATGAGTCCTTCAAAAGTGAAAAGGTAAAAAGCACAATAACTAGGCAACATATGATAAATGAGTAGGAAGAAGTTCAGAGGAGAGGATAATCTGTATGGTCATTTTTCTGAGAAAATAGAGAAGTTGGGATTTTAGTCAGATTGGTTGGATTAGGCCAAGTAGAGCCGAGGAATGAGAGATTCTGTGCAAGAGGTGCAAAATGAACACTGGAATGGAGAGCAGAAGTAAACCTACCTGACTTTAAAAAAAAAAAAAGGGGGGGGGTAGGAAGCAGATTGTGACAGATCTTAAATAGAAAATTAAAGGGTTTAAATAACAACAAGCATATAACATGAATTACACCCCCTTAGTAAATTTGTTTTACTAATTTGTTTATGGTATTATAACACTTAAAATGTGTGCACACTGTTGTACAACAGATCTGTAGACATTTTTCATTTTACAGACTGAAATTCTACACTTATTGAACAGCAGCTTCCCATTGTCCTTCTCCCCACAGCCACTGGCAATTAGCATCCTACTTTTTGCTTCTATGAGTTTAGCTACTTTACATAGTGCATATAGGTAGAATTATGCATTTGTTCTTTTATGACTGGCTTATTTGACTTATTTCACGTAATGTCATTAAGGCTCATCCATCTTGTAACATATGACAGGATTTCCTTCCTTTTATGGCTGAATAATATTCCATTGTTTGTATATACCACGTTTTCTTTACTCATTCATCTGTCAATGAACATTTGGGTTGTTGACACCTCTTGGCTATTGTGAATAAAGCTGCAATGAACACAGCAGTGCAAATATCCTGTTTATATCGACAAGATATAAATATGCAGTTTTTATCCTGTTTACATTGATGTAAACAGGATATTTGCACTCCTGTGAGATCCTGTTTTCAATTTTTTTGATGAATACTCCAAAGTCCTTTCTCCAATTTTTAGCCCAGTACTTTGGTTTTTGCTATTGAGTTATAGGAGTGTTTTACAGATTTTGAATATTAACCCCATATCAGATACATGATTTGAAAATATTGCTTTCCATTACATAGGTTGATGTTTCACTCTATTTTTTTCTCTAACTGTGCAGAAGCTTTTTAGTTTAATTAAGTCCCATCTATTTATTTTTCTTTTTGTTGCATTTGCTTTTGGGTTTTTGGTCATGACTTCCTTGCGTAAGCCAATGTCTAGAAGATTTTTTTCCAGTGTTATCTTCTAGAATATTATGGTTTCAGGTCTTAGATTTAAGTCTTTGATCCATCTTGAGGTGATTTTTTGTGTAAGGTGAGAAATGAGGATCCAGCTTTATTCTTTCACATGTGGCTTGCGGTTATCCCAGCATCATTTGTTGAATAGGGTGTCCTTTTTTTCCCCACTTTATGTTTTTGTTTGCTTTGTTAAAGATTAGTTAGCTGAAAATATTTGGCTTCATTTCTGGGTTCTTTTTTCTAGCCCATTGGTCTACATGCCTAATTTTATACCAGTACCATGCTGGTTTGGTAACTACAACCTTGTAGTATAGTTTGAACTCAGGTAATGTGATGCTCCAGATTTGTTCTTTTTGCTTAGTCTTGCTTTGGCTATTCTGGGTCTTTTTTGATTCCAAATGAATTTAGTATTGTGTTTTCTAATTCTATGGAGAATGATGATGGTATTTTGATGGGAATTGCATTGAATTTGTAGATCGCTTTTGGCCGTATGATCATTTTCACAGTATTTATTCTGCCCATTCATGAGCATGGGATATGTTTCCATTTGTTTGTGTCATCTATGATTTATTTCAGCAGTGTTTTGTAGTTTTTCTTGTAGAGGTCTTTTACCTTCTTGGTTAGGTATGTTTCTTTCTTTTTTCTTTTTTTCTTTTTTTTTTTTTTTTTTTGTGAGACGGAGTTTCACTCTGTCACCCAGGCTGGAGTGCAGTGGTGCAATCTTGGCTCACTGCAAGCTCCGCCTCCTGGGTTCAGGCCATTCTCCTGCCTCAGCCTTCTGAGTAGCTGGGACTACAGGCACCGGCCACCATGCCTGGCTAATTTTTTTTGTATTTTTAGTAGAGATGGGGTTTCACCGTGTTAGCCAGTATGATCTCCATCTCCTGGCCTCATGATCCACCCACCTTGGCCTTCCAAAGTGCTGGGATTACAGGAATGAGCCACCGCGCCTGGCCTTGGTTAGGTATATTTCTAAGTTGGGTTTTTTTGGCTTTTTTTTTTTTTTTTTTTTGTAGCTATTGTAAAAGGGGTTGAGTTCTGGATTTTTATTCTCAGCTTGGTCGTTGTTGGTGTATAGCAGTGCTACTGATTTGTCTACATTGATTTTGTATCCTGAAACTTTACTGAATCTATTTATCAGAGCTAGGAGCTTTTGAGTGAGACTTTAGGGTTTTATAGGTATATGATTATATCATCAGCAAACAGCAATGGTTTGACTTCCTCTTTACTGATTTAAATGCCCTTTATTTCTTTCTCTTGTCTGATTGCTCTGTCTAGGACTACCAGTACAATGTTGAATAGCAGTGGTGAAAGTCGGCATCCTTGTCTTGTTCCAGTTCTCAGTGGGAATGCTTTTAACTCTTCCCCATTCAGCATAATGCTCACTGTGGGTTTGTCATAGATGGCTTTTATTACCTTGAGATATGTTTCTTCTATGCCAATTTTGCTGAGGGTTTTAATCATAAAAGGATGCTGAATTTTGTCAAATGCTTTTCCTACAACTATTGAAATGATCATATAATTTTTGTTTTTAATTCTGTTTATGTGATGTATCACATTTATTGACTTGCATATGTTAAACCATCCCTGCATTTCTGGTATGAAACCCACTTGATCATTGTGTATTATATTTTTGATAAGCTGTTAGATTTGGTTAGCTAGTATTTTGTTGAGGATTTTTGCATCTATGTTCATCAGAGATATTGTTCTGTAGTTTTTCTTTTTTATTATGTCCTTTCCTGGTTTTGGTATGAAGGTGATACTGGCTTCATAGAACGATTTAGGGAGGATCCCCTCTTTCTCTGTCTTTTGGAATAGTGTCAATAGGATTGGTACCAATTCTTCTTTGAATGTCTGATAGAATTCAGCTGTGAATCTCTCTGGTCCTGTACTTTTTTTTGTTGGCAGTTTTTAAATTACCATTTCTATCTTTCTGTTTGTTATTGGTCTGTTCAGAGTTTCTGTTTCTTCCTGGTTTAATCTAGGAGGGTTGTATACTTCCAGAAATTTATACATCTCCTCTACATACTCTAGTTTGTGTGCATAAAGGTGTTCATAGTAGGTTGAATGATCTTTTGTGTTTCTGTAGTATCAGTTGTAATATCTCCCGTTTCATTTCTATTGACCTTACTTGGATCTTCTCACTACTTTTCTTTGTTAATCCCAGTAATTACCTATCAATTTGACTTATCCTTCAAATAACCAGCTTTTTGTTTCATTTATCTTTGTATTTTTTGTTTCAATTTAATTTAGTTCTGCTCTGATCTTTATTATTTCTTTTATTCTGCTGGGTTTGGGTTTGATTTTTTCTTGTTTCTCTACTTCCTTGAGGTGTGACCTTAAATTGTCTATTTGTACTTTTCCAGACTTTTTGATGTAGGCATTTATTGCTCTGAACTTTCCTCTTGCTACTGCTTTTGCTGTATCCCAGCGGTTTTCATAGGTTGTGTCACTATTATTGTTCAGTTCAAATAAATTTTTAATTTCCATCGTGATTTCATTGTTGACCCAGAGATCATTCAGGAGCAGATGATTTAATTTTCATGTATTTGTATGGTTTTGAGGGTTCCTTTTGGAGTTAATTTCCAGTTTTATTCTACTGTGGTCTGAGAGTATATGTGACATAATTTCTATTTTCTTAAATTTATTGAGACTTGTTTTGTAGCCTCTCATATGATCTATCTTGGAGAATGTTCTATATGCTGATGAAAAGAATGTCTATCTGCAGTTGTTGGGTAGAATGTTTTGTAAACATCTTTTAAGTTCATTTGTTCTAGGGCATACATGAAGTCTACAATTTCTTTGTTGACTTTCTGTCTTGATGACCCGCCTAGTGCTGTCAGTAAAGTATTGACGTCCTCCACTATTATTGTGTTGCCATCTACCTCATTTCTTAGGTCTAGTAATAATTGTTTTATAAATTTGGAAGCTCCAGTGTTAGGTACATATATATTTAGGATTATGACATTTTCCTGTTGGACTGATCCTTTTATTGTTATATAATGTCCCTCTTTGTCTTTTTTTAACTGTTATTGATTTAAAGTCTGTTTTGTCTGATATAAGAATAGCTATTCCTGCTCACTTTTGGTTTCCATTTGCATGACATACCTTTTTCCACCCTTTTACCTTAAGTTTATCTGAGTCCTTTTGTGTTAGGTGAGCCTCTTGAAGACAGCAGATATTTAATTGATGGATTTTTTTTTAATTCTGCCATAAGTGGAGCATTTAGGCTGTTTACATTCAATGTTAATATTGAGATGTGAGGTACCATTTTATTCCTCATGTTAGCTGTTGCCTGAATACCCTGTGGCTTTGTGTGTGTGTGTTGTTGTTGTTTTGTAGGTCTTGTGAGATTTATGCTTTAAGAAGGTTCTATTTTGGTGTATTTTAAGGCTTGTTTCAAGATTTAGAACTCATTTTAGCAGTTCTTGTAGTACTGACTTGGTAGTGGCGAATGCTCTTCACATGTTTGTCTGAAAACGACTTTACCTCTTTCGTTTATGAAGCTTAATTTTTCTGGATTCAGAATTCTTGATTGGTAATTATTTTGTTCGAGGAGGCTAAAGATAGGACCCCAGTCCCTTCTGGCTTGTAGGGTTTCTGCTGAGAAATCTGCTATAAATCTGATATGTTTTCCTTTATAGGCTACCTGATGCTTTTGCCTCACAACTCTTATGATTCTTTCCTTCATCTTGACTTTAGAGAACCTGATGACTATGTGCCTAGGTGGTGATCTTTTTGTGATGAATTTCCCAGGTGTTCTTTGATCTTATTATATTTGGATGTCTCTATCTCTAGCAAGGCCATGGAGGTTTTCCTGGATTATTCCCTAACATAAGTTTTCCGAAGTTTTAGATTTCTCTTCTGCCTCAGGAACACCCATTATTCTTAGGTTTGGCATTTAACATCATCCCAAAATTTGTGAAGGCTTTGTTCTTTTTTGTTGTTCTTGTTTTTTTCTTTGTCTTTGTCTGATTTAGTTAATTAGGAAGCCTTGTGTTTGAGCTCTGAAGTTCTTTCTTCTACCTGTCCTAATCTATTGTTGATACTTTCCAGTGCATTTTGTATTTCTCTGAGTTTGTCTTTCATTTCCAGAAGTTGTGATTATATTTTTATGATATCTGTTTCGCTGGAGAATTTCTCATCTATAGCCTGTATTGTTTGTTTTTTTAAACTTCTTCAAGTTGGTTTTCACCTTTCTCTGGTATCTCCTTGAGTAGCTTAATAATCAATCCTCTGAATTCTTTATCTGGCAATCAGAGATTTCTTCTTGGTTTGGATACATTGCTGGGGAGCTAGTGTGGTCTTTGGGGGTGTAATAGAACCTTATTTTGTCATATTACCAGAATTACTTTTCTAGTTCCTCTCATTTGTATAGACTGTTTCAGTGGAAAGATCTGGAACTCAAGGACTGCTGTTCAGATTAATTTGTCCCACAGGGTGATCCCTTGATGTGGTGCTCTCCCACTTCTTCTAGGAATGGGACTTCTTGAGAGCGGGACTGCAGTGATTGTTATTGCTCTTCTCGGTCTGGCCACACAACAGGGCTACCAGGCTCCAGGCTGGTGCTGGAGATTGTCTGCAAAGTGCCCTGTGATGTGATCCATCTTCAAGTCTCTCAGCTGTCGATACCAGCACCTACTCTGGTGGAGGTGGCAGGGGAGTGAAGTAGACTGTGAGAGTCCTTGGTTGTAGATATGTTTCGGTGCTGACTTTCTCAAATGCTGGTTATGCTAGCAGTGAAGTTGTCATGTGGACAGACTCAGGACCTCTGGTTAGCCAGGATGTTGCAGTCAGTGAAATTAGCTATTGTTTTCTCCTTCATTGGAGTAGGGTTATTTTGTCATGAGTTGCCATAATATCCTGAGTTGGTTGGCCTCCAGTCAGGAGGTATTGCTTTCAAGAGAGCACCAGCTGCAGTAGTAGAAGGAGGATATAAGCTTACCCTAAGTTGGCCAGAATAAGTATTTGGGTTTCTCAGGTGATGCGCAAGGCCATAAAGCTCCTAAGGATTTATGTCTTTTGTAATTGGCTGCTAAGGTGGGTAGAGAAGTACCATCAGGTGGGAACAGGGTTAGGCCAGTCTGAGCTCAGACTCTCCTTGGGCAGAGATTGCCGCACTCCTGTGGGGGAGGGGTATGGTTCTTGGGCCAATGGGGTTATGTGCCAGAGGGCATTTTGTTCCATAATACCCTCTGTCATCAAGGAAGTAGGGGAAAACTGGTAGCATTAGGTCTTACCCAGCTCCCATGCAGTTGGTGAGGCCGGTTTTGCCCCTGACAATGTGCCCCACTAGCAGCACTGAGTTTGTCTCCAGGTAGCCTGTGCTCAGCTTTCAGACCTTGCCCCAGGCTATAAGCTTCCCTGCTGAGAAAGCAAGCAAGGCTTTCAGGCCTCCCCCTCCCTGCCTTCAAACACTGTTGGGCTTGGCTCCTGCGCTACTCTCTGCAACAGTTCCCGTTCACCCCCAGATTCTGCTCAAGAGAGCTTGCTTCAGTCAAAATTATTACAAAATTCAGTTGGAACATCACATACCGGGGCCTATCATGGGGAGGGGGGCGGGGGAGGGATTGCATTGGGAGTTATACCTGATGTAAATGACGAGTTGATGGGTGCTGACGAGTTGATGGGTGCAGCACACCAATATGGCACAAGTATACATATGTAACAAACCTGCACATTATGCACATGTACCCTAGAACTTAAAGTATGATAATAATAAATAAAATAAAACAAAAAAAAAAACAAAGTTCAGTTGGAATCTTTTTTCAGCCTGTGATCCCTCCCAGATTCTGCTGGCTGCCTTCCCTGAGGGCCCTAGTGAGATATAGTCAGGGATGGATTCCCTTGGCTTGACCTGGAGAATGGGAGCGCCTACAATGCTCCTCCTGCTGCTGCTTCTACTTTTATATTTCACGCTAAATCAGTTTCAGCTCTAGGTAAGGTTAAATCCTTCTCCTGTAATCCGGATTTTCAGGGTCCCCAATGGGGATGTGTTTCCGGAGGCAGGTGTTTCCCCTCACACACTTTGGGAACTCATGGTTTTTTTGCCTGCCTCACAGAATTTGTAGCAGTGTGCCACTTCTGTCAAAGGATCTATGAAATCCTTAAGTTTTCCTGGGAATTTACTGTAGTGGTTCTTAGAACAAAAGTCCGTGATGTGAGTCTCCATACACTGTTCTGTCTGTCCAAGTGGAAGTCCCTTCCCTACTACCATTCCCAGCCTCTGTTAACCACCTTTCAATTTATTCTCTATCTCCATGAAATCAATATTTTTAGCTGCCACATATGAGTTGGAACATGCAACATTTGTCTTTCTGTGTCTGGCTTATTTCACTTAATATAATATCCTCCCATTCTATCCTTGTTGTTGCTAATATAGGATTTCATTCTTCTTATGGTGGAATAATATTCCATTGTGTATAATATACTACATTTTCTTTATCCAGTCATCTGTTGGTGGATACTTAGGTTGATTCTGTATCTTGGCTATTGTGAGTAGCACTGCAATAAACATGAGAATGCAGATTCTGTCTCTGATATACTGACTTTCTTTCTTTGGGATATATACTCAGCAGTGGGATTGCTAAATCATATGATAGTTCTATTTTTATTTTTTGAGGTGACTCCATACTTTTTGTCATATTAGCTGTATTGATTTACATTCCCACCAATACATCACCCTTTCTTTGCATTCTCACCAGTATTTGTTATTTTCTCTCTCTTTAATAGTGATCATTCTAACGAGATGATATCTCATTCTGGTTTTGATTTGCATTTCCCTGATGACTAGCGATATTGAACATTTTTTCATTTATTTATTGGCCATTTGTATATCTACCTTTGAGAAATGTCTACTAATTAATGTCTGATATAAAAGGAGAAAGGAAACTGGTATTAAGTTCCTGTTATATTCTAGGTATCATTTTGTTTATTCCTACAGCAACCTTACAATGCTGATGGTAACATGATTCTACAGATTAAGAAATAGTTTACATCTCTAGTAAACTGCAAAACTGGAGTTCAGATCTGTACTCTACTTCCAGTTCTGCACAGTTTAACTTTTTTAAAATTTGTATTTAACAAATGATAAATATGAAACATATGTGCACAGCTTAAACAATGATGATAAAACAAACCCTATAAAGGATATTAAACAGAAAGTTAGAAGCCCCTTGTGTGTCTCTCTCTAATTGTGTCTACCTCCTCCATCTCTGCATTTAGAGGTAAATATTCTTTTGTTTTGGCCATGCTTTTAGCATCTGTATATACTCCTACAATATCTGGCGCTTTGAGTGTTTTGTAAATTCATGTAAATGGAATTCTACTATACATATTCTTCAGTGACTTTCTTCTTCCATTCAATTTTGTCTTTTCATCTTAATCCAGGTTGATACATATAATTATAGGTTCATTTTTAATTTACATTGTATAGTATAACCCACTATATAGATATACTGTAATTTTTAAATTGATACTGCTGCTGATAAACACTTATGGTCTTTCTTGTGGTTGGTTTGCACAAATGCTCCAGGTGCATCTGTACACTATGTAAATTCCCATTTAAGGATTCAGTATTCTATAGATGACCATTAGATCAAGTTTGTTAATATTAGTATTTAAGTTTTCTCTATTCTTGTGGTCTTTATCTGCTTGACTTATGGAGAAAAGTGTCTTGAAATTTCTCTCTCTAATAGTGGATTTGCCCAACTCTATTTGCATATTCATCAATTTTCACTTTTTATACTTGGAATTCATGTTATTAGATGCACAAAAATTTATGCTTTTTATCTCTTCTTGATGAATATAACCTTTAATCATTATTTAGTCACACACTTAAATAATGTAGTTTACCTTCAAGTCTGCTAGATCTAATAATAATGTAATTACATCAGCTCTTTTGGGCTGGTAAATGCCTTGCATATTTTGTATTTTAGGTGTGTTTCTTGTAAATGACATATAACTAGATTTTTTTTCTTTTAACCCAACTTTCATTTTTCCTTTAAGATTATAATTTTGATTTTGAAAGAAGAGAGAAAAAGAAGCCTAGATTTGCCTGCTTCACTGAAAGGATTATTTCTGGTTCTGGATAAGTGGTTCCATCCCGAGTAAATAGTTTCAATGAGAAAGTTAGGGGGGACCTCATTTCCTTTAACCAGTCAGTCCTCTGCAGGTTACACTCTGGATATGGAGCTGAGCCTGTTTTTTTCATGCACACCCTAATCTTAATATTGTATGTTCTTAGAGCCTTTTGAGCCCCAGAAGTTGTTTATAATTTTTTATTGTATGCTTATTTTTATCTACAAGTTTTTATTAGCCTATTATAACTCAATACAAAATCATTTTCATATATTAAAAATATTCTAATCCTCCCAGAAAGGATTTTGCTCCTTTTTCTAAATTCTTATTTATACTTTGCATATACCTCTACTTCTATTACAACTCTTAAAGTAGTAAGTTTTATTTTAAAGGACCATCTCCCATAATAAATGATGAATTCATTGGAAACAGGGACTCTGTCTTACTGATAATTGTATACTTAGGGACTAATATTGTGCTGTTAATTGAGCCTTATACATAGTAGAAAATTAATAAAATGTCAGATGAAAAATGAACAAACAGATGAATTAAGTGATTAAACTAGCTGACAGGTGGTAGAATTCAAATATGACAACATTCTAATTCTGTACCTCCAGTCAGTGTAGACACTTAAAATCTTTCACTTTGAATTCTAAAAGAGCAGTTTCAGATATTGAAGGCAGTTTGAAATCATTGTATCAAATCAGGATTATTTCAGTTGTAAGTGGTGGAAACCTGGCTTAAACAGGCTTACATAAATACATGAAAAGTTCAGGGATTCAATCACAGCTGAATTCAGGACCCTAAACAATATCAGAAGAGCCCAGTCACTCCAACTCTCTCCATTTGTTGATTCATTGATTTCATTCTCAGGCTGTCCCCTGGATGGTTTCCCACTGTTCAGTTTTACCTCATTTTTAATGCTATTCCAAGCAGTGCCACTGAAGTTTGAAATGTGCTTCAGTTGGGCTGAGTTGGGTCCCTTACTCATTCCTGGACCAGTCATTTTTTCTGGGGATGTACAATACACCGACTGACTTAGATCTCTGTCACATGTTCACAGTCACAGTCGGAGGTGGAGTCACCTCCCCTCAAACAACATGCACGAAGAGTGAAGAGAGTTTTTCCTTAAGGAAAATTAGGGTGCTTTTGCCTGTAAAAGGATTAACATATATTGGACTGGCATGAGGCACAATATGCCCATTTCCATAATCTAATCCATATCTTACTTTTAAAAATAAGAAAGCTGAATTAAAAGGTTAGGTTATTGCCTAAAGTAATACAGTTTCTTGAATGGTGCTATTTATGTAATAAGCTTACAATACTATATTATAGACTTTTAAACTGACAGAGAGTTTTGTTTTTATTGTGTTAAAGTACAGCAAGTATAGAGTAAAATATAACATGAAGGAAAGATTCCCATGTAGTTTGTCACTTTGCTGCATTTCAGAACAAGATCAAAGTCACCTAATAGATTTGCTCTTTGGTGTAGTTATTTAAAAATTATGTAAGTACAGTTAAAAATTAGATAAAACTTCTTAATGATTATAAAATGACTAAAAGCAATCATTCAAACTATAATTCTAAAAATAGACTTAGAACCTTGCTGGCATCTTGCGTCGTTAGGAGAACAGAACTTATTAAGAAAATGTGGCCATGTTGAATAGACGTATACTGTTTTCTGATTTAAGACTTTTTAAAAATAGTTACTTTGAAAGGGTTTTCATTCAGAGAGCAATTGATTTTTAACAACATGTATTTTGTTTAACAAAATACTTTTTTAGTCTTGAAATTTCTAGTCAAATTCACACTCACTTTCTTCTGCAAATTCCTCTTCTCTTTTTGTCATCTTGTAGCAAAAAGGGAAATAAGTTGAAGAATATTCTTCAACTAATGAGTAATGAAGAACTAATGCATTCTTCAACTAACAAATAATGAGTTCCAGACTCTGCAGATCTCTTAATAGGTATTAAAACATTATTTGTTTCTTCCATCTGTTTTCAGACTTTGTGAACACTCTTTTTATTTTACTCTTATCAGTTTAACAATTGGCCCCATTGCTTCCATTTTAGAAATACTTTTTCTGAAAAGGTGTCTGGAGGTTGAAGAATAAAATACTGAGCAGATTATTTGAATATTAACTTACTGTTTAAAAATAAGTTTATCCTGTGTTTTTGGATGCTTTGTTGTTTTCTGCTTGTCTATATTGCCACCCATTTTGAGAACTTCTTAATGGGAAATGAATGGTTTCAAAGAGTATTGTCCATCTCCACATTAATGCTGATTTATCAAAATGTCAGTTAATCTAAAATTTCTATTGTGTGCGTTTATATTGCTTTTATAGGGACTCCTCGGAAATAGAGGGCCTCCTGGACCTCCTGGTCTCAAAGGAACTCAGGTATGGAAGAAGTGATATCCAGTCAGCTTCAGCAAGGTTTTTAGTTAAAAGTTTCCCTTTTTATTTCTTGTGGGCCTTCAGTTTTTGTTTAAACACTATCAGATTTCCAGTTACCATTTTATTTATTTATTTAGACAGAGTCTCGCTCTCTTTCCCAGGATGGAGTGCAGTGGTGCAATCTTGGCTCACTGCAGCCTCGACCTCCTGGGCTCCAGCAATCCTCCTACCTCAACCTTCCAAGTAGCTGGGAGTACAGGTGCACCACCATTAGCCTGGCTAATTTTTGTATTTTTTGTAAAGACACAGTTTTGCTATTTAGCCAGGTTGGCCTACTTCTGGCCTCAAGCAGTCCTCCCACCTAAACGTCCCAGAGTGCTGGGATTACAGGCATGAGCCACTATTCCCAGCCTTCAAGTTGACACTTTATTTTGTCAGTTATGGAATAGAATTTAGAATCATTTTACAGTGTTCTGAATTCATTAAATGATTTATGTTAGCGGTATCCAGTGGAATGTCTGAAGAATCTGAACCCAGAATCTCACTCATATATACTAGAATTTATATTTACTATTTGTGACTACTTAATATTTTTGAACCAATAAATTATATTTTACTTGAATTGTGAATTGAGCAAAATGTTTACCAAATAAATAATATATACTATATGATTCTAGGGAGGTCTGTATGTATTATTCAGAAAGCAATCAACTATTTTTTAAAGGTAAATCAGTATATTTAGTAAATATGTCTGTAAATGTAGTAAAAACACTTACTGCTTTTTTTTCTCTTAGAGAATTATGAATAAAAACTTTTAATTTTTTTCTATATTCATCTTCAGTCTCTATCCACCCATATAGTTTTTGGTCCTTACAAGAATGCACCAGGTTCACACAAAAAACTAAAGTGTTGTGGGGGTGATGGAGTTCAAAGTACAAGAAAATAACAGCATTATTTTCATCACATCTCAGAATGAGCCTCACATTTTAGAATAAATAGAGAAAATAAGAGTTTACATTTTTAAATACCCATTTTAGGCCATAATATGTTCTGATTTTTGTTTTTAAGGGAGAAGAAGGACCAATTGGACCCTTTGGGGAACTGGGGCCACGAGTAGGTATTGTATAATTTTCCATAAGTGGTTTTCTTGAAAATAGCTGTTCTATAAATGTTTTTAACATCATAACATTTTACATTATAGTGAAGGACAAAAATGAAAACAAACTATAGTCATAAAATGCCCCAAAATAAAATAGGCCAATAACTGGAAGTCTCAAAGATAGTTTGAATGATGTTATGCCTACTGTGTAGTTACTTGCTATTTTGGTGGTTTATAGACTTAGTAATTTGTGCAAATTGTTTATAAATTTCTTGAAATGTAAAGGGAGCTAAATACTTTAGCCATTTTAGTAATATTCTGAGATTTCCTGTTTCTAAATGTGTTAGTAAAATTATGGAAGGCTAATAAGATGTATTTTCTGCCAGTGTTTTTGTCAGATAATACCATGGGTAATATGTGAATTGTTTTCAAGTTCTAGAAATGAATTATTTAAAAATTTTTGGTATACATGACCAAAGTTTACCTTATGAAATGATTAAGTTATATGTGTTACATTTATTTTAAGAGGCATTAGACTCATATGAAATACATCTCATTTCTTTTCTTGACAACATCATAAAGTACTGGTTCTTCTTCTTTTTTTTTTTTTTTTTTTGAGATGGAGTCTCACTCTGTCATCCAAGCTGGAGTGTAGTGGCGTGATCTCAACTCACTGCAACCTCCACCTCCTGGGTTCAAGCAAATCTCCTGCCTCAGCCTCTCGAGTAGCTAGGATTACAGGCGTGTGCCACCATACCCTGCTAAGTTTTGTATTTTTAGTAGAGATGGGGTTTCACCATGTTGGCAAGGCTGGTTTTGAACTCCTGGCCTCAGGTGATCCGCCCACCTGGCCTCTCAAAGTGCTGGAATTACAGGAGTAAGCCACCATGTCTGGCCAAAGTACTGGTTCTTAAAATGCTTTTACATTTAAAAAGACTGTAATTATTTCTTTCACAGTTTTACCTTACTAGCACATATATTGCTACTATCCCATTGGGGGTAAAAAAGAGTTTTCATTTTTTTTTTTTTTTGAGAATTATATAACAGAAAAACTGGAATTTGAGCCCAATAAAATTGATCTTATTCAAAATTTACTTCCTTTGAAAAGAGGAGAACCATATTCACCTCTGGTCTACACAGTCTTAATATTAATAATTACTGTTGTTGCTATTCGTTGAATATCAATTTGGGGCCTAATATTGCTATAAGTGTATGAATCATCTTTAATCCTGAAAACAACTCTGCAAGATATCGTTCCTATTTTTAGATTTGAAAATAAGGTTTTAATATTACATGTTCAAGTATAACACGATCAAATCAAAATCAATACAATATGATAGAATTTAAGTAGGACAAGAAGTTATGATTCTGTTTCTGATACTCTGAATCGCTTGATTCCAAAGACTTTGAAAATGTGCTGATACCAGATTCCAGTGAGATTCTTTCCATAATGTAAATATGTATAACTGTATCTTAATATCCTACACAGTGCTTGAAATAGTATTATTAAAGATAAAAGAAATGTCACACTAAGGCTCTTACCAAGCAGTGGAAATAAAAATAGAATTGGTTTTGTAAATATCATAGAAAAAATCTAATAATTCAGGTTCTTAACTCTATTTCTTGTTCTGTGTGTCTAACTTAATTAGAGAACAATTGATGTTTAATAATAATAGGATGGTTTTCAGTTCTTTGCTTTGCTTTTTGCTTGTTAGGAAATTATTCGATAATTTCGAGCAGGCAAAAGCAAAAATTAAAATGTTTTGACTTCTAGTCTAATAAGACTAGAAGTCTTAAATACAGTTGTAAGTGGCTAAATCTTTTATGTGTAGTAAAAACAGAATGTGAGCCAGAGGGTTGTTCTGTTCCACTTTAAGAAGAAAAAATATGAGCATGTCTTAATTGACAACAGCAATAAAATCCAATATAGCAGGGGTCCCCAACCCCCAGGCCATGGACTGGGCATGAGCATTACCACTTGTATTAGTCAAGGTTCTCTAGAGGGACAGAACTAATAGGATATATATAAAGGGGAGTTTATTAAGTATTACCTTACACAATCACAAGGTCCCACAATAGGCTGTCTGCAAGCTGAGGAGCAAGGAGGACCAGTCGGAGTCCCAAAACTAAAGAACTTGGAGTCCAATGATGGAAGGCAGAGAAACATCCAGCATGGGAGAAAGATGCAGGCTGGGAGGCTAGGGCAGTCTCGCCTTTTCACATGTTTCTGCCTGCTTTATATTTGCTGGCAGTTTATTAGATTGTGCCTACCAGATTAAGGGTGGATCTGCCTTCCCCAGCTCACTGACTCAAATGTTAATCTCTTTTGGCAACACCCTCACAGACACACCCAGGAGCAATACTTTGTATCCTTCAATCCAATCAAGTTGACACTCAGTATTGACCATCTAACTGCCTGAGCTTCACCTCCTGTCAGATGAGCAGCAGCATTAGATTCTCATAGGAGCAGAAACCCTGTTGTGAACTGTGCAAGCAAGGGATCTAGGTTGTGTGATCTTTATGAGAATCTAATGTCTGATGATCTTCTGAGGTGGACCAGTTTCATCCCGAAACCATACCCTGCCACCTCATCTGTGGACCTGCTCTCCCCTACTGATCTTATCCTCTATTCTTTTCAGCTACTCTCTGCTACAGTCATACCCTTTACTTTGTCATTACCAGTGATAGCGACCTCTCATTTTCAATTTTAAACTTCTCATTTCCCAACCACCATCTTTCTTTCTAATACATTCACTCTCATTATCCAGTCTAATAAACCCAATAGGAATGTCAATGCATTGATTCTGCTGCTTTTCCATTGTGTCTTGTCTCCTTTATGATCACAAATTCCTCATCTTGCTTAAAACATTATAATTATTCCTTTGATTACATTCTGAATTCTGTCTTCAAACCTATTTATTCTCTTGCTTTTCTAAGTTATTACTTTATACTTTGTTTCTTCAAACTCCGTTCAGTTCTCTCTCATCCTTATTCTTAGCCTTTGCCTGGCATCCTACTTCCCTGAGAAGATTGAAGTAACCAGAAGAGAACTTACAGTTTTCTGCCATTGCATGTACCCACCTTCTTCTATCTATACTCTGCTTTCTTTCCTGTTGTTGTTGATGAGCAGGCCATTTTTCAAGCTAAGGAAAACTTCCAGTTGTTTGCTGCATACTCTGTCCTCTTGACTACTCAAGATAATTGGTCCAACAGTTCTCTCTGTCTCTGCTATATTTTCTCTTCTCTACACGAAATCATTCCTATCAGCATATAAAGCTGCTGCTATTCTTCCAGCTTAAAAACAAAAACAAAACTTTTTTGGTCTCAGTTTGCCTTCCAGGTGTTACCCTATTTTTATCTTTCCCTTTTCAGTAAAACTCCTCAAAAGTGTTGTCTATACGTGCTCTTTCAGTTTTTCTCTTCCCTCTATCTGCTTAAACCACATTTGTTCCCACCACTACAATACAAATACTCTGATCAATACGATCAGTGGTTTCTGTATTGCTGGATCCAATTGTCATTTCTCAATCCTCAGAGTCCTCTTATTACTCAATACTTCTATTCTTCAGAATTTGACAAGATCACTCTCTCCTCCTAGAAACAATTTCTTTACTTCCATGATTTTCCTCCTAACTTTCTGGCACAAATTAAATTTTTTCTAATTTCTTCAAATTCTAAGTTTTGGAATACCCCAAAGCTTGGCCTGTGGATTTCTCATTTCTATCTATACTCACTGACTAAATGAGGTCATCCAGCCTAGGGCTTTAAATACCATCAAAATGCTGGTGGTTTCCAAGATTATTTCTTCTTATCAGATCTTTCTACCTGTTAAATTCTGAACTTGTGTAAATAACTACCACAAGATCTCTCCATTTAGATGTCTAACAAGCATATCAAACTAAAATGTCTAAAACTTAGCTTCTTATTTACCCTCCAAACCTGTTTTCAGTCTTCTTCATTTCATTTGGTCTGCTACTCTTACATTAAAATCCTGAGATTCATTTTTGACTCTTCTCTTTCTCCCACATTTCACACATGACCCACCAGCAGTTCCTGGAAGCTCTACCTTCATATTATATCCAGAATCTTGCCACTCTGCTACCACCCTGATTCACACCCCCATCATCTCTCACTTGGATTATTGTACTAGACTCTTATTCAGACTCTCTTCTTCTACCCTGGAATCAAAGTGATCCTGTTAAAACTTAGATCTTATCAGTTTTCTCCTTAAATCTTGTCTAAGGCTTCCTGTCTCACTCAGATAAAAGTCAAAGTCCTAACTGCAACCTACAAGGCCCTATGTGACCTGACTTCTCATTCCCCATTTCCTTCTTTGACTTCAGCACTTTACTGGTCTTCTCCTCTCAATTCTTCAGCTTCTCCTGATTTCTCCAACATACTACACACATTTTAGCTGTAGTGCCTGTGCACATGCCCTTTTCCTCGGCCTGGAATACTTTTCCTTCAGATATCCATATAACTTGTCCCTTTCTTTAGGTCTTTATTCAAATGCCACCAAACTGCCAACTCCCCCAGGGAATGGCACTCGCTAGGGAAGTTGGTTGAGAGTCAAGGGTCACACTCTTCACAGAACCCTGGGATCTCTCTTCTCTCCTTAGGCCTGGGGAAGTAGCTTCGCTCTCTCTCTCTCTCTCATTGTCATCAAAGACAAGTCAATTCTTACCTTTAGACTCTCTGAAAACTAAAGTAAGAATACAAGTAATCTGCAAACAACTTTTTGGTGAGGTCTTCTTTCTGGAATCTTATGAACACTTTCAATAAAATTCCCACAACAGTTTATATATCCCTTCCTTGCTTGATTTGTTGCCTTTCATATTACCACTACCTAACATACTAATATTTTACTAATTTTTTAAAACGTTATTCTCACTAAAATATAAGCTCTATGAGGGCAGGTATGTTTAGTGCAGTCCTCGATCCTCTGCATCTAGAACTGTTCATGGCACGCAGTAGACAGTTGGATATTTGTAGAATGAATGGCGAATGAGTATGATGAAATACATTTATCAAATAATGTTAAAGTGTTTAATTTTATAAGAATAGTCTAAATTTCATATATCTTAGGAAACTTTCAAAAATGAGAATGACTAAACATATATACTTTCTTCTTTCATTCTGTTCTGTTCTAGGGAAAACCAGGTCAAAAGGGGTATGCAGGTGAACCAGGACCAGAAGGCTTAAAGGTAAAGCAACTGACTTTATTGTCAGTTTTAAAATATAATTTTCAGAAACATAAAATTGTGACTTTCATACAAATATGAAATGAACACATCAACTTAAAAAGAACCGGTAAGATGTTAAAACTGTTACGAAGAGCAACTAAGAATCTGTATCTTTATATTTGTATCTGTTTATATGCAGGTTGAGTATCCCCTGTCTGAAATGCATGGAACCAGAGTGTTTCAGATTTCAGGTTTTTTTGGAGTTTTAAATATTTGTATTATACATGCTTACAAGTTAAGCATCCCAAACCAAAAATCTGGGTTTTTGCTCCAATGAGCATTTCCTTTCAATGTCATGCTGGTACTCAAAAAGTTTCAGATTTTGGAACATTTATTATTTCAGATCTTGGATCTTGGATGCCCAATCTGTGTATCTGTGATTATGTCTGTATCTATATTCTATATCTATGTATGTGATTTAATAAAGAAACGTTAGGATAAGATTTGTGGGTTGCATACAGGGCAATAAACCATAACTTCTGGGGTTATCAATTCTACTGGGTAGAAATCTACAAGTTCATATAACTTTACTAAGTCTGGATCTTTTAATCACTAGTAAACGGTGAGTCTAAGTATATTCACTAGATAATCACTGAGTAACCTTCATCACTTTATGATATTAAGAAGATGTATCACTTACTATTTACTTTATTTCCAAGCTCTTGGATAATTTTTTTATAACACCAACAAATATAAAGTAATGCAATGGTTTATTACAAACAGAATTGAGACCTGAAAGAAACTAGCTTATAAGAATTGGTAAGTTTTGCAAATTTAAAATTTAACTATAAATTGACGTAGTCACAGCATTTTTACTAAGTTTCCTAAAGCTAATTTTTTTAATTAAATTCATCCTTTTTATGATGCTGGAACCTAAGGAAAAGCTAAACAACACTTTTCGAGCTTGATAAAGAAATATGAGCTAAAGTATGTTTTAATGTATCAGTATATATGAGGCTAAAGTTATCCTGGGGCAGAATATGTGTACCTGACTCTTTCTCAAGTTACATACAAAAGTCCTCTGAAAAATAGGGTAGTAGTATTTATAAACAGAAGGCTTAATCAATTCGCCTTTACTGGGATTAACAATTCTCCTTTACTGGACTGCCAAATAGTGCTAGGAAATCCAACTGTGAGCTACCATCCAGTGAAATTGGCAAGAAACAGAATCTTAGTTATTTTTATACTTTCTCTCCCTAGAATCACACCAGAATCTAGGCGGCTTCTGTGTTACCTAGTAAACAGAGGAAATTTTGTAATGTTCATTCCTTCCTAGCTGTCACTGAAATTTGCGTTTCAGTACATCATGTAGCTATTAACTGAGACCTGGCACTCCCTCGGGGAGTTGGTTAAGGAACACACTCTTCATAGAACCCTAGATCTGTGTTCTCTTTCTAGGCCTGGGGAAATAGCTTCTCTCTCTCTCTTTCGTTGTTGTCAAAGACAAGTAACTTCTTACCTTCAGACTCTGAAACTAATAGTACATTTTATTTAACTCAAGATATCAAAATATTATATCCTTTAAACATGTAATCAATATTGAAAATATTAATGAGATGTTTTATATTCTTGTTTTGTAGAAAGCCTTTGAAATCTGATGCATTTTTTTATACTTATATCACAATTCAATTGAGACCAGCCTATTGCAAATATTCAGTAGCCACACATCATTATTGGCTACAATATTGTTCAGTATCTTAACATCTTACTGTTCTACACTGGAATATAATTATTAATGTTTAGACAGTAATTGATTAATTTTAGACATAACATATTTAATCTGTTTCTGTACACAAAATGTATATTGCTATTAGAGTGTGTCTCTGTGGTACTTTGAACTTAATCTTTCACCTTTTGTTAATCTATACCTTTGCCGATGCCATTCCTCACCACCAAAAATGGCCCTTCCTCATTACCAGTGTTAAGTATCCCATATTTTTCAGGGCCCCGCTTACAGTTTCATAATCCATTATTTGAAATCATTAATGTTTGGATTTTTGAAAAGTAACATGTCGCATATAGTATATTTTATTTACCACTACCAGAAGGGTGTGCAACAGCATACCATAATTAGATATATTAATATTTCTGTAGTGAAATGTAAGGATGTTCAGATTAATTTGAATACATCAAGACTATAAATGGCCTTATTCAGAACAAAATAAGCTTTACTGCCAAATCAATCCAAGTTAGGTCAAGTTTGCCACCAAATGAGTTGTGAAAAACTCTGAGTTTTCAGAGCATTATGGACTGCAAAATTTTGTTTCAGAGGTTATGAACATGCGTTACTTCTCCAGTGATGCCAGCTCTAGCTGTTCCAGTTCACAGGGTGCCTGCTCCTAGAGTACTTAACCTGTCCCATGTATTGTTCTATTTGAGCAAATAGAATATCCCTGTGGGAAAGACTTTAATTTCATTCTTCTTAATACCTTTCACTGTGCTTACTACTCTGTCTTTTACAGAGTACACCTCAATAAAGATTTTATTTTTAAAAATTTTATCTATAAAAGTGATTAAAAGTCACGAATAGGAGAATATTTTTTAAGAAAATAGATTATTACCTGATATGGTTTGGATTTGTGTCCCTGCCTAACTCTCATGTCAAATTGGAGGAGGGACCTAGTGGGAAGTGATTGGCTCATTGGGGCGGATTTCCGTTTTGCTGTTCTTGTGATAGTGAGTGAGTTCTCACGCAATCTGATGGCTTAAACGTGTGTGGCACTTCCCCCTTTGCTCTCACTCTCTCCTGCTCCAACATGTGAAGTTGTGCTTGCTTCACCTTTACCTTCCACCATGAGGCCTCGCAGTCATGCTTGGTGTTAAACCGTGGAACTGTGAGTTAATTAAACCTCTTTTCTTCATAAACTACCCAGTCTCAGGTAGTTCTTTATAGCAGTGTAAGAACAGACTGATACATTACTATTTGAATGAAAATAGAGGGTAGGCCACATTTCATAGAAATACTCTACCATAAGTTTTTAAAAATTTTTATTTTAAGTTCTGGGGTACATGTGCAGGATATGTAGGTTTGTTATATAGGTAAACGTGTGCCATGGTGGTTTGCTGCACCTATAACAAAGTTTTAAGTAACTGAAATTTCCTTTGCCTTTTTCTAGGTTATGACTAGATAATTGCATTAAAAATGAAAGTTGAAACTGTCATGAATAATCTAGCTTGAAAAATAACTGTTTTTGCAACTTTATATTCTTTTTTGACAGGGAGAAGTAGGAGATCAAGGAAATATTGGGAAAATTGGTGAAACAGTAAGCTTATTTTATGCTCTTATTTTTTTTAATCAACTGTAAGCATTTTTAGGAATCATATTAGCCATGATTATGTTCGCTATAATCAAGTTACTCAGAATCAGAGTAATTCTTATCTACTACAAATTTAAACTTACTTGTGATGTTTCTACTGACAAATAAAACCTAATGTACAAGAGAGAAATGAGAGAAAACACAATTGATGATGTTTTCATCCAATATAAACTATATTTGTGACCTCAGAAACATTGTTTCTAATATTTGGTTTTCAATATTATTCTGATAGCTTCAATCTAAATTTGACCTTACAATTTTTCATTAATTATATTTATTATTATTATTATTATTTGAGATGGAGTCTTGCTCTGTCGCCCAGGCTGGAGTGCAGTGGCTCGATCTCTGCTCACAGCAACCTCTGCCTCCCAGGTTCAAGCGATTCTCCTGCCTCAGCCTTCTGGGATAGCTGGAGTTACAGGTGTGCGCCACAATACACCTGGCTAATTTTTGTATTTTTGGTAGAGACGGCGTTTCCCCATGTTGACCAGGCTAATCTCGAACTCCTGACCTCAAGTAATCCACCTGCCTCAGCTTCCCAAAGTGCTGGGATTACAGGTGTGAGCCACAGCGCTCAGCCATTTTTCATTATTTAAAAACTTATTAAATTATATAATAATTTAATAGCTTGAAGATAATTTTTCTTTAGGTTTGAAAAGTTGAGGTAAACTAAGACATATTGAGTTGGAAAGTATAATTGTGTTCCTCAAATAAAGATTGAATTGTTCGAATTAATATTATTGTGGAAGAACAGGCTTCATGTTGTATTTGAATCAGATTTGTTAGAAGTAATTTTATTTTTTACAGTGAAGAAAGCCAGCCAAAATATTCTCTAACAAATGAACTTACGTAGCATATATAAAGTAGAACATTAAATTAACACCAGGAAAGTGAATTTATTTACAGAGTGTGCTAAATTAATTGTCACAAAATAGATAATTATTTCTTATGACTTAAAACATTTTTTTTCTATATGGTTGTTTTATAGGATTAAATAATTAAACAATTATAAATCTTGGTCTTGTGACAAAACAGCAAAACATTTCTGATACTGATTTTTTGTTATTAATTGTTAATAAAAATAGGAAGAGTATCTGTGTAGTCTTAAAAGATCATTGCCATACTTAATTAACCCTGAGTCACTAGAAGGAGAACTTTTTGTTCTTGTTTTTTCTGGGAAAGTTTCAAGGAAGTATTTATATGAATTAGATTATTAAAGGCTTCTAGTCAGATATGATTGTAACTTATATTTCTCTAAGGTTACTCAAATTCTGCCTTTTCTGAGTGACAAATTGCTTAAGAAATATATATAAAGTTGGTATCCAAAGTTAAAATACTAATGAAGAACATATTTTCTTAAAATAATATCTTACATATTAAACTTTTAAGTGTCATTTACCTAATAGTTTTGGACTAATTCCACACAGTATAAGAACCCACTGCTGGTACTTTCCAAAGAGGACATGGACTATCTTGGCAGGTAGTAGATTTTTGTCACTGGAGGGAAAATAACATTTATGGAACATTTGCGATGTACTAGGTATAATGCTAAGTGACATTTCATATTATGGTATTTAATTTAATTCTCAAACAGCTTTAAAAGATATATTTTGTTATTCTGGTTTTTAAAATTAGGAATCTGGCGCACATTGAGTAACCAGTTCAAAGTTATATAGCTAATAAATTACTGAATTGAGATTTAAACCCAGAGCTCCTAACTCAAAATCCAAATCTCTGCTTTATGCCATGCTTGGATGTTTTAATATTGGTTCGATAGCTATCTCATATAAATGTTGTAGAGAGTCTTTAAGCATGTGATAAGTTATTAGACAAAAAGATCTTTCCAACTTCGAGATTCTATCTTCCTTGTTAAGGAGGGCACATGAAGCCTTCTTTAAAAAATTACTGACTATATCAGGTTAATTCAAATATATAAAATGTCTGAAGAATATTTTTGTTTCTCAGTAATTCTGGCTTTCATTTTGCCTTTCTAATTTCCAAATCTTAGAAATATAGTTCATCTAATCCAGAGTTCTGTTGCCAAGAGAATTCTTGAGAGATAGGAGAAGGTACAGTTGTACTTCATGACATCTATCTTGTAATTGTAGTAGCTGATTTTTACTTTGCTCAATCTTTTTGTATAGTCATTAATTGCTTTTAACTGGCCCTTCTCCAGGTTTGTTTGTTTCTAGATTTATACTAATTGAATTCAATTTGTGATAGAGTGTGCCAAGCACAGCAGTTCTACCTATATTTCATGTCTACCTCTTGCAATTATTTATAGTATACAAAGAATTAACTTCCATAAATGTGCCCCAGATGAGTCTCTAATTTCAAAAGATGCCCTCTCATCTTCCACATTCTAGCATTCAGATGTTTAGAAGTAAATCTGGAATTATCTAACCATAATTACCAGTCTTCTGTGTCTTAAACTGTCTAGGCTGAAAGTATCCGAAGAGCTGTAAAGAAAAAAAATGTTCTTTTTCACTATTGGCCAAGAGACTAATATTAGGATCAGTAGATAGACATTATAAGGGAACAGCTTTTGGTTTAATGTAGGCAAGAATATTTTAATAGAATTTTAAACACTCAAATAGGCTTTTCCATAGAGTGATCCAACATCTTATTATTAGAAGGTTTGATGTCTTTTTTCAGTCATTTACCAGGCAGATATTTATTGATTACACCAGGCACATTTTTAAACATATAGTCCCTACCTTCATGGAACTTACAGTCTATTGGAGGTTTGACAGATATTAAATAGTCACATAAAGAAATATGTAAACTGTGATACATTCTATAAAGAAAAAGTACAAGGGACTATGACAAGGGTGCCAATTTAGATGATCAGTAGATGAGAGAAGGCTGTTTTGAGGAAATGACATATGAGTAGTAATCATAAAGAATGATATGAGCTAGCCAGGGAAGGGGTGGGGAAAAAACTTCCCTGGAATATGCAATATAACATTGTTTCCACCTTTGCCACCTACCTTGCTATGGAGAAATTACTAAATGTTTCTAAATATTTGTTTTTTTCTCAGAGTAAAATGATGAAAATAACTACCTTATAGATTTTCTTATGATGATTAAACATGATACAATGCCAGTCATGTAGTAAAAACTTGATAAATGTTAGCTGTTGTTGTGGAGGTTATTGTTATGTGTGATGGTAGATGCTGTTTCGAGGAACTGAAATAAAGTTGGTGTGGATAAACTTTGATGAACAAAGGGTGAAGGTATGTGAGATGATACTAGTGAAGGAGGCAGGAGCCAATCATTTAGGACATGTTTATCACTTTGCACTTGAACCTAAGGTCAATGAACAATTGCTAAAGGTATGCTAAGTAAGCCAATGTCATTATTTAATTTGAGGTTTAAGATCACTCTTGTTGCAATGGATTGGGAAGTTAGAACATGGCTTTGAAGACCTGAAGTAGAAGAGGATAACCAATGGGAATGCTATTGCAGTAGTCTGTATGAATGAGAAAGATGATTTAGACCAGTGGAGATAAAGAGAAGTGGATATATTTTGAAGATATTTGAGGTAACAGATTGGAGGTAGGCTGCAAATCAGGGGAGGATTCTAGTCAGTCTCCAGTGTACAATTAGGCCTTTGATAACTAAACTATGTAGGATTTATCAGGAATATTCTGAAAGCACAAGGAAATGGTATACAGAATGTCTCAGGATAATTCCAATTCTAAGAATCCATGACTTTTTTCTAAGAATTTTGATGTTTCTAGTCTTCCTCTCACCTGCAAATTTGACTTCTTTTCTCTGTCCCTTTTATTTTATTTTATTTTATTATTTTATTTTATTTATTAAATTATACTTTAAATTCTGGGATACATGTGCAAAATGTGCAGTTTTGCTACATAGGTATACATGTGCCATGGTGGTTTGCTGCACCCATCAACCTGTCATCTAGGTTTTAAACCCTGCATGCATTAGTTATTTGTCCTAATGCTCTCCTTCCCCTTGCCCCCCAACCCCCAACAGGCCTTGGTGTGTGATGTTCCCCTCCCTGTGTCCGTGTGTTCTCATTGTTCAGCTCCCACTTATGAGAACATGCGGTGTTTGGTTTTCCGTTCCTCTGTTAGTTTGCTGAGAATGATGGTTTCCAGCTTCAACCATGTCCCTGCAAAGGATGTGAACTCATTCTTTTTATGGCTGCATAGTATTCCATGGTGTATATGTGCCAGTTTCTTTATCCAGTCTATCACTGATGGGCATTTGGGTTGGCTCCAAGTTTCTCTGGCCTTTTTCTAGTTTAATTATGTCTTTCTGATGTTGGAGCAAACAGAACTAGAGTAAAGTATTTTACAGGCAGTGATTTCACAGCTTTCTTCATGAGTAGGTAATGACTCCTATTATGTTTTCTTTATTGTTGATGATGCTTAAATCAAGCAGGCCTTTTACCTATAACAGGAAAACTGGGGATGTCTTTGGCAAATAATCGGTAGGGATTTCTAGGATCATTTTCTGGTCTCATATTTTATTTTTTCACAGTTTCCTTGATTACACTGAGTTTCAGTTGCCACATTTCTGCCCCACTTGAAGATTTTCAGATGATTGCCCAGTAGTCTGGCCACATTGTTTCATTTCTTAAAACATAACCCAACTTATTTGATTTACCACAATAATTCCTTTACTTACAGACTTTGGTGAACAAAGTAAGATTTCATGAGAAATCTACTGTGTCCTCTCTGTTTTTCTGCCTCCCCTCTGGTGTGCTAATGTATAATAAATGTCCAATGAGCAGCGAGGAAGAAGAATAGAAAGGCATGGATAATCCTCAAAATCAGGTATCCTGTTTCTCATTACAAAACCTTTAGAATCATAAATCCCCTCATGACTGATTCCAAGCTGGGTTATAACCAATTGATTCAAAAGCAAAAAGAGGTGGAGTCAGTGGAGGAAGAAAAAAGAAATAAATGTATTTATTGAAGTCCTGTTAATTTCATTTAGTCTTTAAACAACTCTTATAAAGTAAGTTTTCTTATTGCATTCTATAAATGAGGAAGCTGAAATTTATTGAAATTATGTAATGTATCCAAATTCATACAGTGAGTAAGTAACAGACCTGGATTTCAAATCCAAAATTTGTATTTCCAGTTCCAAGTCACTCTTTTCTGCATCAGGTAATCATCAATTTGTCCTGTTTTAAAATTTAAAGTGCATCCTTGGGAATTAATGTTTAGGAGATGTGAAAAGGGTAAAATAAAATTTTGCTCTCTAATATCTTAAGTCCAGCTGGCAATTTACTTTTTAAAATATTGTCAAATGTTATTTGCCTCTGAGAATTATGGAAATATAACTTAATGTATTTGTGATGGAAATAGGAAAGACTTTGAAAGAGCCAGAAAAAAATATCGTAGAAGTGCTCAGCACAAAACCTCATTTGATACAGTGATTGGTTTTGCTGCCCTCTAGTAGAATTACCATGAAATTAGCTTGATACATGTTCATTTTATTTTATTTCCAATTTTTTCTTTCATTAATAATGAAATGGGAAAAGTTCCCTTATCCCCCTTGCAGGGTGTGCAATAGGGGTGTGGCTCATTTCTTTGGTGTCCCGCTGTCAAACCCCGAGGGGAAGCATGCAGACGGGGAGGTAGTGTGTAGCATTTTGGGGCTCCAATCCCATGGCAGCATCTAGGGTTGAGTGTCTACAGCTCCCAAAGCCCCATTGGGCATGTGTTACAGTGTGCTCTTTCAGCCTGGCCATCTGCAGGCGGCTTGTGTTAATCAGCTCAATTAGATGCTCTGCCTTATCACAAAGACAGAGGGATTTCTGTATCCCGGATTCTTGCCCTGGTGTACTGGAAAAATCAGATCACAGTGGACTTGGAGGATGGGTGTAAGGTTTTATTGAGTGGTGGAGGTTGTTCTCAGCAAGCCAGATGGGGAGCAAAAAGGGGATAGAGTGAGAAGGTGGTCTTCCCTTAGAGTCAGGCTGCCCAGTGGCTGGACTCTTCTCCACCCACACCAACTGAATTCCATGTGGTCTCTCCGTAGATGACCTGTTGGTGTCTGTTGTTGTGTTATTCAGCTCCTCTTGATGTCCACCCGTTTGTGTCTGTGTCTACTTAAGGTATCGGGCTTATATGAGCACAGGATGGGGAGCATGGTGGGCCATCCTAGGCACAGGCCTGAGGGTGGAGCCCTGGCTAGTTTCCCCAGCCTTCCCTACCCTGCACTTCCCCGCCCCGCTTCTGTATCAATAGGAGACTGCTAGTTTTAGAGGTACCTACCTAAATCATAAGAAGTCATATTTCTTTGAGGGAAAGACCCAGATACTGGTGGTACCATTCAGCCAAGCAGCAAGAACTGCAGTATAACGCTACAACTATGCCTAACTAGGGCCTTTGTAGTTTCAGTGCCTTTATCTTAAAGAATGTCATCTACCCCTCCTGTTTTTAGGCTACTCATATCTATATAACAGCAGTAAAGCTGTTTTATACCTTCTATATGATGGGGGTAGTAATTTTTCTCAGGCAATGGAAAGTTATATGAAATGTGTATCCATGATACATTTCATCATCAGGAGGGTGTTTACCTGAATATGATAAAAAGTAGCTACTATTTATTGAGAACTGATAATATGCCAGACACTTTGCATATATTGTATTATTTAATCCTCATAATCACCCTGGAAAATAATAATTATTATTCCTATTTTATACAAAAGGAACTTATGTTTCAGAGAAGTCAAGAAACTTGTCCAAAGTCAGGTCATATCGCAGCAGAGCTGGGACTGAAAAGGAGATATCTTTAACTTCTCACTATCATCCTGCTTCCTTTTAGCAATCACCTGAAGATTTTCAGTTGTCTTTCTAATGAATAAGTATAAACCTGCTATTACTGCATGAAGTTAGAGGTCATGGGGCCACACATACCATATTATGGTTTGAGAAACTATTCTGAAAAACCACAGACATACAAAATTATTATGTGTTAGGATCATGTATTTGATATTTATCATCTTCGAAACTGAAAAAGAATTAGACCTAGCATTCATGCACTGGTATAGAAAACAAGCTAGTTATCATACATGCCATATTAAAGAGTAATAAACAAGAGAGTACCCTTCTTAGTCTAATAAAATTTTTCAAATTGCCCAAATTGTAAAAACAATAAACTACTTCTTCAAAATAATAAAAATAAAAGAGATATTAAAATGAAATTTTGTTTTTAAGATAGCATCAGTCTTTTTCAGATGTGAGTATTTAACATGCTTACTGCCCTCAGAGGCAATTAGCCCGTTAGCCTTCAGAGTAAGGAAATGTAAATTTGATCACCTTACTTGTTTTAGAATTGATAGAAATAGTATTTTTTAATAACCTCTGGTTTTTAAGGATTTACTCCTAAGGATTATTTTTTAAAAATCACATTCAATATAATTCTGTATATGTGCCTGGGACATTAATAGTTAGAATCCTAATAGGGTTAAACATTATTATTCTGTGACTTGAAGTAAATTCATTGTCTACAAATATGTGTGTCTCATGTTTTTCTTCATCGTGTACTTATGTTTCTGTGTTTCAGAAGGATACTGTGATTTTTATAGCCAAACAAAAGGAAGATACCGTTAAAAACTAGTATTTTTCTCTTTTATTTATTCTAGCATTCAGAAGACACTTATTGAACACTTACTGTGTGCTAGAGAAAACAGTAAAGTAAGACTTGATCTTTAAGTGGTATATGATCTAGAAAATGAGAAAAGATTATACACATATTTTGCCAAAACATTAGTCCTCTTTCATAAGATACTCTAAGAAAAAGAAGCAAAAGTTATTTTGGCAGCTGTCATAAGGACATATGTGTTGATAGAGAAACTCTGGCTTTATTTTGCCAAAAATATGTTACTATTCTCTTAGGTAGGGATATTATGAAGTGTTAATCACAACTTTTGAGGAAATGGCAGCTCTAACTTTCTATATAGAAGGCCCAAGGGGTGGCATTTTGATTGGAAGAGGCTGTCAAGGGACCTCCCCTGAAGCTAGTTTGCATGAAAACTATACTGTTTGCATTTATTAGTAGTGCATTATCTTATTTTTATTTACACATCAGTAAAAATAGCAAAGGTTTCTAATGATACTTTATGGTCAGGATCTATAAAATGGAGAATACATTGCTTGTTGGTATTAAAGAATAGGATGGACTGATGGAAATAATGGAAGGGGCAAAGGTAAAGGCATTGCTTTGGGCCACCTGTTGGCACTACCACTCTTAGAGAAGATGATGGCTGAATTATAATCTGAGAGTAAAAATAGTGAAAAATTATTGTGGTTGTGATTTTTTAAAAAAGGTATTAAGGTCTATGTAATCAATGTACTAAATTTTAAAACTTAAAGGTTACAAACATTATAGAATAGTGGTCAGGAAACTCGTTTATAAAGGGCCAGGGAGTATATATTTTAGACTTTCAGGCCATACGGTCTTTATCACAGCTGCTCAACTGTTGTAGTATGAAAGCAGCCATAGTGAATACATAAATGAATGAGTCTGGCTCTGTTCCCAGGAAACTTTATTTACAAAAACAGACGGCTGGCAGGAGGTAGCCTACAGGCTGTAGTTTGCCCTTTCCTGTCCTAGAAGGTTATACTTTATTTGACATGTACAAGATTTTGTTAAATGAATCTACCATATGTGATTCTGCCTAATTTGTCTTTTATCATTAAGAAATATTAAACACATGTGATTTCTTCAACTCTTACTTTCAAATCAGAAAACAGATTCAAATTAGCAGACAAATTGTGTTGCTACCACTTATTTATTTTGTGTAGTGTGAACATAATGAATTAATTTGCATTTACATGTACAACCACATGTATATCTAAAGTACTTTTCTGGAATTTATCACTTTTTTTGCATAACAAACACTTAAGAATCTTACCAGAAAATATGTTCAAGAGGAGTGAAATCTGTTCTTTAGGTGCACATGTTCACAAGAAACATTTTTCTGAACACTTTGCATGTTTTTTGAAGTCTTGCTTTACAGATCAAAGCATTTCCATATTTTAAGTTTTAGTGACTTTTTATTTTATTATTTTGAAAAAGTTATCAGAGAATGTCATTAAACTTATGTTTCCTATCAGGTTGAGATATTTTGAATTTGGACTCTATCTTCTGTTTATGAAATGTCTCTTTTCTTCATTAATGGTACTAAGCAGCCCCTTGAGGGAAGTAGCATAGCATTTTTGACCACAAATATATGAACGCTCTTCTTTTGACTATAAGAAAAGTAATTGATTGAAATCTGGATTTTATTTTAACCACAAATGTAGCCACCTATAGAAAACTTTTTATAAGTATATAACCTTTTCATTTTCAGTTGAAAATGGAAAAATAATAACAGCTGAGGTTGGTTTTCTCAGCACTTTTCTGATTAATGAGTTTTGGAATCTATGTTTTTCTGGTGTGTTGATAAAATCAATTTGCTGTCACTAAAATCAGAAAAGACCAAGATAATATAAATGCCTCCAAAAAATGCTGGGGGAATGGGACGTAGTAGATTATAAGGAGGAAAATGAGTCTGTAGAGGCTTTAAGAATATAAATTGTAAAAAATTTTATTCTGACTTTTAAGATCACCCACAATATATTCCTCACCTATCTTTACAGTTGTTATTCCTACACTTTCCAACTTACTCCCTATGATCTGGCCACTCAATATTCATTAAACATCACTCATTTATTTATGCCTTTGTTTCAAGCTGTTTCTGTCACCTCAAAAGACCTTCACTTTCCCACCCTCATTGTCCACCAAGCATCAACTTTCAAGATCCATCTTAAATTACCTGCTCAACCATGAAGTCTTTTCTAACCTCCATGCCCAGTTAGATTGCGTTTCTTCCTTCTTTAGCCTTTTCAGCACTTTTATCTACACTATTATGGTTCTTAGCATTCATTGTTTGATATCACAGTAACTTTTTTACTTGAACTATCCATACAGAAAACTCTTCTATAGCAGTGACCACATGTCTTATAATTGTACATTGACACTACATGTATGTTGAACTGTGATAAATTAAGAAATGAAAGTAATTTTAAAAATTTATTTGCTACTGTCTGTATACAGTACAGACAGTATACATTAGTGTGCTTAATCTAAGTCTGAAAATGCAACAGATTCTTGTGAAGCAGTCAAAATAAGGAAGGACATTTCAATGGGAACAACAGCATGAGAATAAAACATGGAGGCATGAAATGACCTGGAGCGTTTGCATAACTGTACTGTAAGCAGTTCATGATAGCTGGAGGGAGGTAAGGCACAATGAGTCACAGCTCACCTGGCTTCTACTAGTTGCCTCTAATGTCCCACCCAACTTCTTGAGTTCACAAATACTCTTTTTTCTACAAGTCAATGCCAGTATCACTTCTATATTTCACATCAAGTATCCTCTGTATTTTATACATGTTTCTATTTCCACTTCTTGCCATTTTTTATTTGCATATGTCTTTTCTCTTCTGGACCTTAAGTCCTTTAAGCGCCATGATTCGTGAAGCACAAACTGAATCATGAAGGGTAACTTCTGTTTATGAAATCAATGACAGATGAAGTTAAATCTGAAAGCATCCCCTGATCTGTACTTTTTAGTAAAGTTAAAACTTATTTGTGCCTTTGTTTGAGGCTATTTTCAGGTTTTCAGGCCTAATGCTTACTGGGTTCAAACCTTCACTCATCACCTTTCTTCTAAAATTCAATTCACCCCCTCCTCTTACTATTTTCTGAATTGGTACCACACTCTCCAGTTACCAGGTGATTAAAATTCAGCATTTTTTTTTTGTATTCCTTCTTTTCCTTTGTACTTGCTTTCAGTGAGCTACTAACTCTTATAAATTCTACATATGTAATATGTTTTGCATCCATTCTTTACAACCTTAATCTACTGGCTTTTTGAGATTGTCACTATTCCACAAATATATTTTGGATACAATTGTTTGTCAGACATACTGTTAGGTGTTACAGATAAATAGTTTAAAAAATTCTTGCTTTTTATGAGTTCATTGAGAGACAAGTAAAAATCCATTATGATACAATATTTTATGGCTATAATAGAAGAGCACAGCATTTTTTTGTGGGATAATCAGGGGAAGGCTTTGAAAAGGAGTCAGTAGGACCTTGAATAATGTGGAGGAGTTTTCCTAAAAATGTAAGAAGGCCTTAGGCATCACTCTAGGTAACAGGACATGTACAGAGGCTGAGAATCATGAGAGAACCAATACATACTGAATAATAATTAGTTTTATACCACTGGATCACACAGTAAAAGGGAGGAGGGAGAAAAGAAAGCGTCTGAACGAGGAGTAGACAATGATGAAATAATGAGGAACGCTGTATATATGCCATCCACAGTCATTAACACTGGGTCCTGTAGCGGTAAGGAGATAATTGAATTTATGGGAATATTTTGAAACAGTCATATTAGCCCATTAGAAATATCTTGCTGCTGCAAGATAAAAGATGAATTGGAGATAAAGGGAGACCAATAACAGGTGATTGCAGTAATATTAAGGAGAGATGACAGCAAAATGCTTCAACTTGGGCAGCAATGAAGGGGAAAGTTATAAAAGATATTTAGGAAATAGAGTAAAAGCTCCATACACTCAAGGACTGTATCTTATATACAGTGTCTGGCACATAATATATATTCAATAAACGTTTGTTCAAAAATTAATGATTTGGATCGACTCAATTTCCGTTCCCTTTTGAAGTGTCCTAGACTTCCATCTCTGTATATATTTCCAAATTTTATCTATTCCTTAAAGGCCCAGCTCAAACACTACCTGTGGAGTATCTTCCCTAAATCTCTGAGCTGAAAACAAACTTTATCTCTTGTTAAATTCAATAAAATGTAGTCTTTTGTATTTTTTAACACTTTCTTCCTTGTGTTTTAGATATTTATATCCCTAGGCTCTTTGATTATAAATGTTTTAGGGAAGAATCCATGCTTCCCTTCCTATTTATATTCCTCATACTGACTAGCACAAAACTCTTTCACTTATCAGTTGTTCAATAAATATTTGTTGAATGAAAAAGTGACAATCATATCTAACTATGATTTTGGAAACAAAATATCTTAGAAGAATATAACAAAGTAGGTAAGAGTAAGGACTCTGAGACCAGATTGCTTTCATAGCATAGCAGAAAATACCAATATGTATTGATAACCGAGACTGAAAAGATGAAAAATTGTCAAAAGTGTGTCAGGAAAGAACGTTAAGAGAAAGTTTCAGAAAACCTCATAAAGATTAAGTAATTGGCAATTACTTGTATTTTTAATGTTGTACATCTCTTTTTGATGAGCTGCTAGACTCAGTTTACCAGTATTTGTTGAGGATTTTTACATTGATGTTCATCAAGGATATTGGCTTGAAGATTTCTTTTTTTGTTGTATCTCTGCCAGGTTTTGGTATCAGGATGATACTGGCCTCGTAGAATGAGTCAGGGAGGAGTCATTCAAAAATATAGTTTTTTGACTCCTTGGTGTTGCTAAGTTGTGTTGGTATACAGAAACACATGATGACATTGCTCTCCTTAAGGATCATCAAATCTCAAAAAGTCAATATTTGTAATAGAAGAAACAGGATAAGAGTTAATGGTTTCTTTAGTTACCAAAAAGTTCATGGTAAATAATTTAGTTACTAAAGAGGATAAGGGTATTGAGAGCTTATAGTGGTTTAAAATAGTCAAAAAGGCTTCTTGAAAAAAGTTAAGACTTGATTTATCCCTTACAAAGTAAGAATAAATTGATTATTTTCATCTGCAGATATGCATGAGACTTCATGGAGTAATTGATATCTTAACAGTACAGAAAGTGATGGATGCAGGGAAAAAAGGAATAAACTGTTTCAAAAATACCAATTTCAAAGAAACACAATGACCTGAGGGAAAAACATAATGAAATAAATTCTTATAGCATACATGCATGACTGCCAAATTCCATAAAACTTATGTGATGGAGAAAGTGTCGGGGGTTGACGGGCTTCCATGTACTGTTGATAGAAATGAAATATCCTTGAAATTGTTCCCATTTTAATAATATGAGAAAAAAATTACAAATAGTTATTAGCCTGGATTAGAATGTTGTATTTTAGGAGGAAGTATAGTGTTAAGTCTTCTTAATGTGATACATGCCACTTGAAGTTCAATCAGTTACACTGATTTTTTTAAGTCAGCTTTTTAAAACAAATATTTTGTTGCCCATAACAGGATTATCAGAGGCTCTTTATTGTTAAAGGATCAGTTATTTTTTTCTCACTGGTATCAATAGATATACTGATAGGAGATGTCTAACATGAAAATATGTCCAATAGCCACTTATTTTCATTAAATTTCTAGTTAGAATAGCATAGATGAAACTGAAAGAATATACATGTTCCGAGTAAGGCAATTTGGTTGGTTTCAATTTCCCTTCTCCGTGTCACCTATACTAACCTGCATTTCTTCCACTGGACTGCGGACACTAGACTGTAAAGAGGGGGGTTCACCTTTGTTTCCTGATTATCTAACACATTCCTGGCATATGTCACAAATTTAGTGAACAAGTCTTGGATTGAAATACTTGGCAATTTGGTAGCAACTAGGGTCAGTTGAGTTCTACATGTCTTTGTCAAGACCACTGTGTGCTCATCTAGTTTTGGTAGGTAAATCTAAAACAGTCCATAAGGGAATGGGGACAAGGATATTAAGGCATTGATTTAATTGCCAAAATAATTCGTAACCCATGAGGAAATTGGGACTAATACTTATTAAGCATCTGTTCATGCCGTGTGCTAATTATTTTACATTTAATGTCTCATCTAATCCTAAGGTTTTGAAACTCAGGATTGTCCCTTTAGTCCTGTGCAAAAAGCATGAAGTACACACCGACTGGATTTCTTTCTTTTTGTAGTCACCAATTTCCCATATTGGCTAGTCGGTATATATATATATAACACAGAGCAGTTAAGAATTTCAACAGAATAGTAGTTCTGTTTCAGTTTGAATATTGAAAATTAAACAAACTGCCATATAAAAATGTGGTGCTTTTCATTAAATAGCTGTTAAATAAGAAAGAGAAGGAATGAATGTGTTATTTTAGAAAGTGCATGGGTTTTAAGGTAAGATATGTTTGAATTCTGATCCTGGATTTCCACTTCCTCATTTGTAAAACTTAAGGTAAAATGCCTTTTAGCCGTGTTTATTGTCAGGGGTAGAAAATAGGAACTGCCTTGGATGAAGCTGACACATAGAAAGTACTTAATAAATGGTGATGGTTGTATTTATTATACTGCTGCTGCTGCTGCATAAGGAGAAGGATAACAAGGCAGTTATATTTCTCCTTTTCCCCAAGTTTCTCATGGAGATACCTTAGGACACTGTGTTGAGGGTCCCCAAGTCAGTCCCAGGTTCAGTGATTGACTGGTAGGACTCACAGGACTCAGCATATGAATGAATCTTACCCATGAGTAAGATTCATTACAGTGAAAGGATACAGAGCATCAGCAAAGGGAATGGTGTGAAGTCCAGAGGAAACCCAGGGCAGTGTCCCAGAGTCCTCTCCTGGTGGAGTCACACAGTATGCACTTAATACACTCAAATCAGAACTGAGTTATAACACATTAAGTATTGTCTACCAGGAAAGCTCATTACAGACTCAGTGTCCATGATTTTTATTGGGGGTTGATCACATAGCTACCCTCTGGCTATCATGTAGCAAAACCCCAAACTCTCAGAGGGAAAACAAGTGTTTAGCATAAATATATTGTTTGCACAAACAGTAGAGGCACAGTGAACCACTCTTGCCAGTTTTGGAAATGCTGGGAACTGTCCGCAAATCCAAATTCTCCAGACACCAGCCAAGAGCCAGTCTTGTAAGCAGGCCATTTTAAAGATGGCAAACTCAAGCCTGCTGTCTTAACTCTTTTTGCCCAGATGTGCAGATAAAATGTTCATAGGAGACATTATTTGAGGAATTATGTTGTATCTTCCAAGTAACCAGTAATTTACCAAACAAATAAGTCATTAAGAACTAGATTAATATTTCTCTCAAGAACATTTCAAAGACTGAAAGATGTAGATGGTCACTCAAGTTGCCTACAGGAAGTCTGAAGGTGGGTCCTTTCATCTCACTCTTAAAATCCAGAACCATCTGCAACTAGAAGCACCATCCACTCGCCCCACTCCAAGATCTAGCTTAGTATGCATCCAGTCGCGCCATAATTAGACCAACCTATCTGGCATCTGTGGCAGTTGTTAGCAGGTCAGTTGGTGATGGTCTTAAGGTCTCAGTCATCAGTATTCTCAAAGATGAGAATATATGCTTGCTTTCCGCTCTGTATATTACAGGACTCCAGTACAAGAGAAAGGTCATACAAAACCACACTCAAGGTTTAACTTAAGAAATGACATAGAACTTTTTTATAAAATTGTTTCAATTTTTCAGTCAGTCACGGCATCCTTAAGCTTCAGGATTTTCAGTACAATGTTGTTATGTATTGTTGTATTTAAGAATCTCTTCTCGGCTGGGCGCAGTGGCTCACACCTGCAATCCCAGCACTTTGGGAGGCCGAGGCAGGTGGGTCATGAGGTCAGGAGATGGAGACCATCCTGGCTAACATGGTGAAACCCCATCTCTACTAAAAATACAGAAAATTACCCAGGCGTGGTGGCACATGCCTGTAGTCCCAGCTACTCAGAAGGCTGAGGTAGGAGAATTGCTTGAACCCGGGAGGGGGAGCTTTCAGTGAGCCGACATTGCACCACTGCCCTCCAGCCTGGGCAACAGAGTGAAACTCCGTCTCAAAAAAAAAATAAAAGAATCTCTTTACACAGAGGAAGTGTCTGTCCTACCTGTGAAGTACTAATGAGGGATTTGGGCTATAATCTTGTAAGATCAAATCTGAAAATATAATTCTGGAAAGAATAATTAAAATTTTTTTAAAAAAGATTTATTTACATTGTTAAAAGAAGCTGTATTTGAGAAACATAAAAAACATGACAGAACACTTCCTAGGCTACTTTAATAAAATAGGCAATGATAACATACATATTTTTGCAAGCAGAAACACTCAGATATTCTAATGACAGTTGCTCGGGTATATCAGTTATAAGCAGATGAACAATATTCATAAATTAATAGGTCAAAAAGTGAAATGTATAAAAACTGTATCACTTATGGTTGGTAATTGTCTATACCCAGCTTTATAACTGCACCCATCTGGAGCACTGTAACAGAGAACCCAAGTCTTTTGACAGGATCAATACAAAAGCTGCAGTGAGTCACCACTACATATGCACATAGCCATATAATCTTTTCCAAAGAGCTGAGATCTGTAGAAATTTTATCTTTCACAAATGCAAATGTACAAAAAGGACATCTCTTCATTTACTGGGAAAGTTCAATGTTTTGACATACACACACAGTGCCTACACACACTATCAACATTGTGACAATGCACTTCCATGGAGTCAAATTTGCAAAAACTGCATAACATGAATTAGAACTTTCTAAAAGTGTTTTCATAATTTATACTTCCAGTTTGGAATGATATGAAGCTGAAATACATAGCACAGCAATTGGTGCTATGTGTGAAGGGGTAGAAGTCACACATTATTGCATAATTTGGAAGGAGAGATTTCTTGGACTTTTAACCTGCCTTTTCTCCTCTGTAATCTTTGAAACACCTGCTGCACTCGTATTTAAAGAGTGGTTGTTGTCTACACATTTTATAAACATATGTTGTCTATTTGAATGCCTAATTGTTGCTCAACTGTTGCAATTAAGTGATTTTCTGCTTTCACTGTAGTAATTAACTTTTAGTAATTCACAGTAGTAATTAACTTTTAAACTTTTCTCTTTCACTATTAAGTAGCCACATTCACTTAACTTATCACAGCCTTTTGGTGAGATAACAATTTCACAGACCTCTTTCATTGTGTGTAAGGAATACAGTATGAAAGAATGATACTCAGCTTTCCCATACCAAATTTGTATTAGTCAGGATTCTTCAGAGGGACAGAACCATAAGGTTATGTATAGATATATGAGAGGGGATTTATTAAGAGAATTGGCTCACATGATTATGGTGGCTGAGAAGTATCACAATAGGCCATCTACAAACTGGAGACCCTGGGATGCTGGTAGCTTGGCTCAGTCCAAGTACAAAGACCTCAGTACCATGGAAGCCAATGATGTAACTCAGTCCAAGGCTGAAAGGCACAGGACATAGTGGGTACTGGTGTAAGTCCTGGAGTCCAAAAGCTGGCATGCCCTGGAGTTCTAATGTCCAAGGCAGCAGAAGAAAAGTCTGTCCCAGCTCTCAGAGAGCAACCAATTTTTCTTCTGTATTGGTTCTCTCCAGGCCCTGAGAGATTGGATAGTCCCTGCTGACATTGAGGGCAGATCTTCCCCACCTAGTAGTCCACTCAGGGTTACACACTAATCTCCTCTGGAAACACCCTGATAGACAGACCCAAAATAATGCTTTACCAGGTTCCTAGGTATTCCTTAGTCCAGTCAAATTGGTACCTAAAATTAGGTCAAGTCTACCCCTCATCAATCTGGCACCCATAAGCATCTCCTCACACCATATATAATTTCCAAATGAAGACAGTAGCTAAGTAGTAGTTCTACCTAATGTAATGTAACTGACATGATGCAGTTTTCCTGCATACAACTGAAGACACACTAATCCCTTCTCCAGGTTTCAACTTCCAACATTTCAACATTAGGGATTTTAATCTTTGAGGATTATGATTTTTGGAATTTTAGACTTTAGGAATTTTGAACTTTTATGATTTTGATCTTTTGGATTTCAACATTCCAGATTATGACATTTAGGACTGTGTCCTTTGGGATTATGATTGGCGTATTCTACAATGTAGCAAAGCCAAAATTCAAGAACTCCAAATAACTAATAGTACTAACTTGGAAGGCACAGAATAAAGCCAAGGAAAGACCAATCCTTTAAGCCAAAACCATACAGGATAGATACTCAAAACCAGCAGGAATAAGTGATACAAGAGCAAATCACAGTACAAGAAATAAATGAGAAATGTGGCCCTCTATCATTTCATTCTGACAAATGATGTCTTCACCATTCAGGAAAACTTTCTAGGTTTTTCTGCAGCGTGTCTCAAAGTTGCTATCCTATACTTGAGCTCTAAAAATGTCATATGTGTCTATCAAATGGTATTTCAAAAATCCATGGTCTAATTAGCTGGTAGAGAACTTCAAAAGAAGAAAGGCAGACTCTTGAAAACATCTTTTTCTCTGTATGATCTCCACTTTTCCTTCTTTATTTTTCCATAACTTAAACAAGTAAAGACATTCCTACGTTTAAGTACACTGTGGGAACTTCTGTAATTTCAGTATATTAATTTAGAAACCAGCATCTAATTTATGCTGTGCAATCACTCTATATATCTTTACTGAGCACCTGTTATGTGCCCAGTGTGCTGCTAGACAATGAGATGGGCATTGAGATGAACATCACAATTAATGGAGCATAGCCTCTACACTCAAAGAGCCCACATGAGTTTAGAGGATCCAACAAGTTTAGAAGATTAGACAAGTTTTTTGGATTAATGAAAGAAAGTAAGCTCTGAGTGTTCACAAAGTCTGCTTCCTGTAGATATGTCAGGAAATAGTTTCTAAGTGATACTTAGGATTCAGAATGCTGGAAACACCTTCTTCAATATGAAATAATAAAAGTATTCCAATTTTTAAAAAAAATCTACACATCTCATTCTTACCTGTTCAAAATATTTTAAATACCCTCTAAATAGCTGAATGCTTTTCATTTCTCTTATTGTTAAAATAATAGAATTTTAGAGCTAAAAAGTATGAACAGAATTATCTAGCCCATCCTTTTTGTTTTTCGGGTTAGGAAGGTGAAACCCAAATTGCTTCAAAGACTTGCTTCAGAATTGAAGATCTAAGTTGGCATTCATCGTCCATACCATGCTGTTATTTTCCTCATTCTTAGTTAGAGTGATTTGAGAGGAAGGGAATGTTGACAGTGTGGGGAGGCATCAGATGGTAGATTTTCTTACTTTGACTTTGTCTTCAAATATAATCCTCAGAAATCACAACACCTATGAGGTCTGCATGGAAGAAATATAGGACTAATTTAACAATTTACACGTGAAAATAATATTCTTCATATAAGCATATATCCTCTGAATATTCCTGCTAGTTATTAGAGTCTTAGGAAGAGCTTGCAATTCAAATGTTTTGCAATACAAGTGTCATAGCAAGAGAATTCCTCTTATTTTTCATCCAAGTTACTTTTTTTGAAACTAGTAACACCCTAAGTTCAACCAAGTTAGGTGGATGATATTCACATTATCACCTTTGATTTATTACCAAGAGACTCATTTAAAAGGGCAGGCTATGTGAACAACATTGCCAGGCAAATTTAGTGCAGGGAGTATAGCACAAGTTGCCTTTCTATTCTTGAGTTTACCATAACGTAAGTGTGAGAGTAAAAGCATCTGTTGAGTAGACATTCCAGGCATATCCTCTTGATCATTGCCAGACCTTCCTCGGGCAAACCTTTGTTCTGAACTTTTATTTTATTACTACATTTTTGATCCAAGAGTCAAATAGTTGTTAGGGAAATGTTAGAAGCTGAAATCCCTATTTGGATACCATAGACCATTCAGTTTTATAAAACTTTATGTATCCAAATGTCTGAAGTGGAGGAACTGTGACTCCAAAGTAGACTATTGTCTAATCAGGAATCTCCAAAATCATGAAGTGCTTGTCTTATATTCTAAATTTAATTGATAATATAAAACATTATACATTATTTAGTATGCCTGGTATGTTATATGCTCTCAGATATGTTTCTTGACTAAATAAATGACTGAATATATCTTATGGCACTTTTTAAAAGTGTTAATGAATGCAGGATTTATATAAAATGGCTTTTTCTTCAATTCATCCTCAGTGTTTGTAGATAGTTTGTCTTCAACTTTTAGAAACCTTAATAAGACATTTTAGGCACACACTTAGTTTCAAAGACTGACTCAGTAAGTAGATAGCACAGGTGAGTAGTCATTATTTTTATTTACTTATACTATTATTTCGTGCCAGAAAAGAAATTAAGAGAGCAGTGTATATCCTATGTTCAGTAACAGATATGATTCAGTAATCTCTGTGCTACATCATTTCCTCATCTGGTTTATTTGAACTTGTTGGGCACTAGATATGGTATAGTAAAATTCTCCAAGTACATAACATAAGCACACTGCACGTAATGAAACAGAAATAGACTTAAATAAAGTTTTTGGTAAATATTCCGGAAAAAAACTTATAATAAGCTATAGTTTTTGCTGTCAAAGTGTCTTCAGTCTTCGGTAAGCTCTAAAAGTTTTCTTCTCCAGCCAATCATCAGGAAAAGATTTATTACTTAATATGAAGGAGAAGGAGGGATGAGTATCTCACTCCAGATGCTGTCTCAGAGAATCTCCGTTAGGTTTGATTTGGGATACATACCAAATGCTATTTTTTACACTTTGGACTTGGGAGTCAATCCCCAGAAACCATGTGTGTGTAATGGACAGCTTTCTTCCTTATAGGAAGGCAGGATAAAACCTTCTGTGTTTCCTAAGGATAGCAACAGTTCTTACCCAGACATTGAAGCTACAGTGAACATTAGGAGCCACACTGCTAGGTGTGATAGTTGTTGTGCCCATCAAGCATAAGTGAACATTGAATAAAGGTATAAATTCCATTTTTTCCATAACCACAGATTTTGGTTACGAAGAGATTCTATCTTAGTTGTTTCCAATGTTCTCAAGAGTGAGGATCATTTACAGTTGGTATGCTTTTATGTATCTAGTCTACTCTGAGTGGCTGTATATAACCTCGCTGACACTTTTCAGTATTTCTATGGCCCTCAATGGGTTGAGGTCCACAGTTAGAGAAAAACTGTGAGCGCACATTGGATTTTCTAGAGGCAAACTGCTGAAATGGCATTTCACTACAGGGTATTTATTAGGAAGCAACAGTTGTGGAAAGAGGTGGGGAAGAAGCAGGATTGGGTAGAGGAAGAAGTCAATCTGTGGCACAGACCCTACTAAGTTTCAACCACCCCTATAAGAACCTCTGAATCCTTTATGACCTATCTGAGTAGTCCCATGCTAGGCTTAAGTAACTGGGCTTTTATAGTCTCCTCCAAGCAGTCACCTTATATGGGCCACCCTGGGAAGGCCATATGTACCTTTTGTGAAGAAGGCTCTCTGGAACTAAGGCAAACCATGAAACTACTGACAGCTTAGGCCACACAAGTTCTTTCTTGAAGGAGTACCTTGGCGGCATATCTTGGTGTTCACCACAGTCTACTCCTTGTTCTGCTTGGATATACTTCTTCATATCCTTTCAGGGAGATGCTGTTCTAGGATTCTAGTGGATTCTCTTCCTGAGGGAAACTTAGGAGAGCAATCAGTGGTACAAATTACAGCCCCTAGCACTGCAGTTGATTTTAAGACTTCAGTGATATTGATCTTCTCCCTCTTCTGATGATCAGGGTGAATTAACTGTGCCAAGATGGTGACTTATTTTTGCCTGCTGGTGTGTGGACACAGGGAAATTTAAGTGCTGAAGAGATTGCCATAGCTTATAGTCCAGTGAGACTCTCACTGTGTCACTTGGTGAAAACGTGTTGCCTTTGAGGATGAGAGACTCCGTGTCTGCAGAGCTCGCATTTTGTGGGAATGGAAAGCAGAGAGTCCTCCACTTGGACATTGAGAGTGATATTAAGTGGAATTAATTCTGCTTCCACACTTTGGTTTCAGACCCATCAGTATTTTCTATTAGAGACCCAGTACCATATAAATGTCTTTGAGTCAGTGTATATACTTCATCCTATAGGATAGTGCCTTATCCTCATAAAGTATCACCTCCTTGCTGGCACGTTAGCTTGTACCTTCAGCAGGCCATTTCAGTGCTCTCTCAAATTGGAAAATTCTTGGTGTGATGTAATATGACAATTAGATCTCATGGTCATAGGCCCACTTCTGCACTGTGTTTGCATAAAATGAGTCCCCTGCTCTGACATGATATTTTGGGGATCCCCTATGGTAAATTAGACACTTTCTAAGCCACTAAATACTGGTACTAATTGAGGCCTCAGTGTGGGGAAAGCAGCCCATTTACAAAGCATGTATCATTCCTGCTAGAATAAATCTTTGGCCTTTCCAGAATGGACTTGTCTCCAACTAGCTGGTTGGGCTTCTCAAAGAATGGCATCATGTTGTGGGCTTAATGTTGTTCTCTGTTGTTGGCAGTTTGGATATTCAGTGGAAGAAGTATTTATATTAGCCTTGTTAAATGGGAACCTATGATGTCAGACCCATGCATACCTTCCATCTCTTCTACCATGCCCATTCCATTCATATATCCATCATCCAGCGCTGAGGTGACTGATGATCAAGGCTTGCTGATTTCAGCTTTCTGAGTCATTATGTCTACTTCCAGATACTCTTTCATGTTTGACCCTCTCTGGTCAATATTGGCATGTGATATAAAGATCTTCACACTTCATGCCCACTCCAGTACGCCCTCCCATATTCCTGTTCCTCACATCTTCTTGGCCCCAGTCTTACAATATTCTTCCTTTTAGGTGCCTAATCAACCAGCTAGGTCATTCAAAAATTTCCATTAGTCTGTATGTATTCTAACCTCAAGCAACCTCTCTTGCTTACAAAGTGAATGATTTGGTACACTGCCTGAGACTTGCTCATTAGGAAGATGTTCCCAGGCCGGGCGCGGTGGCTCAAGCCTGTAATCCCAGCACTTTGGGAGGCCGAGACGGGCGGATCACGAGGTCAGGAGATCGAGACCATCCTGGCTAACACGGTGAAACCCCGTCTCTACTAAAAAATACGAAAAACTAGCCGGGCTACCGCGGGCACCTGTAGTCCCAGCTACTCAGGAGGCTGAGGCAGGAGAATGGCGTAAACCTGGGAGGCGGTGCTTGCAGTGAGCTGAGATCGCGCCACTGCACTCCAGCCTGGGCGACGGAGCCAGACTCCGTCTCAAAAAAAAAAAAAAAAAAAAAAAAAAAGGAAGATGTTCCCTGTTGCTGTCTTTTAGGGCACTTCTGGGTGAAGCAGTAGCACACCTGCCATCCCTCTTCAGTTTGCATCTACTTACTAAACCTACTGTCCATAAACCAAGTTTGGGCTTTATCCTTCTATGACAGCTGGTCATAAGGGATCCCCCAGAGAGCAAAGGTGTCAGCTAAAGAAGAAATACTGGCTGGGAATATGGACTACTTGTTTATGCAGTCTGCTTTTGCCTCTGTCTTGCTCATATTCCATCCCAGATTGCGCTGGAACTGGTTGGCCTTATGTCTTGATGAATCTGATGGAACTCAGCACGCTGGAATTCATTTTTCAAAATGTGTTTAAATCTCTGCTGCAGGTAGCACAGACTTGATACAAAATCTTAGGAGCCTGCACTGTGATCTTCCCATCAAGGCTTATCGAAGGCTTTGCATAACTTATTTTTCCACCATTGATGCCTCTACTACTGTAGGGTCTGCCAGGTCATGTGGCCCAAAGTACAGGACTGCTTGCCTCACAGCTTGGACTCCACTGTAGGAGCTTATGCAATCTCCTGGGGTCCTTGCCAGAGTGTTAATTCCTATATCTTGGAAAGTGCTCCCAAATTAATAAACTTTTCCTTATCTAATTTTATGTTATTTGTGTTATATTATGGTTCTCTTGATCAAATACCTGTGCAATCAGATCCACGTATATGCCCCCTTCTTCTACCAGTATATACTGACAAGATCTTTTATCCCCTTGAGTTATAGTCCCTTCTGCCTATATCAGGTGCGGCAAGTTATGCTGTGATTTAACCCTAGTTATTGGCATAATGGCTAGAAGAGGAGGTGGTGGGAATCCTAACTGGGTTACGTTTTCTTACAGGGGAGAGGTTTTGTTAGGGGAGAATGCTAGATTACAATAAGAAGTAGGCTACTTCTGTAAGCTGGTAGAGTTCAGAGACTAGCAATTCAAAATCTTCAGGGACCTCTGCCCAGATACTGTTTTCACAAGCATCAGAGTCCCACTTTTTTTCCAACCAAGACCCTGACTTTGGCATAACAGACTTGTCTTGGTTAGGAGTTGAACCTTCTCTGGATTTTGGTCACTTTGACTATTAAATCCTGGCCTTTACTCAGTCTTCTCTGCAATCCCCCAGAAGGAGAGAAGAGCCTAACCAACTGTTTGGACCATCAGAGTAGTCAGACATTGGGCCCAAATGGCCAGACCTTTATACCCCGCCTTAATCAGGCTTTGGATATAGGCCTCTCTGCTAAGGCCTAAATCTTGAAGGAGCTTATTGCAGGGTTAATAAGCTATTTCATAAAAAGGGAATGTGGGTGGCTCACCTCTTTTTCCACCACTACTGCTCTATCTAAGTTGTTCACTCATTCATTCAACATATATTATCTTCTGTATCCCAGGCAGTAGGCATAAGGGATACAGTATCAGACAAGACATCATCCTTGCTTTACAGAGCATATGGACCAATGAACTTAAAGTCACATCTTCCTAAATGGTACAGGATGAAGCTCAGTGAGCTAAAGTAACTTGCTACAAGTCATGCTGTCAAATAAATAAATTCTTAGCTTACAGATTTCATTTGAAAATAGGAGTGAAGTGATCCAAAGGTTAGCTATTTGAAAACAGTGATGTATTTACAAATAAACAGAAAGGGTTCATTCATACTTGTCAAGTCGTAAAATTACCCTCCAATGAAAAGGGTTGAAGAAACATTATGGAAAAAAATAGACAGTATTCTCCTATTGACAGTTCACTTTTTTCCTATGCATAGTCAACTTTATGTTTTCTTTCTCCGAACCAGCTCGCTAAATGTTATTGTTCTTAGCCTTTTCCTGTTTTTGGCCTACATACTCTCTTTGGTGACTCATCTAAGTCTAAGAACTTTTATAAAAATGTTTTAAAATTTTTTGGTTTCAAATAGGAAATATTTTAATTTAAATCAGTGTTTAGTTAATAAATAGGATATAGTTACTTTAAAAATAGTAGGAGAGAGTTTTAAAGTTTTTATATACCATTTTTCAAAATATATTGTTTTGCCAAAAGTGAAATGTTTTCAATTATTATATGGTTGTCTGGATCTTGAAACACAGCATATTCTAGCTAAACACTTGGTATTTTCTTTAATTGTGTGTTAGATGTGGAATCAGTGTTTTTAAAGATTTTTAATGTAAATTCTTGGTATATATTGACAATAATTCTGTCTATGGCTCAATGACTGTTTTGTGTTTTCTTTAAATATCCAGAAGAAATGACTTGGGCTTTGTGGACCATATGTTCTCCGTTGAAATAACTCAGTTCTGCCTGCATAATGTGGACACAGGCATAGATAATAAGTAAATAAATGGGCAAGGCTGTGTTCCAATGAAACTATTTACAAAACAGGCAGCCAGCCCTCAGGGTCATAGATTGCTCTCTACTGTTTCATCTGCTATTCTATAGTAGTTCATCTTCTGGCATTGTTGGCTATCTACTTTCATTTTAGTTATTAGTGACGTCTAAATTGACTATTATAGTACCTTATTCATGATAGATTCTCAATAACTAATGAAATAAGAATGAAATGTTGTACATTTCATCTGTAGGAAAATGTACATTATTCCAACAACACTAATTTAGAGTGTTCCTGAAGAAGTGTATAACTTAAAAATACATACAAGAAACTAAAGAAAACTATTGGGAGGAGTCAAAGTCTTAATACAAAATCAAACCAAGAATAGAATTTAAATCATTGTAATCGTTTAAAAATACATCTACAAATTCTTTTCTTTTCCTCCATATGAAATATGCTAGCTCTTTTTTAATGTGGGGTGGACTCAGTTATGCATTTCTAATGAGTAGGATATGGCAGAAGTCAGTGTGTGCTAGATCACAAAGGCACTGCAGCTTCTTCCTTGCTCATTCTCTTTCTTGCATCACTTAATCTGGGGAAAGCCAACTGCTATGTCCTCAGGTCTACGGACTGAGGAAATAAGCCTTCTTGGAAATGGATTTTCTGGTCAGTCAAGCCTTCAGATGACTGCAGCCAATGCCAAATCTTGACTGCAACCTCATGAAAGATCCTCAGCCAGAACTACCCATTTAAGCCACCTTTGAATTTCTGACTCACAGAAACTGTGAGATAATACATGTTTATTATTTGAACCACTAACTTTTGGGGGTAATTTGCCTTGCAGCAGTAGACAACTAAAATAGTAATATGTAAGATTTCAACATTTGTTTTAAAATGAAGAATAAATAGAAAGGAACAAACCGGAAGTCACCCATGTCTCTATTTTAAGGAGCTATAGCAGTAAATAGAAATAAATTATAACCATTTCCACATGCACATAATTTGCCTTCGACCACTTTACAATTGAAAATATAATTTTGCCCTTGACTCTCACTTGCATTTGTCTGATTCTCACTAGCATATATGATACTTGAGGTTTCATGGAAAAAAATGAGAACAAGTCACAGCACCTCTGTCTGCCTTTCAGAAAGTACTTCTGTTAAGAAGAGGTTATATGGCAGCTTTGCACAATACATGCCTTCCCTGCATGGAGCATTCCAAGTGTAGGGATGCTATTCAGAAGTAGTGAGCTAGCGAGGAAATAGTCTTTGGGAGAAGATTAATCCTGCCGGCATCTTCTCTCTGTCACAATGTGTTTGTTCCCAACCAATCATAATAGATTAGGCCATAATAATAACGTCTTTAAAAAAATTTATTCTGTGAAACAGAGCAAAAATGTAGGTTTTTAATGCAATTTATTTCTGTTCAGAAGGGTACATTTTCTATTGCCAATGAACTTTATTTGGCTGACAGCAAAAATTGGATTCTGAATAGAGTAATTTTGCAACCATGTCCTTTAGCAGTTTTCATGCCTCCTCATTTGTACTGCCAACTTCTTAAAATAATTTTCTAAACTATACAAGCTTTTTACATTTTCTCTTCACCTACATATTCTTAACCCTTTGGCAAACATATCCAAACACATTAGAGCTACTGAAATTGTTTGTACAGGTTACCATCAATGTGGTGATTGCCAAATTCTATGACTTTGTCTTAATGTTCATCCTTCTTAAACCTTCCCACATCACACTGATTTCTCTCTTCTTGAAACTTTTATTTTGTATATCTTTCTTTGTGCATTCCTGGTTGTCCTCCTATTTGACTCTTTCTTTTTATTATTATTATCATTATTGCACTTTAGGTTCTAGGGTACATGTGCACAACATGCAGGTTTATTACATAGGTATACATGTGCCATGTTGGTTTGCTGCACACATTAACTCATCATTTACATTAGGTATTTCTCCTAATGCTATCCCTCCCCCTGCCCCTCACCCCATGACAGGCCCCTGTGTGTGATGTTCCTCACCCTGTGTCCAAGTGTTCTCATTGTTCAGTTCCCACCTATGAGTGAGAACGTGCGGTGTTTGGTTTTCTGTCCTTGTAATAGTTGGCTCAGAATGATGGTTTCCAGCTTCATCCCTGTCCCTACAAAGGACATGAACTCATCCTTTTTTATGGCTGTATAGTATTCCATGGTGTATAAGTGCCACATTTTCTTAATCCAATCTATCATTGATGGACATTTGGGTTGGTTCCAAGTTTTGGCTATTGTGAATAGTGCTGCAATAAACATTTGTGCGTATGTGTCTTTATAGTAGCATGACTTATAATCCTCTGGGTATATACCCAGTAATGGGATTGCTGGGTCAAATGGTATTTCTAGTCCTAGATCCTTGAGGAATTGCCACACTGTCTTCCACAATGGTTGAACTAGTTTACACTCCCACCGGTAGTGTAAAAGCATTCCTATTTCTCCACATCCTCTCCAGCATCTGTTGTTTCCTGACTTTTTAATGATCGCCATTCTAACTGGCGGGAGATAGTATCTCATTGTGGTTTTGATTTGCATTTCTCTGATGACCAGTGATGATGAGCATTTTTTCATGTGTCTGTTGGCTGCATAAATGTCTTCTTTTGAGAAATGTCTGTTCATCTCCTTTGCCCACTTTTTGATGGGGTTGTTTGATTTTTTCTTGTACATTTGTTTAAGTTCTTTGTAGAATCTGGATATTAGCCCTTTGTCAGATGGGTAGATCACAGAAATTTTCTCCCATTCTGTAGGTTGCCTGTTCATTCTGATGGTAGTTTCTTTTGCTGTGCAGAAGCTCTTTAGTTTAATCAGATCCCATTTGTCTATTTTGGCTTTTGTTACCATTGCTTTTGGTGTTTAAGTCATGAAGTCATAGGTCCATGCCTATGGCCTGGATGATATTGCCTAGGTTTTCTTCTAGGGTTTTTATGGTTTTAGGTCTGACATTTAAGTCTTTAATCCATCTTGAATTAATTTTTGTATAAGATATAAGGAAGGGATCCAGTTTCAGCTTTCTACATATGGCTAGCCAGTTTTCCTAGCACCATTTATTAAATAGGGAATCCTTTCCCCATTTCTTGTTTTTCTCAGGTTTGTCAAAGATCAAATGGTTGTAGATGTGTGGTGTTATTTCTGAGGGCTCTGTTCTGTTCCATTGTTCTGTATCTCTGTTTTGGTACCAGTACCATGCTGTTTTGGCTACTGTAGCCTGTAGTGTAGTTTGAAGTCAGGTAGCATGATGCCTCCAGCTGTGTTCTTTTTGCTTAGGATTGTCTGGGCAGTGAGGGCTCTTTTTTGGTTCCATATGAACTTTAAGTTAGTTTTTTCCAATTCTGTGAAGAAAGTCTTTGGTAGCTTGATGGGATGGCATTGAATCTATAAATTACCTTAGGCAGTATGGCCATTATCACGATATTGATTCTTCCCATCCGTGAGCATGGAATGTTCTTCAATTTGTTTGTGTCCTCTTTTATTTCATTGTGCAGTAGTTTGTAGTTCTCCTTGAAGAGGTCCTTCACATGCCTTGTAAGTTGGATTCCTAGGTGTTTTATTCTCTTTGAAGTAATTGTGGATGGGAGTCCACTCATGATATGGCTCGCTGTTTGTTCATTATTGGTGTTTAGGAATGCTTGTGGTTTTTGCACACTGATTTTGTATCCTGAGACTTTGTTGAAGTTGCTTATCAGATTAAGGAAATTTGGGGCTGAGGTGATGGAGTTTTCTGAATATACAATCATGTCATCTGCAACTGGGGACAATTTGACTTCCTCTTTTCCTACTTAAATACCCTTTATTTCTTTCTCTTGCCTGATTGCCCTGGCCAGAACTTCCAACACTATATTGAATAGGAGTGGTGAGAGAGGGCATCCCTATCTTGTGCCAGTTTTCAAAGGGAATGCTTCCAGTTTTTGCCCATTCAGTATGATATTGGCTGTGGGTTTATCATAAATAGCTCTTATTATTTTGCAATATGTCCCATCATTGCCTAGTTTATTGAGAGTTTTTAGAATAAAGGGCTGTTGAGTTTGTCTAAGGCCTTTTCTGCATCTATTGAGATAATCATGCAGTTTTTATTGTTGGTTCTGTTTATGTGATGGATTATGTTTATTAATTTGTGTATGTTGAACCAGCCTTGCAACCCAGGAATGAAGCCAACTTGATAATGGTGGATAAGCTTTTTGATGTGCTGCTGGATTCAGTTTGACAGTATTTTGTTCAAGATTTTCACATCGATGTTCATTAGGGATATTGGTCTAAAATTCTCTTTTTTTGTTGTGTCTCTGCCGGGCTTTGGTATCAGGATGATGCTGGCCTCATAAAATTAATTAAGGAGGAGTCCCTCTTTTTCTGTTGCTTGGAATAGTTTCAGAAGGAATGGTATCAGCTCCTCCTTGTACCTCTGGTAGAATTTGGCTGTGAATCCGTCTGATCCTGGACTTTTTTTGGTTGGTAGGCTATTAATTGTTGCCTCAATTTCAGAGCATGTTATTGGTCTATTCAGAGATTCAACTTCTTCCTGGTTTAGTCTTGGGAGGGTGTATGTATTCAGGAATTTATCCATTTCTTCCAGATTTTCTAGTTGATTTGTATAGAAGTGTTTATCGTATTATATGATGGTAGTTTGTATTTCTGTGGGATCAGTGGGGATATTTCCTTTATCTTTTTTTTTTTTTTTTTGCATCTGTTTGATTCTTCTCTCTTTTCTTCTTTATTAGTCTTGCTAGTGTTCTATCAATTTTGTTGATCATTTCAAAAAACCAGCTCCTGGATTCATTGATTTTTTGAAGGGTTTTTTGTGTCTCTATCTCTTTCAGTTCTGCTCTGATATTAGTCGTGTCTTGCCGTCTGCTAGCTTTTGAATTTGTTTGCCCTTGCTTCTCTATTGTGTTCTTTCAATTATGATGTTAGGGTGTCGATTTTAGATCTTTCCTGCTTTCTCTTGTGGGCATTTAGTGCTATAAATTTCCCTCTACACACTGCTTTAAATGTGTCCCAGAGATTCTGGTACATTGTGTCTTTGTTCTCATTGGTTTCAAAGAACATCTTTATTTCTGCCTTCATTTTGTTGTTTACCCAGTAGTCATTCAGGAGCCGGTTGTTCAGTTTCCATGTAGTTGTGTGGTTTTGAGTGAGTTTCTTAATCCTGAGTTCTATTTTGATTCCAATGTGGTCTGAGAGACAGTTTATTGTGATTTCTGTTCTTTTACATTTGCAGAGGAGTGCTTTACTTCCAACTATGTGGTCAATTTTGGAATAAGTGCAATGTGATGCTGAGAAGAATGACTATTCTGTTAATTTGGGGTGCAGAGTCCTGTGGATGTCTATTAGGTCCACTTGGTGCAGAGCTGAGTTGAAGTCCTGGATATCCTTTTTAACCTCTGTCTCGTTGATCTGTCTAATATTGACAGTGAGGTGTTAAAGTCTCCCATTATTATTGTGTGGGAATCTAAGTCTCTTTGTAGGTCTCTAAGGACTTGCTTTATGAATCTGGGTGTTCCTGTATTGGGTGCATATATATTTAGGATAGTCAGCTCTTCTCGTTAAATTGATCCCTTTACCATTGTGTAATGGCCTTCTTTGTCTCTTTTGATCTTTGTTGGTTTAAAGTCTGTTTTATCAGAGACTAGGATTGCAATCCCTGCTTTTTTTTTTTTTTTTTTTCTCTCCATTTGCTTGGTAGATCTTCCTCCATCCCTTTATTCTGAGCCTATGTGTATCTCTGCACGTGACATGGATCTCCTGAATACAGCACACTGATGGGTCTTGACTCTTTATCCAATTTGCCAGTCCATGTCTTTTAATTGGAGCATTGAGCCCATTTACATTTAAGGTTAATATTGTTATGTGTGAATTTGATCCTGTCATTATGATGTTAGCTGGTTATTTTGCCCATTAGTTGATGCAGTTTCTTCCTAGCATCGATGGTCTTTACAATTTGGCATGTTTTTGCAGTGGCTGGTACCAGTTATTCCTTTCCACGTTTAGTGCTTCCTTCAGGAGCTCTTGTAAGGCAGGCCTGGTGGTGACAAAATCTCTCAGCATTTGCTTGTCTGTAAAGGATTTTATTTCTCCTTCACTTATGAAGTTTAGTTTGGCTGTATATGAAATTCTGGGTTGAAAATTCTTTTCTTTAAGAATGTTGAATATTGGCCGCCACTCTCTTCTGGCTTGTAGAGTTTCTGCCAAGAGATCCGCTGTTAGTCTGATGGGCTTCCCTTTGTGGGTAACCTGATCTTTCTCTCTGGCTGCCCTTAACATTTTTTCCTTCGTTTCAACCTTGGTGAATCTGACAATTATGTGTCTTGGGGTTGCTCTTCTCAAGGAGTATCTTTGTGGTGGTCTCTGTATTTCATGAATTTGAATGTGGGCCTACCTTGCTAGGTTGGGGAAGTTCTCCTGGATAATACTCTGACTTGTTTCCAAAAACAAGTCATGTTTCCAAAAATTCCAACTTGGTTCCATTCTGCCCATCACTTTCAGGTACACCAATCAAACGTAGATTTGGTCTTTTCACATAGTCCCATATTTCTTGGAGGCTTTGTTCATTTCTTTTTACTGTTTTATCTCTAAACTTCTCCTCTAGCTTTATTTCATTAATTTGATCTGCAATCACTGATACCCTTTCTTCCACTTGATCAAATCAGCTATTGAAGCTTGTGCATGTGTCACATAGTTCTCATGCCATGGTTTTCAGCTCCATCAGGTCATTTAAGGTCTTCTCTACACTGTTTATTCTAGTTAGCCATTTGTCTAATCATTTTTCAAGGTTTTTAGCTTCCTTGTGATGGGTTTGAACATCCTCCTTTAGCTTGGAGAAGTTTTTTATTACCGACCTTCTGAAGCCTACTTCTGTCAGCTCATCAAAGTCATTCTCTCTCCAGTTTTGTTCAATTGCTGCCGAGGAGTTGCATTCCTTTGGAGGAGAAGAGGTGCTCGGTTTTTAGAATTTTTAGCTTTTCTGCTCTTTGTGGTTTTATCTACCTTTGGTCTTTGATGATGGTGACCTACAGGTGGGGTTTCAGTGTGGATGTCCTTTTTGTTAAGGTTGATGCTATTCCTTTCTGTTTGTTAGTTTTCCTTCTAAGAGTCAGGTCCCTCAGCTGCAGGTCTGTTGGAGTTTGCTGGAGGTCCACTTCAGACTCTGTTTGCTTGGGTGTCACCAGCGGAGGCTACAGAAAAGTAAATATAGCAGAACAACAAATACTGCTGCCTGATCCTTCCTCTGGAAACTTCATCCCAGAGGAGCACCTGCCTGTATACTTGGCCACTTTGTTTACCTACTCAAGCCTCAGCAATGGCAGACGCCCCTCCCTCTGCTAGGCTGCTGCCTCGCAGGTCAATCTCAGACTGTTGCTTTAGCAGTGAGCAAGTCTCGATGGGTGTGGGACCCGCCGAGCCAGGCACAGGATATAATCTCCTGGTGTGCCGTTTGCTAAGACCATTGGGGAAGTGCAGTATTTGGGCAGGAGTGTCCCGATTTTCCAGGTGCAATCTGTCATGGCTTCCCTTGGCTAGGAAAGGGAAATTCCCCAACCCCTCGCACTTCCCATGTGAGGCGATGCCCCACCCTGCTTCGACTCACCCTCCGTGGGCTGCACCCACTGACCCACTGTCCAACCAGTCCCATTGAGATGAACCAGGTACCTCAGTTGGAAATGCAGATCACGCTGAGAGTTGCAGACCAGAGCTATTCCTATTTGGCCATCTTGGAACACGACTATTTGACTCTTTCTTTTGTGATTCCTTTTTTAATTTTTTTCTACCTCTTGCCTCCAGTGAATCTTCATTAGATTCTCTTCTTGTTCCTGTTTTATCATCAGTGTACATACTACATCATTCTTATGATTTCAACAATTGATTGTTCTATGGAGACACAAATCAGTATTTCAAGATAGACTCTTTAAGAGCACAACTGTCTGTTGGCTTACTTCGTCACCTTTCCTCTAACAGTGGCTTTTCTCCTGAGCTTACTGTTTCTTTTAATGATGATATCATTGTCTTCACACCAGTCATTACATTTAATCTGGACTATTATAATGATTTATGTTTGTCCTATTTTCTATTTTCTGTTTTTCCCATTTGTACACATTAAACACAGTGATGTTAAATTACCACCCATTCAAGTCTAGATATGATTACATTCCTCCTTTACTGAAAACTAGTAATGATTCTTCTACAAGCACACATTCTTCTGCAGATACCACAAACACAAATTTCTCACTTGGTATTCAAAGCCTTCTACAGTATATAACCAATGTATCTATCCCAGCCTATTCCCCTACACATATTCTGTATCCCAGACAATGTGGATTAACTTTGTGTTTGCAAATGTTTTATCATTTGCTTCCTCCCATCTTTAGCTCAAAACATTCCCTCTGCTTTGAATACACTTACACCATTTCATCATGTCAACATGTAACCATACCTGTTCATCATGTCAACATGTAACCATACCTGAGACGCTGCCTTCTCTGTAAAGTCCTTTCTTATGTTTTCAACCAGATATAAACTCTTCTGCCTCTGTGTTAGATATTATTTTACTTTTTCTTCTATTAGCATATAGAAAATATACATTTACCTTATTCCAATTTACTGGATTTTGAACTCCTTAGTATATTTTACTTGTCTTTATATCCTCTCCAGCTAAATCTTAGCACAGAATGTATTACATGAACAAATAAATATGCTTAATTTTATTTTCTTCAGCTCCTTTTGCATTTATTGAAGAAATTGATTTGCAACTGTATTAAGCTGGAAATTGTACACTTTCTGTGAGATTAACTTTTGAATAAACCAATTGAGCTAGATTTCAAAGGTTTTCAATTTTATGTTAATACTTGAATTCACTGTATTTTTTAGGATAACACTAACTGCCATAACAAATAAACCTAAATATTTTTTGTTGATTTAACATGACAGAAAGTTATTTTTGCCCACGTTAATTGTCTGGTGAAGGTGTCCCTAAGTAGCTCTCCCCTACATGTTGATTAAGAAAACCAGGCGCTCTCTCTTGATGGTGGTGGTGGTGGTTTTTATTTTTTTAAGAGACAGGGTCTCACTGAGTCACCCAGGCTGGAATGTAGTGATGCAATCATAGCTCCACTGCAGCCTCCAACTCCAGGGCTCAAGCCTCCCATCCCAGCCCTCTGAGTAGCTGGGACTACAGACACAGGCCACCACACCTAGCTAATTTTTAATTTTTCTTTTTTTGTAGAGACAGGGTCTCACTTTGTTGCCCAGGCTGGTCTTGAACTCCTGGCTTCAAGCAATCCTCCTGCCTTAACCTCCCAAAGTGCTGGGATTACAGGCATGGGCCACCATGCCTGGCCCAGGCTCCCTCTTTCTTGTGACTCCACCTACCTCTTAGGGTCATTAGCACTTGGGATAAAAGGGAGAAAACCACATGCTTCTCCTGTTAATAACTGCCATGTCATATCGGTTTAATAGGGCGTATTGCATCAGTCAGTTTAGGCTAAATTATGCTGCAGAAAGAAACAGCCTGAATGTATTAGTGGTTTACAATAATAAAAGTTTATTTCTTACTTGTATTCTGTACACTGTGGGTTGGCTGTGACCCTGTTACATGTCATCTGCATTCGGAGACTCAGGCTTAAGGGTCAGTGCCTATGTGGAACATGTTTAGTCTCATGGGGAAAGGAAAAAAGAAACTGACTTAAAAAAAAATTGGCACATGTCACGTTCACTTTCTATTTATTTGAAGTTACATGTTACATAGAGAAGAATGGCATTAATAGGATGCAGGAGTATATTCCTCCCATGGTAAGGGGCACTCCAAATTATATGGCCAAGTCTGACATCAGTAGCATAGGGAGATATAATCCTTCCACAGAAAGGAGCAGTGAATGTTTGAACAGTAAAACAATCTACCATACCATTTTTTCTTTTCACATTTTAACATTTTAAAAATTGAGATATTTCTCACGATCAGTGGTAAATTACAATTGCTTGGGAGACTTTTTTCTCTATTCAGAGATTTAAAAAATATTGGTGTATCTTACAATCCATGATATCTTAGATTTCATGAAATTTGGCAGACCTCAGCTTTGAATGTCTTTGTCTAATTCACCTATTATTTCCAAGTGTGTAGACCACTTCAAAGAGTAATATAGATTTAAAGACTGAATAGTTTAAAGCCTATATGTTCAGATTCCTTACCACTGATATAAACCTTTGTTGGTATGCTGATTTTCAGTCTGCAGTAGAGACAGCTGAAAAACATTAGAAAAATGGAATGAGAGAAATTTACAAAGGGAGACAAACAGACAAATCATCAATAAGATAGAATAGAAAGCTTAGAAATAAGCCATGTATGAGAGAAGAATGGCACTATAAACCAATGGGTGGGTAAGAAATAGTATTGAATATATAGTATTTGGAAAACTGTGTCCCTGTATGCAAAAAAATAAAACTGGGTCCCTATCTTATACCATGTGAAAAATGAACTCCAGATGGATTAAAGACCTAAATAGAAAAGTTAACACCAATAGAAAAGAACGTTCTTTAATGACATAGAAATAAGGAAAGCCTTCTTAAACAAGATCCAAAAAATACAAATCATAAGGCAAAAAAAAAAAAAAAAAAAAGGCACTGGATATGGCTACATAAAAATTAAGGACTTCTTGTCAATGAAAGATGCCAAAAATAATTTCACAGGTGAGTGATCACAAGAAGGAATTTAGAACATCTAAAACCAATAAGGTTCAGTCATGGTGGCTCATGCCTGTAATCCCAGCACTTTGGAAGGCCAAGGCACTTTGGAAGGCCAAGGCGGGCAGATCACCTGAGGTCAGGAGTTTGAGACCAGCTTGGCCAACATGGTAAAACCCCATCTGTACTAAAAACTACAAAAAAATTAGCTGGGCATCGTGGTGCATGCCTGTAGTCCCAGCTACTCAGGAGGCTGAGGTTGGAGGCTGAGGTGGCAGGATCAACCTGAGCCTGGGAGGCAAAGGTTACAGTGAGCCGAGATCATGCCACTGCACTCCAGCCTAGGCGACAGAGCTAGACTCCATCTCAAAATTAAATAAATAAATAAAATAAAATTGTATATTAAAAAATTTTATATAAAAAAACAATAAGAAGCTTATACTTTAAAAATATTAAAATTCCTGAAAATCATCAAGAAAATATGGGAAATCTTAATGGGAAAAAATAAATTGAGCAAAGGACATGGATAAGAATTACACAGAAAAAGTCCAAAACGTGAACATGTAAATGAATAGAAGTTCAGACTCAGAGAAACTAGTTATCAGGGAAATTCAAAGTAAAAAAATAGTGAGCCACCACTCTACATACAGACATTAGCCCTTATCCTGAAGTTGTATATGTAATTTCCATGTGTCTTATGCCAGTAAGAAATTAGATTATTATTGTATGCATTTCAAAATTTTGCACAAAACACATAGTGATGTATCCTTTTGAAAAGGATTTATGCAGTTTTCTCACTCAACATTATATTCCTAAAATGTTTATCCACGTTGATACATATAGATCTGGTCTATTAATTTTAGCTGGTGTTGAGGTTTTTTGTTTATTTCTCAGTATTGGTCATTCAAGAGTTTCCTTTATTGTATGAATGCATTTTAGTTTATCTGTGTCCATACTAATAATGCCGATGATTCTACTTTTGTACTTAAATAATACAGCAATGAACGTCTTTCTCTATGTCTCCTAGTACATACATGCGAAAGTAGAATTCCACGTCAACAACTAGAAGTGCTAAGTTGTAGGTTAGGTGCATCTTCAATTTTACTATATATAATAAATTGTTCTCCAAAGTGATTGTACCAATTTATACCATTTTCTGCTATTTCCTGCTGTATATTTTGAATTCTTCTTTCCTTACATTCTAGCCAACACTTGTGGTATTATCAGATTTTACATATGTTTTGGCTAGACTTTTTAAGGTACTGAAATAGTGCATTTTGCTTTTTATGTATTTTGGAGACAGGGTCTTGCTCTGTCACCCAGGCTTACTGCAACCTTGACCTCTTGAGTCCAAGCAATCCTCCCACCTCAGCTTTGTGAGTAGCTGGGACTACAGGAACGTGTTGCCCCACCCAGCTAATTTTATTATTACTATGTGTAGATTATTTTTAGAGATGGGGTCTCCCTATGTTGCCTAGGCTGCAAGGAAACCATTTTTAATCTATGTTCACCAACTTTAAGTTTTATTAAAGATAACCCATGGACATGGCTGGAATCCTGTGAACTGTCTACTTTTTAGTGAGAACCTCTGTCTTCCAATTATGCCCTTTCGACTGACTGCACCTTTTAATACTTACATGAAATAAAAAACTCAGTTGCCCTATTGGGACCAGGCAATAGTATAAGTAAGTAAAATGGGCCATGTGTAAGAGACAATAGGGAATAGTGAAGTAAAGAGTGCATCTGGATCTCAACAGTACAACAGTTACTTAGTTCTATCTAATATTTGCCTTTGAGAATGTTTGTCTACATTTGCTAGGTCATCTGAAGCTAGTAATTTTCTAAATCTTTATATATAAAGTATTTATATGTAAAATATCCAGATTTTTAAATGTTTTTACCTAGTTCAGTTTAGTAAATGCTATAGGCTAAGCAGAATACATTTGTAGGTGATATTGTTCTGGTGCACATGGGATAAGCTAAACGAGCCTACTCCATTCACTCCCCTAGATCATATATCTTAGAAAAAGGATTTATCGCTTTGGAAGGCCGAGGCGGTTGGATCACTTGAAGTCTAGAGTTCGAGACCAGCCTGGCCGACATGGTGAAACTCCATCTCTGCCAAAAACAAAAACAAAAACAAAACAAAAATTAGCCAGGCATGGTGACATGTGCCTGTAGTACCAGCTACTCAGGAGGCTGAAGCAGGAGAATTGCATGAACCCAGGAGGCTGAAGTTGCAGTGAACCAAGATCATACCACTGCACTCTAGCCCAGGCGACAGAGCAAGACTCTGTCTCATAATAAAAAAAAAAAAAAAAAAAAGAAAAAAAAGAAAAAAAAAAAAAGAAAAAGAAAAAGAAAAATGATTTTTTTCCCAATAGTTTCACTAGTTTGTGTTCAGTTTCTGTCATTTTTTTCACTGTCTCACAACAGATAGCTCTATTTCATTTTTCCTACTCAGATTTGATTGGCAGTATTAGTTAGGGTTTTCCAGAGAAACAGAACCAACAATATATAGATATGGATAGACTGATTTCTTATAAAGAATTGGCTAACGTGATTGTGGGGGCTAAAAAAAAAAATCCCACAATCTTCCATCTGCGAACAGGAGATCCTAGAAATCCACTATAGTTCCAGTCCAAGTTCAAAGGCCTGAGAACCAGAAGAATTGACAGTACAGGTTCTATCAGAGTCCACAGGCCTGAGACCTAGAGCACTGATTATTTAAATTCTATTCCAAGTCCAAAGGCTTGAGAACTAGGAGCCAAGGCTGTTCTAGTTCAAAGACAGGAGAAGACTGATGTCCCAGCTTAAGCAGTCAGACGGAAAGAAAAGTTTCCTTTCCTTTGCCTTTTTGTTTTATTCAGATCCTCAACAGATTGGACAATGCCTACCCACATTGGGGAAGGCAATCTGCTTTAGTCCGTTTACCTATTTAAATGCTAATCTCACCTAAAAACAACACACACTCAGGAATAGTGTTTAGCCAAATATCTGAGCACTCCGTGACCCAGTGACCTCAACACATAAAATTAATCATGACAGCCCTCCCTATTGTCAAGTTGACCCCCAAATGCCATCTCTTTAAACCATATTTAACTTTCAAATAAAGACAATAACAAGATCATAATTCTGCCTAACATGGTATCATTATCCCGCAAGTAACCAAAAACTCGCTAACCTCTTTTCCAAAAGAGGATGTAAAGTCCTTGAGTGACGTTTACTCTTCTCCTTTATAACCTGTAACTTAAATACTGTGATGTAAAATTAACCATACCTAGATACTATGTTATAAGGTCAATACATCTTATGTTATGTGATAAAGAAATGAGAGGCCAGGAACGGTGGCTTACACCTGTAATTCCAATACTTTGGGAGGCTGAGGTGGGCAGATCACTTGAGGTCAAGAGTTCAAGACCAGCCTGTCCAAAATGGTGAAACCTTGTATCTACTGAAAATACAAAATTTAGTTGGGCATGGTGGTGCACACCTGTAATCCCAGCCATTCAGGAGGCTGAGGCAGGAGAATCGCTTGGAGGCAGGAGAATCGCTTGAAGCCAGGAGACGGAGGTTGCTGTGAGCCAGGATTGCGCCATTGCACTCCAGCCTGGGTGAAAGAGCAAGACTCGGTCTCAAAAAAAAAAAAAAGAAAGAAAGAAAGAAAGAAAAGAAAAAAAGAAATGAGAAGAAAAGAACCAAAGATAATCGCTACACACACGCGCGCACACACACACACACACATTCACGACAAAATAATGATGAAATACGACAATTATAGTCTTCATTTCTGTAACTGGTCACATGGCCATAGCTGTTATTTAAAACTACCTTCTCCACTACCCATTCTTTATTCCCTTTGCCATCAGCAAGCACCTCAGCTAGTTGGGATCTGTACCTGGTGGGGTATTATGAACTGAATGTTTTTATCCTCTGCAAAATTCATATGTTGAAATTCTAATGACCAACGTGAGGTATAAAGAGGTGTAGACCTTGGGAGATGATTATGTCATGAGGGCTCTGCCATCTATGAACCAGGAAACAGGCCCTCACCAGACACTGAATCTACTGGTGCATTGATCTTAGACTTCTAAGCCTCCAACACTGTGGGAAATAAATGTTTGTTGTTAAAGTCACCCAGCCTGCAGTATTTTTGTTACAGTAGCCTGAATGGACTAAGACATGGGGTGACCCAAACCTTCATTCCTAAAGAATTTGGGCCACTAGTAGTCCAGCCTGAACTGGGTTGTTCGAATTTTCCATTGACCTTAATCACAGAGCATTGTGATATTAAGAAGTACCCTAAGGGATCTCCTGTATTTAGTAGTCCAGTTTCCCTGTGGGAGGCAGAATCAAGCAACATAGCCAACACAGTAACTCCCTTCTTTGCCTGTTGATTCAGGAGCATAAGAAACCCAAAGTGGCTGGATGGCAGTCTTAACTTCTAGTTCAGTGAATCATTGTTGTGTGTCCTGGTGGAAGCATTCCTCCTTCTGGAACAGACCTCTAGTCCAGCAGAGCATGAGCAGAAACAAAAAATTTTCTAGTGGATGACTAGGGGTAATAGTGAGTAGTACCATTCCCATTTCCACCCCTTGATTCCTGGCCCCCAAAATCCTAGTTATAAGAGAAACAGCACCATATATTGGACACTGATTCAGAGCATATACAGCCTTCTGGAAAGCCTTGTCCCAGCCCTGCAAGGTATTGTCACCTAGCTGGCCTTGGAACTGAGTCTTAAAAATGTCATTTCACCATTTTATCAAACCAGCTGTCTCAGAATGATGGAGAACACAGCGAGACCAGTGAATTCCATGGGCATGAACATTGATCACAGATTGTCTCAGAATGAAAGTGTTCAGTCTCTTACACTTAAAAACCACAGAAACAAATTATTAAATCACTTCCAACTAGATTTAAGCAATAATACTAGCATAGTGCCTAAGAGTATACATCAGTGCTGTCCAATAGACATGTAATGCAAGTCAAAATTGTAAGCCACATATATAATTTTAAATTTTCTAGTAGCCACCTTAAAAACGATAAAAAGAAAGAGGTGAACTGATTTTAGTAATATTTCATTTACACTAATATATCAAATCATTATCATTTTAATATGTAATTGATGTAAGCAATCATTAGTTAGCTATGTTGCATTATTTCTATGATAAGTCTTCAAAATCTAGTGTCTTTTACATTTACAGTATGTGTCAATTTGCACTAGCCACATTTCAAGTGCTCAATAGCCACTTAAACTCATCCATACCATTTAACCTCATCTGCCTCAGCAAACTGCTTAATTCATCTGCCTCATCTGTCAAAGGGGAATCATAATAATGCTACTCTGTCTGGTGGTTGCAAAGATTAAATGAGGCACATAGAAAACACTTAATATATGTTATTGTACTTGGGATCATTAGATGGATGGATGGATAGATAGATAGATAGATAGATAGATAGATAGATAGATAGATAGATAGATATCTGTAAGGGTAAAATCATGCTGAATGCACTAGATAAACGACAAGCCATTTTTCATGAGTCAGTGCTTTCTGTGTGCTAATATATATTATTGTATGAGAATCTATCTAAGCAAGGTCTTTGTATGGTAGCTATTGAAACAAATGTTTCAGATGTCTTTAAATAAAAGCAGAAAGTAACTGCTTATGATTTAAGACAGTCAGGAAAGAGATTATGTTCTTGTCAAGCTTGTTCTGTGTTACTCATTTTGCTTTCTATACTGTTTGAAGGAGAAATAATCGAGAATCCGTAAAGACAAAGATAGAAAAACCCTGAGACGTGTTCACTCTGAAGTGGTGTAACTGATTACCTTCTTTAACTTCTTCTAGCAAATCAAATTCATTCTTTACTCAAGCTATTTACTCTACCTAGAATATTCGTCCTCCCTTCTTTGTTTGGCTGGCTGGCCTCTTATTATTACTCAGATTTCATATTAAATGTCAGGCCTCAGTCTTCCCTGACCATCTGTGCTAGAATAGGTCTTCTCTTTTATTCTCCTCTTCAGCAATATTATTGTTTCCTTTATGAGCTTAGGGCAGAATTTATAATAATTTAACTTTTAATTTAGCTGCTTTTATCTCCCTGTTACAAGACTTTTTGCCTCATAAGGGCAGGGCCTAGATTTGTCTTCCTCACTAATGAAATCTTAGCCACCATCACAGTGCCTGGCACAGAGTAGGCACCAAATATTTCTTGAGAGGATGAATGAATGATAGGCATGTTCTGTCTCCTCGTATATTGAGGGGTTTTCAAAGAAGGTAGTTGCAGAAATGATTTCTTAAACTAATATATCTACATCAAACAGGTATGAAAACTTCAGGGGTTTTATAAAATCTGGTAGACTGTCAGTTCCACATGGACAGCAACTGTGGATTTGAAACTCATTGCCTCCCAGCATTGTGCCTGTTATATTTTAGGCACGGATATATTTTTGTTGATTGACTGAATAAATTAATTCTGATATGAAGTCACAGACTGCATAGCTATACAGGGAGGGATTTTACTCCAAGATAACATTTAGGATAAGTTAGAAAGGAACATAGTGATTACATGTGATTTAAGACCCGGGTACTACAATAGCAATGCAATATGTGTGTATTTACTGTTATTTTTTTTTTCCTAAAAGGGACCTGTTGGCTTACCTGGAGAAGTTGGGACAACTGGAAGCATTGGCGAAAAGGTAATTTTTTAAATTATTTTGTTTTATAGGACGAATTCTAGGCTAAACTCAAAGGACAGACTTTCATATGATCTTTTATGTTAATTAGAAATCACTTATAACTTTAGCACATTACCTTTACTGAATCTCTTAAATATATTGAAATATAGCTAATAGCACATAGGTTTCTAATTTTTACAGGGCAGAGTACCCTTTTGATTATAAAGATGTGATCTGAAGAGAAAAGATAGAACAGTCTAGATTTCTGACTAGAAAATATTATCTAAATTGACTTCATGAGAGCAAGCCTCCTATGAGAGGCTTCAGAGAAAGCAGTTTTTGAAAAAGAAGAATAAGTTACCATTTTACCTTTCTCTCTCCCCATCTTGTGCTTGGTTCTTATTCCTATTCCCATCCTTACTATTTTCTTGAACTAAAATATCCTCTCTTCTTCCCTCTGTTTTTTCAAAACCAAACTGTTGGACTCAGCTGAATTCCCATCTCCTCTGTGAAGTCCACAGACTCCTCTCATCCTAATTTCTTCACTTCCTGGACTTAGAAGTACTATTCTTAGTACCACATAGTCTAAAATTTACTTACTCTCTGGTTGTTTCATCTCTGTTAATACCTTGTCTGTAATTACTGAGGGTAGAATCTAAGTTAAGTTTTTTAAATATCTCTTCTAACTCTCATGTACTACATTCTCAATTACTTAAGTACTACATAATATATATTTATTGATTTTTTTACTAACAATGTAACAAAATATGAGTGCAGTTTAAAAAATTAGCGTTACAATTTTTTTTCACTCAGTTATTTCTGTGCTGAGTTAAATCTTCTATGCTAAAATTTTGATACTCTTGAGAATTTTAATGTGAATCAGTTTGGTCTTTTTAAGCTGCTATGACATGATCTTCCAGAATTATTTCTTATGGCACTTAATTGTGGTAGGCAGACTATAAAATAAAATTTTCTTAAATGGTTACACTTATTTGTTAAATTTTAATATGCTTTGATACTTTTACTATTCTCATATTTTGTATGTCTCATAAAATAGTAAGCATTTCTTACAAAAATTTAACATATGATACATGCTCACTTTTAGGTCTTGTTTATCCATAATTTCTATTTTCTTCATTTTAATAAGGCCTTTAATATTTTTCTCCAAAAAACATCTTAAGATAATTTTATTAAAAGTCTAACCATTTTAAGATAAAAGTGCCAAATTTGTAAATTTAAAAATTATTGGAAATAAGAATGAGGTATGCATGTAAGACATGATTCTGGCTGACAGTTTTTCTTTCTAGGCTTAGCTCAGTCATGACTAATCTCTATGTTACTTTTTTTTCTTTGTTCTCTTAAAAGGGAGAACGTGGAAGTCCAGGCCCACTAGGTCCCCAGGGGGAAAAGGGTGTTATGGTAAGAGCTCAGTGATTGAAAAATATGTTTCCAAAGAACGTAATAAAAGTAAGGCATTCCAGAGATGGAATTGCCTGGGTTGGAATTTAACTGAGTAAAAAATGTTAAATTTCCCATAGAATTTTCTTTTTAAATGGTTTATCTCCCAGAATGCTATGTGATATTAAGGTACTTAAAAGCATGTAAATGAGATGGCTTAGTCAAATGATTCTAGTTTTAGGAGAGGAATTTAACCACCACAATTTGCTAAAATGGATGAAGAAGAAAATTCAATTAGAATTTTGCATACTCTGGTTTCTCTTCAGATTGTATAAATCTTTCACCTTTTAAAATTAGAATTCTACTTATTCTTCTACAGCTTGTAGTTGATATGATGCATATCATCATTGCCATTCTTCCATGAGTTTGTGGTCATGATGTAGTTTTTTTGGCATATGAGAGCTCTGAATCCAGAATTCATCTTATTCTCTTACATTTTTAATATAGGAAATAGTTGACAAATTTGATATCTGAGTTGCATCTTTTTAACTTACTAAATAGTTTTCTAAGTATGGCAGGAACTAGAGTGAATGATTATTATCAATAAAAGGATCTTCCATACAGAAAATACCTTGTAATGGATCTGGTGGCACATAATACTGTCCACAAATTGATTTTAACTAACTTCTATATTATCAGAAAAGTCCTATAAGTTGTTGTTGTTTTAGCTATGCTATTTCCAGTTGCTGTCAGCTAGGAAATTTAGCATGCCTATAAGACTAATCAACTTCAAGAATCATTACCTCCTAAGGCATTTTCTGAATCAGTGTTAATACCATAAAGTGTGTGGTCCTTCTAAAGTGTGAAATGCTAGAATATTTGTACACATTTACATTCCTTAATTAGAGAGCTCCTGGACCTCTCTGAAAAGGATATAGTTTCATAACCTATATAACATAACGTATATCCATGGATAAGATAACATGATCTTCAGTAAAATGAAATGAATGTTCTCTTATAAATAGGCTGTAGTATGTGATTCTGGCTAGCAATTTTCTTGTCTAGGCAAAAACCTTCTAATAAATGGAATATATAGTTCCTATGTAAATAAAACTACATAAAATATATTTTTTATTTCTATGGTCTGTCTGCAGAACATTTACTGTGGCCTTTCATATCTTGGTCAAATTATCCCTTTTTATTATTGTTTATAATTTACTGGTTTGTCTTCAATGAAAATAATTTAAAGTAATAAGTATTTCACTTTTTAAATATTTTCCTTAAATTATAGGGATATCCAGGTCCTCCTGGGGTTCCAGGACCTATTGGTCCATTGGGATTACCTGTAAGTACAGGAAAGACTTTATGATTCCTTCTAGAGTGTGTATTTTAATTTAAACTCATCAATTGTTATGCTTTATTTTTGGTTTTTATTCAAAGTAAGTCATGTGTAAACTAGTGGAGACTGCTTCTCTCCCAACTATACAAAACACTCTTGAATTTGTCATGATATCTTCAACTTCCTTACCTCTACTTGGTATATAATCAATTTCAGTCCTACAACCTAAGCTAAAATGCTTTGAAGTTTCTTTTGAATAACCACATATAAGGAAACAGGATTAGTAAGATTAAAAGTGAAACCAATTGGATAAATAAATCATAAGTGTAAGTTCTAACATATTTTTCTTAGAAATTTGTAAATATTTTCACACAACCAGATAAAATTCATAAAAATATATTTATTAAACAAAAATTGAGGTATTGAAAATATTCCATTTGTTTACAAAAAGATAATGAAATGTTTCCCCTAAATTAATTTTGCTTATCAGAATCTTACAGCTATTGTGAACTTAAAATATGAAAAAGATCAGCCTGTAGGATCCCCTGAGCAGAACTTTTCTTATCAGTGAAAACTTATTGTTTGTGAAGCTTCTGTTTTAAAAATAAGCCTGATTTTCTAGTATATTTGTAAATATGTTGTTGGCTTTTAAATTTAGGAAGACTAGTCTCAAGAACAGTTACTGATCTCTTTAGTCATATAAAATAATAAATAAATTTGAAGTACTAAAGTTTACTTCATTTTTATCTACCTTAGGTTAACAGATAAATTTTGTTTTCCAGCTGAGTCTTGATTAAAGACTGTAGCTATAAAAATAATTCATTATAATTGACTTAATAATAAATAGCAACTTAATCTCCATTGCAGGCTATTTTTATAGCATATTAATTTGGAACATTTTGTGGCATTTTTATAACAAAAAAACTATTTTTTATGTGATGGGATTATCATAAATGTCTAGAATAATAGTAAAGAAATATTACCATGATAGCCATTGCTTTTTTGATGGGCCAGGCAGAATAGACTGGTCTGACTAGCTGAATGGATATCTCCTTTCTCCATCACTGCATATGTGTGCCTTCTGAAAACAACTTGGTCAGTGAATATTAAAGGCTTCTCCATTTTTTGTTCAGGGCGTAAACACCCAGATATTAAATTTGTCCAAAGAGTAGAATATTTCAAAAGTAGAATATTGGTAGAGGGCAGTATGATTAAAGCATATTTTTAAGGAAGACTAATCAATTTTAAGAATGTCCTGGGAGAATGATATATGTTATAAGAAAGATTATGGCTATTATTCTGATAGTATTCTTGTGAATTGTACAACTGATTTTTAAATTTACAACATATAGGGTCATGTGGGGGCAAGAGGACCACCTGGGAGTCAAGGTCCTAAAGGACAAAGAGTAAGTAATCTGTGGGAAAAAGTACATTAACCCTCCCCAAATTACTTCATAAATAGTGGAAAATGTGCAACAAAAATAGCATCATACCTTCTAGAATTCTGCTTAGATCTTGTCAGGTTTTTTTCTATTTTCATTATATTAGATGAATGCCCTACGTTAATTGAAATATGACTCATAATCATTTGTAGTTATAAAATCACACTTTTCTATTTTAATTTTTATGTATATCACTAACTCATATAGAATTCTTGTTTCTTATTCCCAACCTCCAATTCTATTCTTTGAGAGAATGGTAAATGTGAAGATCTTTAAATGAATCATTTCTCTACAGACTTACATAGCAAGGAAAAATGACATCATGACAAAATAAAGAGCAATAAGAAGTGGAACAAAGATACACAAGATGAATAAGAGCTTATTAATTGTAAATCAAAGTTATTATCATCATTGTCTAATAATTATGTATACAGAATTAAATAACAAATCTTCATCTCTTTAAGTTGTATCTTAAACATTAAATCCTTTTTAAAGAAATAAGAGCCACTATTTACTGCATGCCTGTCACATGCCAGACACTTTTTCATATATTATCTCAATACTCAAAACCACCCAAAAGGGAGAGATATTATATCTTAGATATTATAGTTGAGGAAACCGGGGCTCTCAAAGTTTAAGTATATGGCCTCTATAGACACACATAGAAATGGCACAACCAGTATTCAAACCTTAGTGTGTCTGACTCCAAAGCCCATGCTATTCAATACCATATGGAATATCAGGGAGTATTTTTAAAATAAATTTGGATATGTGGGCTTTAAGGATTCTGTGTTATGCCTTGACCTTACCTTGATTTAAATTTTAGAGCTGATGAAGAAAATATTTTAAAATTCTAAAAATATCCTCTACCTAACCATGATTTAAAAAAAAAAAAAAAAAAACCTGCAGTTTTCCAGTTCCAGTTGGCAAATGGGAGGAGGCTGTTAATGAATTCTCAGTTTGAAGTAATGACTTTAAAGTCATGTCCTGTGTTTTCAGTGAAGCTTGAAGAAAGAGAGCAGATTTGCCTTTATTATTGTTTCTTTTCTGAAAAACTATTTTCCTTCCTGGGTTCCAGATTTATACTCTATAGTCACATCTCTAATATATTAGCCCAAATGAGATTTAAAATAAAATAAAAAATAATGAGAGATGATTTGTACCCAAACTGCCATTTACTGGATAGTACCCTGCCAGCATTCAATACTTAGTTAGGTCAAATGTGTTTATTCAACTTTGTATTATTCATAATGGGAAAGTTCAACCAATTTGTGACAGATGAAAAAAAGAAGAAATACTTATTTGCTCCTTCTGTTAATTAAGTAATTTGAGTCCTTAGGCAGAAGCTGTGTATCTAAGCACAGTCTTTTCCTAAACCACTTTGTGCTGTCTCATTAAGTCATATGGGAAGTTCATTTGTTCTGCAGTTTTCTAACTTCACCATGATCCTATTACTGTTTCCTGATTTGAGACTTTGTCATCAATTCCTACCTCCCCAAGGATCTATTTTCTTCACATCCTTCAAATACATTTTACTGATTCTCTCCCTAAATGGTTCTTCATCATTTTTAAAATTTTTACCCAGGATCCAACAAGGAAGCTTTGTTTAGAAATAAGGGCTTGAGAGAGAGAGAGAGAGAGCTTTCTTTACTGAACGACTATTTTAGGTAAACAATGGACATTGGGTATACAAAAGAAGGACTGAAGACCAGAATATTTGAGAAAGAAAATAGAAGGGACGTTCCCTTCTGGTAGCCACTGATATATTCCTGTTTTTACTCTCTTCTCTCTTCAATCCATTTCCCACTAGGGCTGTAATCCCAGTACTCTAGACCCATTCTTCCCAATGTTTTTCACTCACAAAAAAATGAGAATATTGGTCCAGCCTACTGAGATAAATGAAAAGGGTACCTAGCTGCAGATTCCTGTGTCTGGCCTTTCCTTGCCACCCCAAAGACTGAGGAGGGCACTATTTTCAGCACACCTGTAATCTCTTTGTGGCAAATATGTGTCATAGTATGTTGGAGGGAAGCTCTGCCTAAGTACGTTTGCACAGAGACCACATAGAGACTTTTCATTATGGAACTGGTACTTATACTCTCTTGCTGTTCTGACTGTGATTTATGCTGTTAACATATTGCCCTATGACCATCATGAAGGGTAAGACTACTCCAAGGAGTCTGCTTCCTATCTGCTTCTTTCCTGCCCATCCATCCACCATACAGCTATCTAACATTTACTGATTCCCTGCAATTTGTCAAACACTATTAATACCATGGAAGACTCTAGACTTAATTATCTCTTAGATCTAAATCACATAGATTTTACAGTCTAATGGCTTTTGAAGGATCAGGCAATATTGCAATTTTTCCAAAGAACAGGAAAAACCCAAACAAACACTAATGTCCTACCATCTCAAGAAACAGCCTAAGTAATCCTGCCTTTTATATAGCTGAAAAAGATAACAGGATTGACTAAAAATATCATTCTTACAGAGGTTCTTAGATGAGAAACATGGCATAAACTTTAAAGTATTATTATTTATCCTACATACTCTAAACTTTGTTTCTACCCTGCATGTTTAGCTGAAGAATAATTAAATAAAATGAAATCACTTAATATACCAAAGCTAACTAATATAATACACAAAATCACGTCCCTTATGTAGACAATATATGCTAGCAGATTCTCTAATTCAGTACCAGAAAGACAGTGGTTTAGCCTCTTGGGTCACTAGAAATCAGCACAACATCAGCTATAATTGAACTCTTCAGAGCTAGGCAGCTGATCCCCTGGTATTACTCCATTACACGCCTCTGTGTCCAGCTACCCAAACAGGAGAGATGACACAGAGCAAGTTCAGGAGAGATGACACAGAGCAAGTTAAGCTCATCTTTTTTCTTGACCATGAATTGGCAAGGACCATGAGACACGTTTAAGTTTGCACTGTTTCTCTAGAGGGGCAGTGTAGAGGCATGCAACTGAGTATTTTTATTCAGACTATGCTGCTTAAGATTTAAATGGGAGGGAAAGATTAAAATAACTATATTAAAAATATGTAATGTTTTAAGGTTTTCTATGGAGGAGGTAAAATTGATCTGCCTATAGAAATTCTGAAATTTGTCCCTTCAAGGAAATGATTACCATATAGTGGTAAGCAGTCCTCAATTTTCAAATTTAGATTCAAAGCTAGATTCGATACTGAAGCACTCCAGATGATAAGCCGGACCTTCCTCTGTGGTTTCTTCTCCTGAAATAGTTTATAACAAGAATAGAATCAAAAGATTTTTTTTCCTTAAAATCACTGATAATGTTAGTTTTTGCTTAATAGAACATTTTGTTTCAGCTGTATAAATCATGAGCCAGAAAAGACTGCTAGGCCTAATTAGTTAGGCACGTGAGTGATGTTAACATTCATATGAAGTAGTGGTTCTGTAAATTGATCATTTGTGAATTTAGTTATTGCCTATAATTCAAGTAGCATTTATTTCACAAAACATGCTTAGTTCATGTAGCTGAGCTATCAAATTTTTATTTCTGCTATGAGAACTTACTAATACAGCTCAGTGCAGCCAACTTTAATTTTCCTAAGAATGTAAATACTAGATTTTCTCTTTAGCCAGCATAGTTACTCCAAGAGAATATCCATGAGATATTTTTAAATGATTATTTTAAAATATAACTATGCCAGATTTAGGTGCCTATTATAATGCTATTTGCCTAACTTTCTTATAGCCTGTCAAAAAGCTTATTTTGTCTTAGAAGTCAAAGCAGACGTATATACTAACCCATGAGATAACTTCTATAACCAATACCAAAGTGAAATTTAAAGATGTTGATAAAGCTAAGCTTTCAGTTAATTAGCTTACTCTTGCTTTAAACAGAGAGAGTACCAAGCTCTCCTAGAGTTCTTCTGCCAGCCTTAAACTCTTATCTAGCAACTTTAGGCTTTATTACCTTTAATTAACATAACTGCATTACTTAGACCTTTGGGTTGTTTTTTAAACTAAATGTGGTTATCATCACTGTAGTCACACAGCTTCTCTTTCTTCATTCTCTGTGTTGTCTTGCCTTAGAAAATGAAATAATAAAGTGAAAGTATTTTTCTAAGTAAAGGGTTTTTTTAAAGAAACATTCTTTTATTTTTTATTGATACTATTTGTACATATTTATGGGGTGGGTGTGATGTTTTGTTACATGCATAGAATGAATCATAAACAAGTCAGGGCATTAGGTATGCATTACCTTTAGCATTTATCATTTCTATGTGTTGGGAATATTTCAAGTCCACTCTTCTTGTTATTTTGAAATATACAATAAATTATTGCTAACTACAGTCACCCTACTCTGTTATTGAACAAAAGAACTTATTTCTGCATTTCATTGCATGTTTGTATCCACTAACCTCCTTTTATCTCCCTCTCCTACCCATACACCCTTCCCAGCCTTGGTATCTATCATCCTACTCTCCACCTCCATGAAATGAATTTTTTTGGCTCCCACATATGAGTGTGTAGGGCAGCCAGAGATCACATCCAGCCCCCATTTTAGTCCTCAGTGGGTTCTTCAGCGGGATCTGGAAACCTGATTGACACCAGGCAGATTAACAAAGACAAGCTACAAATTATATTAGTTTTGTGTGTATATGGGGATCTTTACAAGAGAGTGAAGTCTGAAGTGCCCAAAACAAGATGCTTTTATACTTCTTAGACAAAGAGTGATAAATTTGAGAAAAAGTGACAGGACAAAGAAAATCTAGCTAGAGTGGTAAACATTTCTAGGGAAGTCACTAGGAGATATATTGGGAGCGGGGGTGTAAAACAGGTGGAAGATATGAGTTACTTCATTTAGTGTGTTTATTCAGGTCCATTGCAGCCTTCAATTCTAAGTCTCTGGTGATAAGGACTGTTTTCTCATGCTGGTATGGAGAAGGTAGCTCTCCCAGAGGGGTCTTGGTTGCTTGCTGCATGCAGGAAGAGAGATCAGCTCGCCCTTCTGGAAACTACAATTTCTCCAGTGTTTTCATGATGTATTTTGGGATGGTATGTTCTTCATTCCTTCAAGTGAGAACATGCAGTATTTGTCTTTCTGTGCCTGGGTTATTTCACTTCACATAATGACCTCCAGTTCCATCCATGTTCCTACAAATTATTCCACTGTGTACGTATACCACACTTTATTTATCCATTTGTCCGTTGAAGGACACTTAGCTGATTCCATATATTTGCTGTTGTGAATAGTGCTGCAGTAAACATGGGTGCAAAAGTCCCTTTGATATCTGATTTATTTTCCTTTGGATAATAAAATTCCACCCAGTAGTGGAATTGCTGGATTGTATGGTAGTTCAATTTTTTTTTTTTTTTTTTTTTGAGACAGAGTCTCACCCTGTTATCTCACCCTGTTGTCTCACCTTGTTGCCCAGGCTGGAATGCAGTGGCATGATCTCAGCTCACTGCAACCTGTGCCTCCCGGGTTCAAACGATTCTCCTGTCTCAGACTCCTGAGTAGCTGGGATTACAGGCACCAGCCACCTCGCCCAGCTAATTTTGTATTTTTAGTAGAGACGGGGTTTCACCATGTTGGCCAGGCTGGTCTCAAACTCCCGACGTCAGGTGATCCCACCCGCCTTGGCCTCCCAAAGTGCTGGGATTATGGGCGTGAGCCACCACACCCAGGCTCCATAATCTGCATACTCTTTTCCATAGTGGCTATGGAATTAGTAATAATTCACATTCTCACCAACAGTATGTAAGAGTTCCCTTTGCTGTGCATCCTGGCCAATATCTGTTGTTTTTTGTCTTTTTGATAATAGCCATTCTTCCTGTGATATGATGATATCTTATTGTGGTTTTGATTTTCATTTTCCTGATAATTAGTGATGTTGAGCATTTTTTCGTGTATCTGTTGGCCATTTGTTTGTCTCTTAAGAAATATCTGCTCATGTCTTTTCCCCAATTTTTAATAGAATTATTTTTTTAACTACTGAGTTGTTTGAGTTCCTTGTGTATTCTGGATATATAGTCCCTTGTCAGATGAATAGTTTGCAAATATGTTCTCTCATTCAACAGGTTGTCTCTTGAACTGTTGATTGTTTCTTATGTTGTACAGAAGCTTTTTAGTTTACCATAGTCCCATTTGTCTGTTTTTGGTTTTGTTTCCTGTGCTTTTGAGGTTTTAACCCGAAAATCATTGCCCAGACCAATGTCATGGAGCTTTTCCCCTGTTTTCTTCTAGAAGTTTTATAGTTCTGAGTCTTCATATTTAAGTCTTTAATCCATTTTGAGTTGATTTTTTATATGGTGAGAGATAAGGGTTTAATTTAATTCTTCTGCATCTGGATATACAGTTTTCCTAACATCATTTATTGAAGAGACCACTCATACCCCATTGTCTGTTCTTGGCACCTTTGTCAAAAATCAGCAGGCTACAAATGTGTAGATTTATTTCTGGGCTCTCTTTTCTGTTCTGTTGGCCTATGTGTCTGTTTTTATACTAGTACCATGCTGTTTTGGTAACTATAGTTTTGTAGTTTATTTTATTTTATTTTATTTTATTTTATTTTATTTTATTTTATCTTTTAAAGATGGAGTGTCACTCTGTCACCCAGGCTGGAGTGCAGTGATGCAATCATAGCACATTGCTGCCTCAAATTCCTGGGCTCACATGATCCTACTGCCTCAACCTACCAAGTAGCTGGTTCTACAGGCACCTTCCACCGTGCCTGGCTAATTTTTAAATTTTTTGTAGAGACAGGGTCTTGCCATCTTACCCAGGCTGATCTTGAACTCCTGGGCTCAAGTGATCCTCCCTTCTCGGCTTCCCAAAATGTTGGATTACAGGTGTGAGCCACCACACCCAGCCCAGTAGTGTACTTTAAAGTCATGTAGTGTGGTGCTTCTAGCTTTATTCTTTTTGCTTAGGATTACTTTGGCTATTTGGGCTCTTTTTTGTGTTCCATATGAATCTTAGGATTTTTTTTCTATCTGTGAAAAAATGACATTGGTATTTTGATAGGGATTGCACTGAATCTCTAGATTGCTTTGAGTAGTAAAAGTATTTTTTAAATGTAAAACATAAAATGAGTGGTTATCATTACTATATGTATTCCTTAATTTTAGAAGGAGTTCCCTTGATTTGCAATACCAATCAGCACTTTACTTGTGAATGTTTAATATTCATTTTGTAAACTTCTAAATTTCAGGTCCTCTATTCCAGCCTGAATTCACTTGCTGACAGGATTAACCTCATTTCTTTCTAACCTTTGAAAAAATATGATAAACTTAATAAAGCGTAGTCGTTCAGTCTTTGTATATTTAGACATCATGGGAGTCAGGCTACTCATCTAACATCTACAAACTTCATCTTAAAAATTGGGGTTTGGACTAGTTCAGCAATGGCAGTAGGTGATTTCTGTGCCCAAACAAGAAACTGGCAATTAATTATGAGACTTAGTCCAGCTAGATGCAGCCTTTTCTATGTATATATCTAGGCAGTCACTTAATCTGATTATTTAAGAAATGAAACGTATTTTCTATCTTTGGACCAAGTAATCTTTTTTTAAAAAATTCTATATGTACAACTGTGTGTCTGGGGGCCTTTTGAAGCTTAATGCTTATGGCTGCCACCATGTAAACTCAGAATGACTTCTAACTTTCTAACTCTCTATCACTAGCCTTGGAGATATCTACTTCATTGGCCTTGATCATCTAGAGTCGAACTCCTTATCTTCCACCACTCCTCCCTCTCCACCCCAAGCAAACCTACATTTCTAATTTGCTTTCTATTGATGCTGTTATCTTCTACCAATTACTCAGTAATAAAATATCAAAGAAATACATAGAAATTCTAGGTTGTAAAGGACTTTTAAGGGCCCAGTTAATTACCAGTGGACACATTTTCAATTTAGACCTTACTTGTTTTTTATAGTATTTTAGAATGTTGACCACTCATTCCTTTTCACACTCTTTCGGCCTTCTTCTTTTGTTACTCAAAAAAGTTAGCTGTGTTTCTTTCAGAGCAAAAAGAGAAGAATTAGGCATTGAAGGTGCTAGAGAAAAAGAATCAATACAGATGGCTGAAATTTCAAGATCATCTTGAGGGTTGAGGGTGATTATTAGAGCAAAGTCCTGAGGGACCTTCATGCTTAAGACTTGAGTCATCCATTGAACATTGTTCTTTTTTCATCTTCAGATACTCAATTATTGAATATTCTAAGCATGCCCCCTCATCAGAACTTTGCACTTGCTGTTTTTTCTGCTACAGTGACCTTCCCCAAATTATTTGCGTAGCTTGCAATCTTACCTCTTTTAGGTGTCTACCCACATGTCACTTTAGAGAGACTTTTCAGGCCACCCTATCTAAAATAGTCCTCTCCACCTTGGATACTCTCTAGTTCTTTATTTTTCTTCATTACACTTAACTACATATTTTCATTTTATAATTTAGTTTTACGTACTTATTTGCTTGTTTATGAATTCAGGGATTTGTCTCTTCTCCCTACCGTGTCCTCTGGACCTAAAACAATGCCTGGCTTTTAGTACGCACTCAGTATACATCTGCTGAATGAATAACACATGTTAAAAAATACTGATCTATTAAATTAAGTCCATGCTCCTCAACTTGATCTTCAAGGTCTTGCACAGTAAGACTGTAGTTCAGTTTTTCAGTCCTTCATTGGAAAATAGAGCAGAAAGGAAGTTGGGAATAGATTTTGGAGTACCTTGAATATAGACTTAGAAATTGTAGGGCCGGAGCTATGGCTTTATCAGGATCAGTGGAGCTACAGATCCTCCATGAAGTATGTGTTCTGTCCAAATCCATGAATGTGCCTCTGAGGATCAAGGAATGCAGTTACCCTAAGAGTTCCGAGAAGAGTCCTATTACAGTAAATAGCTTTTAATAATATAAAGCTAAACCAAAGCTTATCTCAGATGTGATACAAGAGAAGATTCTGAAGCCTAAAGGACTCCTTCAAATCTGTATGTTGTCCTGGGAGATGTGTATCACTGTTCTGTATAGAAATATTCAGCATCAGTTTTCTGCCAAATTATTTAAAAGTAAACTTCAGTCCTTCACCTTATAAGTCCTAGTCTTCTTTTCCACACTTACATCTTAATATTTACCAACATGTAATCAATAGCCTAACCAAACAAACAATGTTTTTATTCTGTGAGCATCTTTTTTCATGCCTCTGTATTTTTTTCTCATACTATCCCTCAATGTAGAGTTTCTTCTATTTGGAATAAGTCTATGAGAACTCGACCTCCATCTGCTAAAAATATCTTTATTCCCATTACAAATGTGAAGGTTGTCTCCCTCTTTGAATTCTTGTTTTGGTCCTTGGCATGTCTTATCTATCTATCTATCTATCTATCTATCTATCTATCTATCTATCTATCTATATTGTCTTTTGTATAGTTGTATAATAGAGAAACTTCCTCTCAATTATAAATCACCGTAACACTTAATACAATTCCTTTTCCACAGGTATTCAGTTCTGTAGAATTGAATCAAGTCCCTGAACAAAGACTTTAAGGTCTTCCAAAGAAAGTGATAATTTAATGGAAGAGTATTCTATCATTTTATTATAGAATGACTTTTGCAACGGCTTTTTTGCAGCTAATTATTGAATGAACACTGAGAAGTTTCAAATTTACACGAATATTTTCAGTAGTATTTTCTCTTACCTTTTCTGTGCTCCTGCCATCTCCCAGTAATTCCTGGCAAGCAGTTGCATAGCAGGTACAATGCAGTCAGCACTCATTTTCTTTCTTTCTTTCTTTCTTTTTTTTCATTCCAGCTAAACTTTATTTCTTTTTTTTTTTTTTAATTTTTATTTTAAGTTCAGGGGCACATGTGCAGGATGTGCAGGTTTGTTGCACAGGTAAACATGTGACATGGTGGTTTGCTGCACAGATCATCCCATCACTTAGGTATTAAGCCCAGCATCCATTAGCTATTCCTCCTGATGCACTGCCTCCCCCAGGCCCCCTGATAGGCCCCAGTGTGTGTTGTTCCTCACCATGTGTCCATGTGTTCTCATCATTCAGCTCCCACTTATAAGTGAGAAAATGCTGTGTTTGGTTTTCTGCTCCTGCATTGGTATCATTTTCTAATAACACGAAAAGAGCACCATCTTAAAATATTAAACTTAAGAAGACTGTTTAGAGAAACAAATCCAGCCACTTTTGATTTAGAGTTGATTAAGAATAAATCCTGGCTGGCTGCTGAGTAAACTATAAAGTGAACGAAATACCCAAATAACACACCTATATTATAACCACCTCGACCACTGAGTTAGCTATTTTTGTGCTCATTTGACTTATTATTTGTCATTAAATCTTAAAAACATGGGCTGATTCTCCCATGCAGAGAGGTTGAGCCATATACCCAGCTGTAGTATTTTCTGTTGTCAGGCATAAAATCAAGAAGAAGGAGTTTGTCTACTAAAGAAGGGCACAGCATCTTCATCTGTGAGGACACATAACAGTAAAAAAAAAAAAAAAAAAAAAAAAAAAAAAAAAAAAAAAAAGGGAACATTTCAAATTAACAACAGGATATTTTTTTCACCTCTAGGGACCAAGAGGACCAGATGGTCTCTTAGGGGAACAAGGTATACAAGGTGCCAAGGTAATCATTGATTTTTCTCATTTCATATACAGTTAAATTTTATTGAGCCCGTATGTCCTACTGGTCTAAAAAACAACACATTTCCTTACAAAAATATGGTTCTAAATTTTCTCTTTGTCTAAGTATGAAACACATAAAAGTTTTTACTACAGACACAGAGATGTTTACTTTTCAATATTGAACTGTATACTTACTATCTTTTTGTATGTGAATATATGCTAGCATATATAAGACGATAATTCACATTCTTACTAACTCACCTGGCTTTGATGCTTTGTTAGGGTGAAAAAGGAGATCAAGGAAAAAGAGGGCCTCATGGTCTTATTGTAAGTAATACAACATTTCACATTAAAGATGAACATTTTAAGTCTTTTTTGTTTCTCTTAGTATGATTAATCTTTTTGGAGGGGACTACTTGACTCAAGCATTTTCTTTCTCGTGTAGGGGAAGACTGGAAACCCTGGAGAAAGAGGAGTTCAAGGGAAACCAGTAAGTAATAAAAAAAAAAAAATCAGGCGATGAACAATTTTTATCTGCTATTTTTTGAGGAGAGGGGCTGCTCAAACAATGTTTGGGGGATTTTTTGACACATAAAAATTACATATATTTGCAGTATACAATGTGATATCTTGATATATGTATAAATTATGAACTGATTACCCTTATCTGCTTTATTCTCTGATACAACTATTGTTTAGTATTCAGTACGTTGGACTAAAAGAATGTAAGTTCTTTTTCTCCTTTAATCATTGGGTCATTGTTTTATTTGAGCAAGTTGCTTACCCATTCTGGGCCTGGGTTGTACCTATCCATAACTGGTGGTTATAACTGATACTTTTACTTCACTCTATGATAAATAGAGTGAAGATAAATTAGTTTTACTGTAAAACCCATTTCAAAATAAAATGGCATGATATATAAATATAATGAGACGTTAATAAAGCTAACATAATAAGTAACTTTTTTGGGGCCTCTTGCCTAGTTTTCTTTTAACTCAACTTGAATTCCTTTTAGGCCTTTGGAGTGTAGAGCTGTGTGTGTCATCATGCCTTCCCATGGCACTTCTTAGGAGTTGTTAATATTTTATAATACTAGTTATTTTCCTACCATCAAAAATCTTACCAGAATTATACATTTTTTCCCTGAAAGGCAACAAGTTCTGTGGTTATCGTCACTAAGTAAGAGGAAAAAAAAGTTAAATAAAGATTTACCCACACATGCATACTTACACATAGACACATAAGATAGTACGTGTATATGAGCACATAAGCTTAGGTATATGAATATTTTTACTTTCATTCAGAATTTTAATTTTTAATGATGACATTTTGATTTGTTATATACACATATATATAATATAAAGTTATAAAAATAGATAATATAAACATATTGCAGCTCAGGAGACAGAAAAGGATAGAATAAAAATGTTTTAGCTGCTATACTATTAATAATTGTTTACATAGTAAATGTCACTGCATTTGCTTGTTCCTTTTTGAAATCTGCTGCCCCCTGCCCGCTGTTTCCCACAATAACATTGTGTTTAACAGTGATCCAACCTAAAATACCAGAGACCTAAGACAGAAAATAAATGACTGTGTCTGGGAAAGAACTTGTGTGTGGCATTGTATTATTGATTAACGTTATCCTCAAAGAATGTTACTTGAGTTTTAATATTCATCATCTGAGTTTCTATTATATCGATATAAATGGTGTTTGTATAGATTATGACTACTTTGCTGTACTTTATACAGTGCCCATACGTTGCAGTGAGTGGAAAAGTTTGGAGCTCAAGTTCATTCCTCTCATTTAAAAAAAAATGAGGCCCAGATAAATAAAATTACTTATTCATTTTGTATTCATTGATGTACTGAAAATGAAGGTAAAATTATGGGTCATTCATTTTTGACCTTCCCTAGAATTTTACCTTCATTTTTAGCCCATCAATGTATGCTTGTATAAATGTAATATTTCATGTTTGACTTTCTCAATTAAATAAAAGATACTAGAATCATTTTGTAACCTTACCCTGGTTTGAAACCGTTACCCTGGCAAACGTGTCACGTAGACTCCTGGAAGAATTAAGTTTCCTTAGTGCATGACAAAGTTGGACATAAATATGAATTTATAATAGTTATTGAGGTTTATTTGGCTCTATACCTACATTGTCTCCTTCTCCTTGATTGAATTGAGATCTTGGAGAAGCTGGGAACAATCAATTGAAAAAAGCCAAACAAGCCCCAAAGATTCATTTGATCCTTCAGCACAGTCTTAGTGTCTCTAGTCATTTATGCACTATCAACAAACAGGCAGTGCTGTATATTAGAAAACTAAATTTGAGGTCAGATTGACTTTTGGTCTAGTGTATGCTCCTAAAAACCATATAACCGTGTTTAAATTGGTTAGGGCTAGGCGTGATGGCTCATGCCTGTAATCACAGCACTTTCAGTGGCAGAGGAAGAAAGGTCTCTTGAGCCCGGGAGTTCGAGACCAGCTAGGGCAATGTAGTGAGACCCCTATCTCTAAAAATACATATTCTTTATTTTTAAAATGAATTTTAAAAAATGGTTAGGATGAGAGCTCTAAGACCCTCTCCGTCTCTAAGTTTTCATAATTTTAAGCCAGGAATTAAATGAAAACTGGCAACACATAGTGCTCTGGTAATCCAGATAACTAGTAAAAGTGTATTTGTCTGTGGACCAACACTGTTTCCTATACAATACTTGCCTCCCATACATCTGACTCAAAAGAAAATCAGGAAAAAAGACCACAATCCACTGTGTTAATAAGGTGTTAAGGCCTGGATCACTATTTTAGGTTCTCTAAATAATATAAAAACTATCATAACTCATACATTACTGAGTATTTTTTAAATCTAGATATTCTATCAGTTTGTGAGATAGGGGTGTAAAAATTCTCCAACTATAATTTTTGTGTTTCTCTATTTCTACCTTTGATTATTTCCAATTTTGCTTTATGTATTTTTAATTTCTATTGTAAGTTTATTCACATTTGTAATTATTATGTCTTCCTCATCAGCTGATCCTTTTTTGTTGTTAAAAAATATTCTTCTTTATCTCTGGTAATGCTTTTTACTCTTGGTAATACTATTTGTTGTGAAGTATACTTCATCTGATATTAATACTAATATAAAGTTTCTCCAGCTTTCTTAGCTTGCTGCTTACATGGCATATCTTGTTACTTAATTTACTTTCAACCTATCTGTGTCTTGATATTTAAAGTGAATATCTTATCTTATAGTTAGACCTTGCGTTTTATTCATTCTGACAATTTCTGCCTTTTAATTTGAGCATGTGTTCAATTTCAATTTAATATAATTATTGATACGTAATTGATATGGTTAGATTTGGGTCTCCCATTTAATGATCTGTTTTTGTTTGTTTCCTTTTTGTTGTTATTTTTCAATGTCTTCTGTTGGCATTGAATAATTTTGAGAATTCTATTTTAATCTGTCTGTTGGATTTTTAGCTCTATTTCTTCTCATTATAATTTTCCATGGTTATTCTAGGTCAAGGGTCAGCAAACTTCTTCTGTGAAGTGCTACAAAATAAGTGTTTTATGTAAATACTTAACACAAGTGTAAGAAACTTGCCAACAATATAGGTCCATTTACTAATACTTTTTTATGCTATAATCGTTTTATGTATTACATCTACATATATTTTAAACTACACATTTGCAAAGTTATAATTTTTGCTTTAATATAAATAAAATGTTTTCATAATGTAAATGAAATACATACTTTAGAGATGTTTAATGGGAAATAATGTTTATCATTTACCCACATATTTGCCTTTTCTGATGCTGTTCATTACTTTCTGAAGATTTGTGTTTCCAAATGATGTCATTTCCCTGTAACCTATAGAACATCCTTTATATTTCTTGTAGTAAAGTCTGCTAGTACATATTTCTCTTAGGTTTTGTTTATGAAATGTCTTTATTTCTCCTTTACTTTTGAAGTACAGTTTCACCGGATATCAGATTTTAGGTTGACAGAGTCTTTTGGGGGATTCTTTTGTTTTTATTCAACTCCATTTTCTTTTGGCCGTCGGTATTTCTGATAAGTAGTCCACAGTTTTTTATATATATATATATATAATTTTTTATATATATATAATTATTCCCTTGCATATAATGTATCATTATATTTTATTGGAATCAATCATATTGGAAGTCATATATTGGCTTTGCCACTTACTAGAAGTCTTGACTTTGTACAAATTACTTAACTTCTCTGGGCTTCAGTTTCCCCATTTTTGATATAGGAAATCTTTTATAGTTATAACAAATGTTATTTATTATGTTCCTGGAACAGGCTCTAATAAATAACAACCAAAATAACCATTGTTATCCTCATGGTCATCATTATCATAGTTACTGGGTTGAAGTAATGGAGAAGGGAGTTCTAAAAAGCCTTAAAGATAATTTTTATTTTATTCCAGCTTGTGCTTTTCCGCTTTTTCCCCAATAAAAACAGAGTCCACTTAAATTATTTCGTGGCTTTGCAAAAGAGCTTTTATGCAGTATCAACAGCATTAAAAGTACATGATAAGCTTGATATTATGTCTATACATACTTTACAAAGAAAATTGGGCAGATATTATTTAAAGTTCTGAAGTTTTCTGTATATTTCAGTTGTTCTACTAGGCACAGAGAGATTCCTTATAATGATCCTATCTCTTAATTAAGGAGCCTGGAGTAAATAGGCACCATATCATTTACATGACTGAAACAGAGCTTCAACTAGATGGGAGTCCATAATTTTACATAGTTCCCTTTCCCTAGCCAGAGAAACTGAACATAGCATTAAAGATTATAACTTAGAAGACAGTGTGTTGCTAAGAACTTTGAATATCTTTACTTCTAATTTAATGTCATATTTTTATACCTTTTAGTTTTTTAAGGTAAAATGGCATTTGTGATTAGCTGTATAGTTATCAACTTTCCCAAGGTCAATAATGCAGAAGATGCAACTTACGGCTGGGCGCAGTGGCTCACGCCTGTAATCCCAGCACTTTGGGAGGCCAGGCGGGTGGATCATGAGGTCAGGAGATCGAAATCATCCTGGCTAACACAGTGAAACCCCATCTCTACTAAAAATACAAAATAAAAAAGTTAGCCAAGCGTGGTGGCGGGCGCCTGTAGTCCCAGCTACTCGGGAGGCTGAGGCAGGAGAATGGCGTGAACCCGAGATGGGGAGCTTGCAGTGAGCCGAGATCACGCCACTGCACTCCAGCATGGGCAACAGAGTGAGACTCCATCTCAAAAAAATAAATAAATAAATAAAATAAAGCAAAAAAAGAAGATGCAACTTACAAATGGGTCAAGATGTTAGGTATTGTCAGTGGTCATCAGTGCCTCACACACAGTAAATGCTCAATAAATCTTTGACTGAGTCAGAGAAGACTCAGAATTTGGTTTAGTGTTCTATCTACTTCATATCTGAAACACTCTTTTATGGTACTACAAAGAGTGTAAAGATGGGGAAAAAAGGAAGTTACAGGTTCAGTATGGTTATTTCCAGTTATCTAGGTTCTGAGTCTCCTGTGCCTTGCCAGGGTTTAAAGACATAAATCATACTTATTAACACATCACAAGGACATTATTATTTTTTGAAAAAGGAAACTTTATATGGACATTAAAACTGTAAAGAAATTCAGATTTAAAATAATTTTAGGTAATTATTTGTCACAGTATAGGAGTGAGGATTAAATAAAAATAGGGGTAGATACAAAGAACTCCTACAACTCAAGAATTAAAAAAACAACCTGATGGAAAAATGAGCAAAGGACTTGAACAGGCATTTCTCCAAAGAAGGTATACAGATGGCCAGTAAGCACATGAAAAGATGCTCAACATCACTCGTCATTAGGGAAATGAAAATCAAACCACCATGGGATACTATTTCACAAACATTATAATGCTGTTATAAAAAAGAAAAAGAAAATATGTGTGGCCAAGGATGTGGAGGAATTGGAACCCTTGTTCATTACTGGTACAAATATAAAATAGGGGGACTGCTGTGGAAAACAGTTTGGTGGTTTGTCAAGAAGTTAAACAGAGAGTTACCATATGATCTATCAGTTCCACTTCTAGGTAGATACCCAAATAATTGAAAAAAGGGACTCATGCAGATACTCGTATACCCATATTCATAGCCACATTATTCACAATAGCCAAAAGTTGAAAGTAATCCATGTTCTTTGATAGACTAATAGATAAACAAAATGTGGGATATGCATACAGTGGACCCAGCCTTAAAAAGCAGAACGTTTTCACGCATGCTACAACAGGGATGAATCTTAAAGACATTATGCTAGGTAAAATAAGCCGGTCACAGAAAGGCAGATATTGTATGATCTCACTGATATGAGGTACTTAGGGTATTCGAATTCATAGAGACAGAAAATAGAATGGTGGTTGCCAGGGAATAGAAAAAAGGGGTGATGGGGAGTTAGTATTTAATGGGTACAGAGTTTCAGTTTGGGAAGATGAAAAAGTTCTGGTGATGGTTACACAACAATGTGAATGTACTTAATGCCACGTAACTACATTTAAAAATGGTTAAAATAGTAAATTCACCACAAAAGAAAAAATAAATAAATAAATAGCAGTAGACAGAAAAGTTGGGTGGAAGGATCTATAGGAAAGCTAAGGTAAGGAAACTGTGTAAAACATCTTCACACAACACTTTTCCTACAAGTATTGCCTTTATTTGTCCAGGGTTTACAGGGATTGCCTGGAAGCACAGGTGACAGAGGACTTCCAGGAGAGCCAGTAAGTTTATATTTATACTTTTCTAATTGTGTTTTTCTCATAATGTACATTTACGTTTCTATTATTCCTCTGCTGTGCTGTGACTGGTATGTTTTAGAAAGCAGCATTTATCATAGACACCACAGACAAATCACAGAATAAAAAGTAATAGTTTATCGTGCCTTTCTGGTTTCATATAGTCAAATATGCTGCTGTTTTTCTGGAGCTGTTAAATCTGAGCGTATTTCTGTTTTCAACAAAGAAAACTCTGTTTTATTGAATCTCAGAAATTCTCTTTCTGAATGGCTTGCTTTTCTTATAATATTACATTGCCACACACGCACAATCACACTTATGAGGCAATTTCTATAATTAGAAGACCATATAGAGAGAAGCCAAACATTTTGATGGGCCAAAATGTGCAAACATGACAGAAATGCAGTTACATCAACAGTACAAAAACTTGCATCAATACAAAAACTTATGAAATCGTTATGAAACAGTTTCAGAGTTTCCATGGAAGGTAAGTTGTGAAAAGGAAAGACCTGTCACACCTACTTTCTTACAATTTATTCTTTTTTGCCAATGAAGTCATTCTTCTGGTTAATGCTGTCAGATGTAATGTGCTATAATGTGCTTCTAAGATGTACAATACAATATAGTCTTTCAAACAACTGCATTGATTTTATCATCAGTTGACACAAAGATTTACAAGTGGCTTTTGTATAATTCATTTAGTTAGTGGCAAATGGAAAATTCTAACAGTCAAAGAGCTATTCTTACCATAACCTTTTCCTCATTTATATATTTAACCTATGATATAAGCTCTCAAAACAATAAGTAAAGATTTGACAGTATATATAGTTCTTTCCAAATAAATAATTTTAGATATGTTGTTGATTTTTTAAGCTAAATCCTTCTTGGTTTTCTCCCTATTATGTATATCTTAACATGTCATTTCAATTCTGATATTTATCTGACCTAAAATAATGCAACTCTCTTTAGCATTATTTACTTAAGTATATCCCCTAAAAAGTCTGTAACCTGCTTGAAATCAGAGACCATTTATTTTATCTTTGTAATCCCCTTTCCTGGTATAATGTCTGGTATATATAAGTAAGTGCCAGATGAGGTTAGAAAGGAGGCAGGTGGCAAAACACGCATAGCTTTATGAGGGCTATTGCCAATATTTTTAATTTTTATCCTTAGAACAAAGGATGTTATTAAAGGTCTAGGACTAGCTTTATTATCAGATTGTTTAGTTTATTATCTGATATCTATTTTATAAATATCAGTCAAATCACAAAATGGAAGGAGCCAAGAATGGCTGGCTGTTGCAATAATACAGATAAAAATCAGCAGCACCTTTTTTATGAGCAAAGAGATGAAGTGGACAGAATGATTCAAAAGGGGATAAAATCAATAGGTAATAAAGACTCTGTATGTGAAGTATAATTCTTAAATTTCTGGCTTAGTGTATTAAAGAGTTGATGATAATATTCACTGAAACAAAAAAAACACAGAAAAGTAGGTTTGAGAATGGAAGATTATAAATTCAGTTTAACTGTTGAATTTGAGGTGTCTTTGAGAAACATGAAGTTGGCAGTTGGATTCAGAGTAGAGGAATGCACTGAAGTTAAAAAATATTGGATTCATTGCCTATAGAAAGAGTATAAAGGTGAGAAAAGAAAAAGATCTAAGGCTGAGGCTTAAAGAGCTACAACATTTACAAAACGCTGGCAGAAAAGGTTGAAACTGCACAAGAAACTGAGAGAGTAAGAGGAAAATCAGATATGTAAGTTAGGAGTTTCAGCTATAACCATAACCCATCTTAAAATCTTCATGATAATATTAGATTCCCTTAGAAGTATGTAGGCATAAAGTAGGATAGGTAAACCACTGCCCTCAGTCCAGTTATGCTTCTGTAAATCAAATTTTATTGAAACACAGCCACAACAATTCCCTTATGTATGTATGGCTGCTTTCATACTATGAGAGCAAAATTTAAAAGTTTTGACAGAGACCACATGACCCACAAGCCTAAAATACTTACTGTCTTGCCCTTGAAAAAAAAGAAATTTGCTGACCTCTGATGTAGATTTTAATCACATATGTACAGAAAGAAAATGTCTAATCAACTCAAACCTTGTAACAAATAATGTCCCTTGGTTTGTGTAGTGTACAACCTGCACAATCACCCTCAATAAGAGGAGAATGGTGACATTTGTTCATTCTCTCTTTTATCATTTTGTTCATTTATTCTTCCATTTCAGAAGACAAGTTGAAAAAAAAATCTCCTGACCTAAATAAATATAGTTAATATCTCTTAATTATTGAAAACTGCCTTTAAAGAGGGAACAAGGGGAATGCTATACTCTAAAATTTAAACTCTTCATAAGCTTCCTTTATAATATCCCCTGTAAATTTTAAAATATTATTTTCTAGCTACTTTTTCTTAGATACCAGAAGTCATTTCCACTTACCTCAAAAAATAGTTAATAGGATTCTCAAGTTAACTAAAAGTGTATAATAAAACTTCACTCAGTTACTCATTAGAGTGGCAACAGTCTTGGAAACAAAAGATAAGAGTACCCTATATCAGCATCTCAGTCAGACAAAGAGAGCAGCCAAAATAAAGCGGCAGATGAATTTCACTTACAAATATAATTGTAAAAATCTGAACGAAAAATTAAGTAAAATTTAACCATGTATATAAAGAATTATCCACCTCAGTGAAGTAAAAGGAAGAATTACAATCAAGGAAAAGTTAGTTGTTATTAAGAAATCTATTAATATATCACAGATATAATGAAAAATACAAAAACAAGTAATCTAAAATTTAGCAACTTTTTATTTTTATTTTTATTTTTATTTTTTTTCTTTTTAGACGGAGTCTCACTCTGTCACTCAGGGTAGAGTGCAGTGGCGCAATCTTGGCTCACTGCAACCTCTGCCTCCCAGGTTCCATCGATTCTCTTGCCTCAGCCTCCTGAGTAGCTGGGACTACAAGTGCCTGCCACCACGCCCCACTAATTTTTCGTATTTTTAGTAGAGATGGGGTTTCACCGTGTTAGCCAGGATAGTCTTGATTTCCTGACCTTGTGATCCGCCCACCTCTGCCTCCCAAAGTGCTGGCATTACAGGTGTGAGCCACTGCATCCAGCCAGCCATTTTTGATTCTTTAAAAATCATTGCATGGGGGCCAAGCACAGTGGCTCATGCCTGTAATCCCAGCACTTTGGGAGGTCGAGGTGGATGGATCACTTGAGGTCACGAGTTCAAGATCAGCCTGGCCAATATAGTGAAACCCCACCTCTACTAAAAATACAAAAGATTAGCCAGACATGGTGGTACACACCTGTAGTCCCAGCTACTTGAGAGGCTGAGGCAGAATTGCTTTAACCCAGGAGGCAAAGGCTGCAGTGAGCCAAGATCACACCACTGCACTCCAACCTGGGTGACAGAGTGTGACTCTATCTCAAAAAAAAAAAAAAAAATTATTGTGTGTGGAGCACAATTTGGCTTCTAGCTGAATCTCCCAGTCTCCCCCCAAAAAAAGATTTAAAAATCATAGTGTGAAAGTTGTCAGAATCAAAATGGAGTCACTGATGTTAAGAAAATAAAAGAAAAATCTGACAAATAGAGGTGAAGGCCATAAAGACAGAGTTCTCATTCTTAGATGCCTGATAGCACAAACGATCACAAAAAATTGCAAAAATCACAACCTTGCCCAAAGAACATTTGCATCCATATACAAAAAATATTTCTGAAAAGACATCTGCCCAGCAACGGCCTGTCCAGCCCTGGACTGGTATCACCATTGTTGTTGATATTTATAGCCAAGGATAATCATTTCAAAACAATTATATAATCCTCATTTTTCCTTTACAAACTATTCCCTTTCTTTATCTCCCTGAATATGTGCATAGCTTACTACGACATGCATGTTCCCATTACAATGCTCTATTCCAAAATAAATACCTTATTTCTTTTAGAGAGCCTCTTTCTCTTTGTTATTTAGGTTGACAATAGTAAAGTGTTTTCTGGGTTGGGCACAGTGGCGCACACCTGTAAACCCACCACTTTGGGAGGCCAAAGCAAGTGGATCACTTGAGGTCAGGAGTTTGAGACCAGCCTGGCCAACATGGTAAAACCCCGTTTCTACTAAAAAAAAAAAAAAAAAAAAAAAAAAGCCAGGCATGGTGGTGGGTGCCAGTAATCCCAGCTACTCAGGAAGCTGAGGTAGGAGAATTACTTGAACCTGGGAGGCGGAGGGTGCAGTGAGCCTAGATCGTGCCACTGCACTCCAGCCTGGGTGACAGAACAAGACTCTGCCTCTAAATTAATTAATTAATGTGTTTTCTGGTCTGAAATGTAAGGAACTTGGAAGTCATCAAAACATCCTCAAAACAAGAAAAAAGATGGACACACTGAAAGTCAACAACTCTTCTTAGATCTGTCAGAGACTTAAGGTCACAAGACAAAGTACTGCCCCCAAAATGGAGAGACAGACAGGCAAATACATAGCCCACATCTGGACAGTAGGGACACTTTAAACCATAATTAGCAAATTACTGGAGACTCAGTGTAGACCAGCTTGAGTGTTAAAAAAACTCAGAGAGGGCCTAGTCTTTGGGAGGCCCCTACGTGTTCCTTGAGTTTTACGTCCTTCCGGAGCCCTAACAAGTTCTCACTTTCAAACAGAGAAGAATTCCCTCCTGCTTCCAGCAGAGGGAGAGGGATAGTAACCATTTTGAAACACACCTAGCTACAACCAGTAAACACAGCCTAACCCACAGCCAGATAATATAAAATATCACATTAAAGGCCTATTCACCTTGGTTTCATTTACATTTATATCATGTCTGGCTTTCAAAAAAAATTATAAGGCAAGATAAAAGGCAGAAACAGTCTACAGAGACAAATAAGCAGAAACAGACTCAGGGATAACAGACATTTTGGAATTATGAAGCTGGGAATTTCAAAGTAAAAGAGAAATAAAGTCTTTCTCAAACAAAAATTTAAGGAATTTGTCACTAGTAGACCAGCAAGTAATGTTAAAAGAAGTTCTTCAGAGAGAAGAAAAGTGACATAGGTAAGAAACTCATCTAGGTAAGAAGAGTGTTAGAGAAGGAATAAATGAAAGTAAAATAAAATATTTTTATAATTCTTAATTGATCTAACAGACAATTTGTACAAAATAATAATAGCAACAGTATTTGGTATTATATCTCATGGATAAGTCAAATGTTATAAGGAAGAAGAGGGAGGAATTGTTATAAAGTACTGGCACTACTCATGAAGTGGTATAGTGTTATATGAAAATGGACTAGATCAATGGCCATAGCACCCTGAATGTTCTTAATCTCATCTGATCTTGGATGCTAAACGGGGTCAGGACTGGTAAGTACTGGGATTGGAGATGGCCTAGGAATACCAGGTGCTGTAGGGTCTTTTTAAAAAGAAAGAAAATGGACTTAGGTTAATTGCAAATATGTATTGCAAACTCTAGAGTGTCCACTTTAAAAAGTTTTAAAAGTAGCATAATTTGTATGCTAACCCAGGAAAGAAAATGAAATCATATAAAATGCTTAATTAAAATGAGAGGCCAGAGTGGGCATGGTGGCTCATGCCTTTAATCCTAGCACTTTAGGATGCCAAGGCAGGTAGATTGCTTATGGTCAGGAGTTTGAGACAAACCTGGACTACATGGTAAAACCCCGTCTCTACCAAAACAATGCGAAAATTAGCTGGACATGGTAGGACGTGCCTGTAGTCCCAGCTACTCAGGAGGCTGAAGTGGGAGAATCACTTGAATCCGGGAGGCAGAGTTTGCAGTGCACCAAGATCATGCCACTACACTCCAGCCTGGGTGACAGAGTGAGACTCCATCTCAAAAATGAAATAAACATAAAAATAAAAAATAAAATGAGAAGCCAAAAAAATAAAAAAGAAGAAGACCAAAGAAGAAGAAGCAATAAAGAACAAAGACAACAAATGAAAACTAACAACTATGGTATATACTAGCTCAATGATATCATAGTCACTTAAATGTCAATGGTCTAAGTATACCACTTAGGAGATTGCCAAAGTGAATATGAAAGCAAGACCCAATTGTATGTTGTCTTCAGGAAATCCGTTTGAAATATGAAGGAAAGTATATCATGCTAACGTTCATCAAAGGAAAGCTGGAAATGTTTATATGTCAGAGAAAGCAGTCTTCAGAACAAGAAAAATTATCAGGGTAAAGAGAGACACGGCATAATGATAGCAGGGTCATTTCTCCAAGATGGCATAACAATACTTAATTCACCTGACAGTGGAGCATCAAAATACGTGAAGCAAATGCTGAGATGATTTTCAAGGAAAAATAGATGACTCTATTATTATAGTTGGAGACAATAACACCCCTCTATCAGTAATTGAGAGACCCAGCAGGCAGAAAATTAGTCAACAGAGAGTACTGTAAGTCAACTAGGTTTAATTTACATTTATAAAATATGTTATCGAACAACAGTAGAATACACACTCTTCACAAACTGACATGGAACATTCACCAAGAGAGACCAAATTCTGGGCCATAAAACACCTTAACAAATTTAAAAGACTAGACATCATACAACGTTTGCTCTCAAACTACGGTAACAGAAAATGACTGGAGATTTCCAAAATATTTGGAGATTAAATAATACACTTTTAATAACTTATTGATCAAAAAAGGAGTTTCAGGAATAATTTAAAAATATTTTGAACTAAATGAAAATATAGTTTGTCAAAATGCTTGAGATGCAGTGCCTAGAGGGAAATTTATAGCACTGAATCAAAATAAGAGGAAAGAAGAAATACTTAAGATTAGTAATCTAAGCTTCCATCCTAGGAAACTATAAAAGAAAAGCAAATTAAATACAAAGTAAGCAGAAGAAAATAAGTAATGAAAATCAGCAGAAATCAGTGAAATTGAAAACAGGAAAATAATAGAGAACATCAGTGCGACCAAAATTAATCAACCTCAGGCCAGGCTAACCAAGGGGAAAAAAAGAGAAAATACAAATTACTAATATCAGAATATCAATATCACTACTGATATCATTAGCATTAAAATGATAATAAATGGATATTATGAGCAATTCTATTTTCACAATTTTTTTTTCTTTTTTGAGACGGAGTCTCGCTCTGTCACCCAGGCTAGTGGTGTGATCTCAGCTCACTGCAACCTCCGCCTCCCGGGTTCAAGCGATTCTCCTGCCTCAGCCTCCTGAGTAGCTGGGATTACAGGTGCGTGCCACCATGCCTGGCTAACTTTTTTTATATTTTTAGTAGAAATGGGGTTTCACCAGGTTGGTCAGGCTGATCTCAAACTTCTGACCTTGTGATTGGCCTGCCTCAGCCTCCCAATATTTCCACAAATTTGATAACTTAAATGAAATAGACCAATTCCTTAAAAGACATATTTTACCAAAACTCACATAAACAGAAAAGGATAACCTGAATAGGTTTGATTTGACTTGATTTGATTTGATTTGATTTCCATCAATATCTTCATCAACGTGTATCGATGAAGAAACAGAATCAATCACTAATAACCCTCTGAAACAGAAAGCACTGGTCTCAGGTTATCTCATTGGTGAATTCAACTAAACATTTAAAGAACAAATGATACCAGTTATGTACAAGCTGTTCCAGAAAATAGAAACAACAGAATATTTCCTAATTATGTGAGGCCACATACGTGAGGCCATTACATGAGCATTACCCTAACAAAAAAACCAGACAAACATATCACAAGAAAAGAAAACTATAGACCAATATTATTCATGAACATAGATGTAAAATCCTCAACAAAATATTAGCAAATTGAATCAAACAATGTATAAACAGAATTATGCATCATAAACAAGTGTAATTTTTTCCAGGTTTACAAGACTGGTTTAACAGTAGAATGTCAGTTAATGTAATCCACCACCTCAACAGGCTAAATAAGAAAATATGATATGAAAAGATGCAGGAAAATCATTTGAAAAAATCTAACAACCATTCATGATAAAAAAAAAAAAAAACTCTCAAACCTGAAATAAAGGGGCACTTCCTCAGCTTTTTGAAAAACATATTTTAAAAAAAATCTTATAGCCAATATTATACTTACTGGTGAGAAAACTAGATACTTTTAAGAGCAAGAGAATAAGGAAAACATGTTCCTCCTTTGTTAAATTTTAACTCCTATTCAGCATTGTCCTGGAAGTCCTAGCTAGTGCAATAAGAAAAGAAAATAAAAAGTATACAAATTGGGAAAGAAGAAATAAAACTGTCTTCCTTTGTAGATGGCATGGCTGTCTGTGTGAAAAATCTTCAAGAACTTATTTTTTAAATTCCCTAAACTAATAAGCAGTTATAATGAGATTGTAGCATAACAGGGTATAAGTTAATATACAAAAATCAATTGCTTTTCTATATTACCAGCAATGAGTAATTGGAATTTAAAATGAAAAACACGATATCATTTACATTAGCACCAAAAAAGAGAGAAAGAAATAGGTATAAATCTAACAAAATATATGTAAGATCTGTATGAGGAAAACCTTGATCAAAGAAATTAAATGGAAGGATATTTCATGGTCATAGGTAGAAGGACTCAATATTGTTAAGATATTAGTTCTTCACAAATTGATCTATCAATTCAATGCAGTTCTAATCAAAATCCAAGCAAGTTACATTGTATATATTAACAGATTCTCAAGTTTCTATGGAAAGGCAAAAGACCCAGAATAGCCAATACAATATTGAAAAACAAAGTTGGAGAACTGACACTGACTTCAAGATTTACTGTAAAACTACAGTAATCAAGGCAGTGTAATATTGGCAAAAGAATAGACAAGTACAATTGACCCTTGAACAACATGGGTTTGAACTGCAAAGGTCCTCTTATTTGTGGATTTTCTTCCACTTCTGCTACCCCTGAGACAGCAAGAACAACCCCTCCTCTTCTTCCACCTCCTCAGCCTACTCAGCATGGAGACAATGAGGATGAAGATCTTGATGATGCTCTACTTCCACTTAAGAATACAGTATTCTTTATTCTAGCTTACTTTAAAACTACAGTATATAATATACATATAAAATATGTGTATATGTGTATATGTATAATACACATATAAAATATCTGTTAAACACCTGCTTATGTTATTAGCAAGGCATCCAGTCAATAGTAGGCTATAAATGGTTACATTTTTGGGGAGTTGAAAGTTGTACTCAGATTTTTAACTGTGCAGGAGGTTGGCACTGTAACCCTTATGTTGGTTTAAATTTCAACTGTAGTTCATTGGAACAGAATGGTGAACCCAGAAATAGAACACAGATACACTCTTTGTTCTACACAATATACACAGTATATAGTCACAAATAAAGTCAAGTGATCTGTGACAAAGGAGCAAAGACAATACAATGGATAGTCTTTTCAACAAATTATGCTGGAACAAATAGATACCCACATGCAAAACATGAATCTAGATGCAGATCTTATACACACACACACACACACACACCCCCTCAAAATGAATCATAGACTTACATGTAAAAAACAAAACCATAAAACTCCTAAAATATAAACATAGAAGAAAATCGATGTGACCTGAGGTTTCTTGGTGAGTTTTTATCTACATCCCCAAAAGCACAACCCATGAAAGAAAAAATTGATAAGTTGGACTTCATTAACATCTTTTTAAATCTGCCTTAAAAAAACACTGTTAAGAGAATGAAGAGACAGTCCACAGACTGGGAGAAAACATTTTCAAAACATATATCTGATAAAAGACTTGTATCTAAAATACAGAAAAAACATTTAAAAGTCAACAATTTTCTTTAAACACCAGTTAAAATGTTGGCAAAAGATCTGAACAGACACCACACCAAAGAAGATATAGAAATAGTATAGAAGCATGTAAAAATATGCTCAAGATCATATGTCATTAAAGAATTGCAAATTAAAACAATAATGACATACCTCTATACACCTGTTAGAATGACTAAAATCTAAAACTTTGATGATGCCAAAGGTTGGCAAGGATGTGGAACAACAGGAGCTCTCATTCATTGCTAGTGGGAATGCAAAATGGTCCAGCCACTTTGGAAGACAGTTTTTTTACAAAGGTAGGCATACTCTTACCATATGATCCGGTGATCATGCTCCTTAGTGTTCACCCAAATGAATTGAAAACTTATGTCCACACAAAAACCTGTACAAGAATGTTTATAGCAGCTTTATTTATAGGTGCAAAAAATTTGAAGCAACCAGTATGAATCAATATGTCTGCTATAATTGGACCATGTTCCCCCAAAAATTCGTTTGTTGAAATCCCAGTCCCCAAGGTAATGGTATTATAGGGCAGGATCTTTGAGGTGCTGTGCCCTCATTATTGGGATTAGTGCCTTTATAAAAGAGGCATGCAAGAGCCAGCTCGCCCCTTCTAACATGTGAGGACACAACTAGAAGGCACCATCTATGAAGCAGAAAGTGGGCCTTCACCAGACACTGAATCTGCCAGCACCTTTATCTTGGACTTTCCAGCCTCCAGAACTGTGGGAAATAAATTTCTGTGGTTTATAAGCCATTAATGTATACTATTTTGTTATAGAATCCTCAGTTAACTAAAACAATGTCCAATGAATAAATGGATAAACAAACTGTGGTATACCCATACAATGGAATATTATTCAGCATTAAAAATAAATGAACTATCAAGCCACAAAAATTTACAAAGGAAACTTAAATGCGTACTACTAAGTTGAAGTCAGTATGAAAAGGTTACATGCTGTATGATTCCAACTGTATGACATTCTTGAGGGGTAAAACTACACAATCAGTAAAAAAAAGATCATATATTTACATCTTTAAGATGCAAATTTCTTTGTCACATATTTGCTAGGAATTTTAAGTAGATGAATGACTATCACATACATTAAATAAGATACCTTGTCAAAATGCTTAGCACAATATATGATACTTATGAGGTGCTTAATATTGAATGAATGAGTGAATTAGAGAATAAAAGAATGAATGCCACTCTTTTCTTTGTAATACAAGCATAGCTTAGTAAATTTATTTTAAAAACACGTGAGGCTGGGCGCGGTGGCTCACGCCTGTAATCCCAGCACTTTGGGAGGCTGAGGCAGGTGGATCACCTGAGGTCAGGAGTTCGTGACCAGCCTGGCCAACATAGTGAAACCCCATCTCTACTACAAATATGAAAATTAGCCGAGCGTGGTGGCAGTTGCCTGTAATCCCAGCTACTTGAGAGGCTGAAGCAGGAGAATTGCTTGACCCTGGGAGGCGGAGGTTGCAGTGAGTGGAGACTGCGCCACTGCGCTCCAGCTGGGCAACAAGAGTGAAACTCAGTCTCAAAAAAAAAAGAAACAAAAACACATGCGCGCACACACACACACACACACACACACACACATGAATCAACTAAAGATATAATTTTGTCTATACAGAGTAAAGTAATATGTTGATAAATGTATTATGTATTTATACAATTATGTATTATGTATTTACATAATTATGTATTATGTAAATATGTATTCTATTATAAAACCCATATCCAGATGCATACATTTACTGACCCAGAGTAAACTTTTATTCTCATATTTTACATTTTATTTTAATATAGGGCCTGCGAGGACTGCAAGGTGATGTTGGACCTCCTGGAGAAATGGGCATTGAGGTAAATTTTTCGTGGCTCGTTCTTGTTCATAAATATTCTACTTTTTGTAAGGCTCTAGGGTAAAATTAATAATTAGATATATATTATGAGGAATACTTCCATAGTATTGTTTCATATTCAGAAAAAAGCCTAAAATTCCATTAAAAGCAGAGATGATTATTATATGTCTAATTTTATACATATGAAGTTCTCCTCTAATAATTACCTCATTGAGATGACAGAACACAAAGTAGATAGAGCTTTCCCTTCACTGATTTAAAGTTGACTTGAAAACCTTTCATTCTAAAATATTATATGCCCTGTATAGGAGAATACTGAGACATTACCCAATTTAGGATATATTTTGGAATTATAAGCCAAATTTGTTATAAATATCCAATTCTTTTATTTCCATTGTTTGTAACTTTAGTACTAAATAAATCAAACATTTTATTTAATGTTTGATTTATTTAGCTGTTGTGAAACTGCTCCCTTGGCTGCTGTGAAACTGCTCTGTCTTGATTTGCCACTTCACCTTCTCATTAGCCTTTCTGAGTCTTGACATGAAGTTGCCCTTTTACTTCCTTGGCTTAGTGATCATGTTATTACAGTGACTGTAATTACCAATTTTACTCTGATAGATCTCAACTTGGTAGCTGTATTTTATACCTCTCTCCTCAGATTCAATTATTGATTTCCTGTTATCTTTTTAAACATCCGCCTAGATATCCCACAGTCATCTACAATTCAAAATATCTAAACCAAATTCATTACTTTCCCACTGTTCTTCCTCTGTTTAATTCCCATCTCAATGAAAGATATCCCTTATACCCAATAACCCAAAACAGAGAGTCATCCTAGACTCCTTCTTCTACCTAATCCTCTCTAATCAGTGACCATTTCCTTTTGAATAGGCCTCCTCCTGCCCATTCTTCTTAAATCTACCCTTTCCTCTTTATCCCTATTGCCAGTGCACTGTCCCCTACCCTCTCATGCCATGTCTCCTCCAACTCCTATAATTCCATCATCTACTTGTTGCCAGTTTATCTTTCTTATATCATTCATTTCTTTTAAATTTTTCAAGAGTTCTCATGGCCTTTAGGATAAAATGCCAATTTCTTAACATGGTAAATAATGGTTTACATGACTTAATTTCTGCAGACCTGTTCACCTGTGTCCCCAATAAAACTCTTCTCCTCCCTAAAGGGAAGGGAGGGGCACACGTAGCATGCTCACAAATAAGGTAAATGTTCTTGGAGACAAAAATAGTTGTAACATCAGCAATAGTAGGAACTTTAGGCCTGGAAATAGCCAGAGGTTGCAAGAACTTGTATGTTCTCAAAGTAAAGAAAACTGAAAGCTTCCCAACAAAAATGGACCCACCATGAAAGAAGGCTGGAAAAGAAGGTGTGTGTGTGTGTGTGTGTGTGCGTCTGTCTGTCTGTCTGTCTGTGTCTTCTATAATGTGAATAAATTTATCTCTTATTTGCATTATATTTTTATGAAACCAACAAAGAAAAATGAATTTTTAAAGTAAGTAGATTCCTGAAGGCACTACAGAAAGGGAAAGGAAGAACAAATCGCTTTGGATGAAGTTTAAAGGATGACAGAGAGGATTAGAAGAAATGGATCTTGAAAGTCCTAATTTTAGATGAAGTTGTCTTTACATTTGAACTATTAAATGGTGTCAGAAAGTATCTGTACTTATGCTATGAAGTTGATAAAGGGACAGCAATTATGCCCTTTTGGACACAGGCATCTCACCCTTGAGTTCAGTGTTACCACCATCTTCTCATGAGACTGCTGTTGCCTTTGTAATGTGTCAAATTATTCTCTTGTAGGGACCTCCAGGCATTGAGGGAGAGTCTGGTCTGCAAGGTGAACCAGGTGCAAAGGTAACCTTCTAAAAAATAGTGGAGAGTCTCTAAACTTTCATCATTGAATCCTCTATACTTGCTACCATTGAATCCCCTACATTTGCCAACTTGAAAGAAGGTGGAAGCCCCCAGAGAAAAATTTGGAACTCCTATTCCTTATGACAGCAGTCCCCAACCTATTTGTCTGGCACCAGGGACCAGTTTCATGGAAGAGAGTTTTTCCACAGATGGAAGTGGAGCAGGGGATGGTTTCAGGATGAAACTGTCCCACCTTAGATCATCAGGCATTAGATTCTCATAAAGATTGTGCAACCCAGATCCCTCAAATGCACAGTTCACAATAGAGTTCATGCTTCTGTGAGAATCTAATGCTGCCACTGATCTGTCAGGAGGTGGAGCTCAGACAGTAATGCTGTGTCACCAGCTGTTCACCTCCTGTTGTGCGGCGCAGTTCCTAACAGGCCTTGGACAGGTGCCCTCTACGGCCCAGGCGTTGGGGAACCGTGCCTTATGACATGCCCTCCATAATTAGCCATGCAGTCTTAGTAGAAAAGAGTTTAATCTTTCCCTTTGTTTCCTCAGGGAGATGTTGGACCTGCAGGAAGTGTTGGAGAACCTGGGGAACCAGGTTTGCGAGTGAGTGCCCACTGGAAACTCTTTTAATACACTAACCCCCTTCTTTCAGAGACTCAAAACTTATTAGTCTAAACACTCAAAAAATAGGATAATAAACCTTTCTGATACATTATAGAAAATGTTTGGTTTTATTTCATAATTTCAAAAGCTGCGTGTCAAATTTTGTCCCTATTCTAATTTAGTAGTATTTAGAGTCTTAACCTCGTATGTCCTTTTCTCAAAATCAGGTATACTTTGTAGAACCCTTACCAAAAACGTGGAGTCACTGTGATTGTCACTAACGTCAGCATTAAGAAGAAATTCACAAGTACCAGTGATCAACTCTCAGAATAGTTCGTGACCTAACAAGACAGATAAAAGATTGAAATCTAATTTATAGATTTAATTTGCTCTAAAAAAATCAAACCTATGATCATGCAGGGTTAACAAGATGCAAGGCCATAATTGCAAATTGTTGCAGTTAGATAGCTTTGAGAAGTTATCCTAATATAGATAGCCTTTATTCTGAGCTGTGGTAAGGAGTTGTTTCCTAAGATAATAGTGCCCAAGATAATTTTAAGAGACATTTGTTCACTAAAAGGCAAAGTAGGGAGATATATTTTGTATCTGGCTTCTTTCTTTTTACATTCCCTTTTTTGTGTGGAGTGGGGTGAATGAGAAGTGAGGATAATAGAAATGTCAGTGATAGAAAAGATGGAGCAACGATAAAGATGCACTAATTAATTTACTTTTAAATAATTTCAGTATCAAGAAAGCCAGTCCTACTTTAATAGCTTTGTAAAGTATGGCTCTACATTTCTGCAAGTTCCATATCTAAAAGACAACTAAGTAATGTACCAGAGCCTTAATCTTTACCTCTCTATTGAAAGGGAGGAAATGTGGAAACTTTAAAAATCTGGTAGAGTGGTCATAACTGAATCAAATTATATTAACCCATGTAAATTCAATATAGCAAAGCACTATAATTTTATGAGATGCAGTATTTACATTTCTTGAACTCAAAAACACAAGTCTAGCTGTATAAAATTCTAGAGCTACCAAATGGATGTATATTACTTTAATTATCTAAAATTTACTAATATTCTGGGATCATCTTATATTTGAATTTATGACACTCTGAATCATGAAAGCATCTTCAGAGCTATTCAAGGCAAATTAAATCATGCTCATTATACTGTCAAATCCTCTTTAGAGATAAAGTAATAGAAATAAGTGAACACAAATTTGTTATTTTCCATATATGCTGTGGGCTAAAAATAAAATAAGATAAATGATATAGCAAAAAAAAATTCAATCGTACTGTTTCTGCTACAAAATAGGGTGAACCAGGAGCTCCTGGAGAAGAAGGTCTCCAAGGAAAAGATGGGTTAAAGGTAAATTATACTTTTAACATTATATATAAAATAGATGCTTTGTAAAATCTTTAAAATATTAGACATCATTATTTTTGTGTGGCAAGCAAAAACCTGCTTTTTGTTGGCATAATTATTTCACTGTATTCTTTTATAAAAAAAGTTTTTTATTGCATTACAGGGAGCTTCAGGAGGAAGGGGACTTCCTGGAGAGGATGGAGAAAAAGGAGACATGGGCTTACCAGGAATTATAGGGCCCTTGGGTAGATCAGGCCAAATGGGCCTTCCGGTAAGTACTGCTGGGTTCACTTTCAAATACTAAGTGAATTCACTGCCTGTATGTGTACACATGCACACACCTACACATGCTCTGACCTCCTTATATATCCAGTGGGTAATTGTATATGTGGAACTGTGGCTTGAGAGAAGGACAAGTCAAGAACTGATTATCAGCCCTCCTAAGATCCAAAGAGGAAAGATGCTTTGCCCATAAGCCATGTAACTTCTGTCATAAGGCATTTATAAAGGAATGTTTTATGTTGTCTTGAACTTAGTTTGATTAAATATTTTGGATCTATATTCCTATAACGGACATTATTGTTGTAGAGTAATATCCCAGCTCCAGGATGAAACAAGAAATTCTTTGCAACCATTTGTTATTACTTATTTGTTATAATAAATTTTGTTATTACTTCAAGGGAAGTTCTAAACATCATATTGAACAAATTATCTCACCTCAAGACAAATGGAAGATGTGAACAAATAATAAGAATAATGGTCAGTCCTGTAATCCCAGCACTTTGGGAAGGCAAAGTGGGTGGATCACCTGAGGTTAGGAGTAATAGACCAGCCTGGCCAACATGGTGAAACCCCTTCTCCACTAAAAATACAAAAATTAGATGGACGCCACGGTGCATGCTTGTAATTCCAGCTACTCGGGAGGCTGAGGCAGGAGAATCACTTGAACCTGGGAGGCGGAGGTTACAATGAGCCAAGATCATGTCACTGCACTCCAACCTGGGAGACAGAGGGAGATTCCATCTAAAAAAAGAGAGAGAGAGAGCGAATAGCATCCTTTTTGCTTAAATGCTTAATTTATATTTATTATAGTCTTCCATATTATAGCCTATCTGGTCATTCTATTGTTTCATTTTACTGTTCCCTTTTTCTTGTCTCATATCTTTAAACATGGGTTCTCCTCAGAGTTATTGTCTTTACTTCTCTAAATGTTCTTGCCTTCAGAGGTATTCTCCTATCTTGGGAGTCATCCCTTTTGACCCTACCAGAAAATGGTTTCTCTTTCTTCTGTACTCTGGCAGTTTTATTCTGCCTTTTAAAGATTGCAACATTTAAGCATGTGGGTCTCTTCCCCAAGAGAAAGCATAGCTCTTCAAAACCAGATGCTCTGTCTTTACTCCTTCCCATAAACCACAGTGCTTCTGTGCTCCAGTATTTCCACATGGGAGCTCAGTAAAGACTGAGGAACTAATTATGAGTAAACTGATCATGCAGGCAGACTGGAAGACAAAGTAATGGTTTACAGAGTTTATAATTTTCAACTTTTTTTCTGTCCTTCTCTTTTCCTCTGGTTTCTAACCTGCAGATCATTGAATGGGCCCTGCCCCAATCAGTTCAGTTAGGTTTGCAGGACTAAGAGGAAAGCTCTATCTGGAAGAAAACAACAAATATCATAAATGAAACACAAGCTAGCTGTCTCACCATTCATTTTTATCAATGACTATAATTCCTTTAGCAGCAATTAAAATAATATTATAGTACATCTACCCCCAAATAATGGCATATTTCAAAATAACATTTGACGAATGAAGATAAACCGGAAGTATCAGATATTTTTGAGCACTGGCAAATGGCAACATTTTTCTCTTCAGTTTTACAATAGTAATAAAGTGCCCATTTCTTCTCTGTCCTGCTCTCAGTCCTGAAGAACTGTGATGGGTGTTCCACCACAGCAAATACAAAGTACTTAGGAATCCCCAAAATTATTTATTTGTTTATTTATTTATGAGATGGAGTCTCACTCTGTCACCCAGGCTGGAGTTCAATGGCACAATCTAGGCTCACTGCAACCTCCGCCTCCCGGGTTCAAGAGATTCTCTTACGTCTGCCTCCAGATTAGCTGAGACTACAGGCATGCGCCACCATGATGGGCTAATTTTTATATTTTTAGTAGAGACGGGGTTTTACCATGTGGGTCAGGCTGGTCTTAAACTCCTGACCTCAACTGATCCACCAGCCTCGGCCTCCCAAAGTGCTGGGAATACAGGTGTGAGCCACCGCACCCAGCCCCCAAAATTATCTTAGACATCATTAGTCCAAACGTTAAACAATATAATTTCACTTATATACTGTCATAGAATCCTCCCAATAACCTATAGATGTTATTATTTCCTATTTTACAAATGGGAAAAAAACTTAGAAAAAGCTAAGAGATTTGTACAAGGTAATATAGCAGATGGCACTGCTTTATTTATTTACTAAAGAATAAAGAAATCACTAAAGAAATTATTAATAAAGAATCTTTTCCTTTAGACAGAGTCTCACTCTGTCACCCAGAAGTTCAGTGGCACGATTTTGGCTCACTTCAACCTCTCCCTCCCGGGTTCAAGCAATTCTCCTGCCTCAATCTCCCGAGTAGCTGGGAGTACAAGCACCCACCACCATGCCCACCTAATTTTTGTATTTTTATAAGAAACGGAGTTTCACCATGTTGGCCTGGCTGGTCTCAAACTCCTGAACTCAAGTGATCCTCCCACTTTGGCCTCCCAAAGTGCTAGAGTTACAGGCGTGAGCCGCTACACCCAGCCATTGAAGAACTTTCTTTATTTTCTGGATTTGTGTCTCTAAGCCTTGCTTACCCATAGGTTAACCAGCTTTGGCCCCATATTTTTCCTCTCTAGAGTTCTTAATAATTTTCATATTTGTTAAAGGACTCATCCCTCTTCCATTAGCATCACGCCTGTACCCACAGAGAAGCCAAGTAACAAATGCCAAGAAAGTGTGATTATCTTCCTGATAATTCTTGTCAAATTTGTTTTTAGGTTGGAAAAGCCATCAACAGTTATTCATATTTTAGCATGTATTTTTAAAAACTCAACTAGCATAGTTCTCTAGCAGAATCCTAAGTGTTTGTAGGGAGGGGAAAAACAGAATTAAGAAAAGGGAAGGTCTAAACATATACCATAGAATAACACAGCAAGGAATCCCAAAGAGGAATGATACAGTATGACAGTGACGAGTAGAGCAGAGATGGAAAAGGTACTCAAAACAAGTCATGGAAAAATGATAAACACAGATTTCATCTGCTTCATAATTTTTCCCAGGAAAAATCATGCCTAGTACACATCTTTGGTGCCTTTTTTTAGTAACACCACATGTGTGTTTTTTTATTCTTTTTGTTGTTCTCCTTGGAATGTTAAATGGCTTTCAGCTTATAAACTCAATAAAAATACCATGGCATATTTTTTCAAAAGAATTTTGCGATCCAAGGAACTATTGCTTAATCAGACAGCCTAATGCCGGATTTATTTTTGCACTTTAAAAATTCTTCCTTAGGCAGTGTCACAAAGATGCTACCTTGGATTCTTACAAAATAAATAAGAAAGAGAGTAAGAGAAAGAAATAAAACTTTTTTTTTCAAGAAAAGAAAAGATCTCCTTACTTCCTAGAAGATTGAAGAATGAGATCTGGATTGAAAAAATAAAGCAAGAGAAGCATCAGTAACGAATTCCAAATCCAGGAGTTAGATTTCTTTAAACAGAAAAAAAAAATTGTATATTTTACGCTTGAATCTTGTGCTAAAATGTTCAGTTGCCTAAATGCATAACTCTGCATGAGAAAAGAATTGGGAAGCATCTGAAAAGAAGCATCTGAAAAGAAACATCTGCCAGACTTATGGTCTATTATCTATGCTAAAAAATCTACCACTGTGTTATCTAAGATCTGAGCAGACATGCAACTATCAACTCCAAAGTTGGGTGTATTAAAATGAAATTGTCCTGTTTCATATGTTTAGGAGAAAATTTGGTTGGATTTATTGAAATGTGGTTTTTACTACCTGTTTAAGGTGGTATGATAATAGGTAGAGGTGAATATCTTAAGGGAAGATAAAATGAAATAAAGTGACCTTCTCAAATAAGTTTTTTAAATAAGATCTTAAAAGTGAAGTCATAAAGATGAGAAGAATATCATTAGTTAGAAAAGAACGATAAAGGAGAATGGCTTAAACCCAGGAGGCGGAGCTTGCAGTGAGCTGAGATCTGGCCACTGCACTCCAGCCTGGGCGACAGAGCCAGACTCCGTCTCAAAAAAAAAAAAAAAGAAAAGAACGATAAGATATACGTGTTTCTTGATTCTAACAGTTTCCTTGGAAACAATCAGTTGGGAATTTAGGGTCAATGGCAGTAAGTGGCATTATGGAGTAAATGATTATCTAAATCTTTATCTTCAGAATGGTTTCTGTGACTCTGGTGTTAGGCTTGTTTATTCTGAACAGTTTCATCATAAAGCAACACAAATAGCAAGCCCTGCACTGACCACTGTGTCCCTGATCTCCCACTAAAGAGCTGTACATTGTTGAGTGAGTCATTCTTTAATTTATATGTTCACACATGACACAAAATAAAGGGGTTGGAGCTATGCAGAACTTCCCAAGATGGTTGTGTCAGGAGGGATACTAAGTTAGCAGGGCCCCATTTTTTTCTATTCCTGTATCTATCAGGAAAGATCCATGTATGTTTTTTTAACATAGATTTTTAACATAGATTTTCTAGGAAGTAAAGGTTCTAAGGCTTTAAAAAATGCATGGTCTTAGATTTTCTAAACTTTTATTCAGCCTTACAGACTGTGATTCTATAAAATATTTTTGTTCATTTATGAATTCAGTGAGGTTTTTGAGTACCTTCTGTAAGCCAAGAACTCTACTAAACATTAGGGATACAGTGGGGAACAAGACTACCAAGTTTCCTGATCCTCAAATGTTATAATCTGGTGAAGAAGACTGACAGATTAAAAGATCACTGCAGACTGTGATAATACAATAATGGAAATAAACATAGTAATGAAAGAGAATAACTGATGATGGGTAGAAAAGTCAACTAGTTAAAGATAGAGAACATATTTCAGCTAGGGTAGTGAGAGAAGTCTTCTCTGAATAGGGGACAGTTATATTGAGACATGAAGAATAAAAAGGAACCCATCATGCAAAGAACTGTGGGAAGATCCTTCAAGACAGATGAAGAAGCAAGGGCCGAGATATAGAGGTGAGAATGAGCTAAGTATTTTTAGGAAACTGAAAGGAAGCTATTACAGCTGCAGCATAATAAATAGTGAAAAGTTGTTTGAGATGAGCTTGAAGAAATAGGTAGGAAGTAGATCATGAAGGACTTTTTAAGCTATGATAAGAAATTCGGGTTTTATTCAAAGTGTGGTTAGTGTTATTGGCTATCTCAAGAAATGAAACAAATTACAGGAAAAGAACAAAATAAATTTCATTTAGAAAAGCACATCATATGCCAAGACAATTCAATGAGAGAAAGAATGGTCTTTTCACCAAATAGTGCTGGAACAACTGGATAACCACATGCAAAAGAATAAAGTTGAACCCTTTCTTATGCTACAAAAAAAATGAACTCAAAATGAGTCACAGACCTAAATGTAAGAACTAAAACTGTAAAAGTCTTAGAAGAAAACATAGGAGTATGTCTTCATGATAAATTGGACTTCATTAAAATTAAAAGCTTTTTGGTTCATAGGACACAATCAGGAAAGTAAAATGTCAACCCACATAATGGGAGAAAATATTTGAAAATCATATATGATAAGGGACTCATATCCAGAATATATTAACAATATGATAATAAGATAATTAACATAAATGAAAAATGGACAGACTTAAATATCTCCAAAGAAGATATACAAATGGCTAATAAGTACATGAAAAGATGCTCAATATCATTACAAATATCAGGAAAATGCAAATAAAAACCACAGTGAGATACCACTTCATACCTACTAGGATGGTTAGTGTTAATGAGGATATAGAGAAATTGGAACCATTATACATTGCTGATGAGATATAAAATCTGCAGTTTCTTTGTAAACCACTTTGTCAGTTCTGCAAAATGTTAAACGTGAACTTAACATATGACCCAGCAATTCCACTTCTAGGTATATATGTCCAAGAGAATTGCGTTTAAACAAAAACTTGTACATGAATTTTCACAGCACATGATTCTCAAGAGCCAAAAAGTAGAAACAACCCAAATGGGCATCACCTGATGAATTAATAAATAACATGTGAAATATTGTTTGACAATAAAAAGAAATGGTGTACTAGTACATGGTACATAGATGAACCTTGAAAACATTATGCTAAATGAAAGAAACAATTCACTAGAAACCACATATTGTACTTTTTTTTTTTTTTTTTTTTTTTTTTTTGAGACGGAGTCTTGCTCTGTCGCCCAGGCCACAGTGCAGTGGCACGATCTCGGCTCACTGCAAGCTCCATCTCCCGGGTTCACACCATTCTCCTGCCTCAGCCTCCAGAGTAGCTGGAACTACAGGTACCCACCACCATGCCCGGATAATTTTTTGTATTTTTAGTAGAGACCAGGTTTCACCGTGTTAGCCAGGTTGGTCTCGATCTCTCTGCCTCCCAAAGAGCTGGGATTACAGGTGTGAGCCACTGCACCCAGCCCACATATTGTACTTTTATAGGAAATATCATAAATAGGCAAATCTATACATACAGAAAGTGGATTAGTGGTTGCCTAGGGCTAGAGGGGTTAGAAAGAAATGGGGAGTGACTTCTTATGATAATGAGATTTTGGGGGGGAGTGAGGAAAATGTTCTAAAATTGATTTTGGTGATGGTTGTTCAACTATGTGAATATACTAAAAATCGTCGAATTGTACAAATTAAATGGGCACATAATTCATATACATGATATGTGGATATCATGTATGAATATATACATATCGTGACTGCCACATATGTAAATGTGAATTATTCCTCAATAAGTCTGTTTTAAAAAATAGATTTTATGTGATACTTCTGAGATAAAACAGCTACTTTCGCAAAGTCTAAAATAGGGAATCCCAACTGGTTCCTCTATTTTATTAGTAAGCAACATCAAGCTGACTATTCTCAATCAACATGACATAGATAAATGACATATATAAATTGTATAAAATAGCATTTTTAAAAAGATGGGGTCTTCCTATGTTGCCCAGGCTAGACGTAAACTCCTGGGCCCAAGGAATTCTCCTGCCTCAGCCTCCCAGATAGCTGGGACTGTAGGCACACATCAAAAAAATAGCATTCTTCTTTCTGTAATTATTAAATAAATCCATTTTAGCATGCACATTGTAAAACAAAAGTTGCTATTTTTCCTATATGCCCTGGAAACCTCTGGATACACAAATGGGTTGCAGTGGGCAATGTTAACTTTTAAAAGCCAACATTTTGGAGCAAAATATTATTTACACATTTCAGGAAAAGCACTAAAATAAACTAGCCTACTAGCAGTGGAAATTTACACTTCCTCCTAAAAAAATAAAACAACAACATATCCTTGAAGAGAAAAATACTGAACAAATAACCAGGGGGTTCTTTCTGATTATAACAACAAGAAAATACCATATAGAAAAAGGCAACCCCTTTTCTCATACATAATGGGTTTTTTAAATATGTGCAGAAGTTTACTGTGCAAAAATTTCCTAATAGATTCATATGTTCTGTTCCCTAGAAGCTGAAAAATATTATTAAAATCTCTCACTATACTTTGCCTTTTACTCACAAACCTTGGTTTTACTTTCGACATTTAATGCATGTTCTTTAAAATGTTATTTTCTTACAAGTGAATACGTAATAGACTAACTTACTGTCTGATTAGGGCTAATTATTTTCAACTTTGGGCATACATTCTGTCACTCATTTATTGATTCATTAAATATTTATTAAGCCAGACACAGTTATAAATGTTAATGTTACAGCAGTGAACAAAACAGACAAGGTTCATGCTGTCATGAAATTTATAGGAATTTGTATTCTAATGTGGGAAGACAATTTGAACATGAGTGATAATTCTGGTAGTGATAAGTGCTGTGAAGGAAATAAAGATTGAGTGCAGTGATTCATGCCTATAAACCCGGCACTTTGGGAGGCTGAGATGGGAGGATCACTTGAGCCCTGGAGTTCAAGACCAGCCTGGGCAACATAAAGAAACCCCCATCTCTACCAAAAAAAATTAAAAGTTTGCTGGGTGTGGTAGCTTACACCTGTGGTCCCAGCTACTTTAGAGGCTGGGGTGGGAGCATCTGCTTGAGATTGCTGGGAGGTCAGGGCTGCAGTGAGCCATGATCATGCCACTGCACTCCAGCCAAGTGACAGAGCAAGACCGTCAAAAAGAAAGAAAAGAAAAAAGAGAAAGAAAGAGAAAGGAAGGAAGGAAGGAAGGAAGGAAGGAAGGAAGGGAAGGAAGGAAGGAAGGAAGGAAGGAAGGAAGGAAAAGGAAAGGAAAGGAAAGGAAGAAAAGAGGGAGGGAGGGAAGGAAGGAAGGAAGGAAAAGATAGAGAGAAAAGGGAAAGAAGGGAAGAGAAGGAGGGAGGGAAGAAGGGAAGGGAAGGAAGGAGGGAAGAAGGGAAGGGAAGGAGGGAGGGGGAGAGGGAGTGGGGGGGGAGGGAGGAAGAGAGGGAGGGAGGGAGGAAAGGAAGGAAGGAAGGAAGGAGGGAGGGAAGGAAGGAAGGAAGGGAGAAAATATGTTACTGGGATGTGGAGTGACTAGGTAAAGGGGTTACCTATTTGGCATGATCACAGAAGTACTACCTGAGGCTGCATTGAGACAGGCACCTAAGCATAGAGAAAGCCACCCATGTGATTATCTGAGGAAAAGAGATTTCTAAATAGAGGGAATATCTAATGCAAAGGCCCTAAGGCAGAAGGGGTCTTGATCTATTTTTTAAAAAAGGAAAGAAAAAAATGGGAAAGAGCCCTGTGTCTAGATTATAGTAAATAATTGGAAAACATGATGTCAGAGAAATGGTAGGAGTCAGATCATAGAGTATTATAGACCATGATAGGAGGTTTAGTGATTATTCTCATTGCAATGGACAGTCATGTGGAAGGTTTTGAACAGAGAGAAGGGTATGATTAAAATTGTTAGTGATTATGTGGGCTATTGTGAAGAAGTGGACTATGGGGTTAAAAGTAGACCAAACCACTTATAAAACTTTGGCAGTAGTCTAGATGAAAAATGATGGTGGCTTGGATTGAGAAAACACAGTGATAGTGAATAATGATCAGATTCAAAACATATTTTAGAGGCATAGCTGACTGAATTTGCTCCTGGTTTAGATGTTGAGAAGATGGGATAAAGTAATAAATAATAAACCCTAGATTTTAGCCTGAGCAACTGAATGGATGATCATGCCATTAAATGTGTAACAGAGCAACAAATTTGTACTTAGAGATATGCAAATATGTAATTAATTTATTTCTGGCTCATCTGCTTTTTCTCACAAGCTGCTACTTACTGATTAGTGGAATGCAGTGGGGTTGGGGGGACAGATGGCAGCAGGCAAAGAGAAAATTTAAAATCCGATTCAGTTGAATGCTTAAACTTAATCTAATCATATAAAGTAGTAATTTCTTCAGGTGCTCAGACTTGAGTCCTTGACCTCTCTCTTTTACTCCTTTCCAACATTGAGTCTATGTGTCTTGTGATGGCAAGGATGAGGATGCCTTGGATATTGATGCAGTTGTTATTCATGCTAATTGGGACAGGGTAATCTTCCCTCACTGCCTATCCTGATGGTTTCTGGTGATGATGTTTGTGTCTAGTAATTTTCTTTCTTTCTTTTTTTTTTTTTTTTTTTTTTTTTTTTGGAGAAGAGGATTCCCTTGCTGAACTGGTCTCACATCAGGTCCCACTAATTTCTATAGATGTCTCTGAGGTCTGCTGTGGTCCTTATTCAGTACTAGCCAAGGAAACCTGCTCTTCAGCCCTTATTGTAGAGCTATATATTCCTAGAGTAGTGATCACTCTGTTCCTGCCACGAACTTCCCAGCTGTTTCTGAGTTGACATCTACATCATATAGGAATCGAAGAGTAGCTCAGGAAAATGTAACCATATGGTCTTCCTCATTTTGACTTTGTTGAGTAACCATATTGATGGGGCTACACACCAGGTGATATCTACAGAAGATACCTTTCCAAATTCCAAATGAGTAGTCGGGAACAAAGATCTCTCTCTGACAAAACTCAGAAAAGGGAAAATATGTCTCTCTCTCCTCCTTTGCCTTCCCACATTCTCCTGGAGCCAAAACAAACAAACAAAACCTCTGTGCTTATCTTTACTTCCCCTGTGTTATATTCTCATCCTTCTAACATCTAGTAAAAGCCTTATGGTAATACATGGAAAGTGTCTTTTCTATCACAGGACAGCTTTGTGTGCTAGGTGCTCCAGACTCAACTTGTGAAATGTTAAAAGTTGGAAACAAGGAAAATAGAAAAATATTATTTTAAGGCATTCAGCCTTTGGGCATACAGACACCTGAGGCTGAACAGGCAAAGTCCTCATATTCAAAGAGGCAAGAAAGAAAACCATTTTACTAATTTTCAAACTTTGCCTCATTACAGTGGAGGTGGGGAAGAGTAGGAGGAAAGCAGTTTAGGATTAACAGGAGGGATTTTGAGACTTTGGCTTTGGGTGCATAAAGTTTAAGACACCAAATAGAAATGCAAAGAGCTATCATTAGGTAGGGTAATCAGAAGGTCAGTGATGGAGTGAGAACAGGTGATATAATTTAGGAATCATTAGAATACAGATCTCTCAAAACCATACCATTAAATGGAAATTAATCAGTCTGCTCCTGAAAGACATTTGGGTAAACAATGAAATTAAAGCAGAAATCAAGAAATTCTTTGAAACTAATGAAAACCGTGATACAATATACAAAAATCTCTGGGATACAGCTAAAGCAGTGTTAAGAGGAAAGTTTATAGCACTAAATACCTACATTAAAAAGTTAGAAAAATATCTGATTAACAGCATAACATCGCACCTAGAGGAACTAGAAAAACAGGAGCAAAACAACCCAAAAGCTGAAATAACCAAAATCAGAGCTGAACTGAACAAAATGGAGATGAGAATAAAGCATACAAAAGATCAACAAAACCAAAACTTCATTTATTGAAAAACATACAAAAGATCAACAAAACCAAAACTTCATTTATTGAAAGAATAAATAAGATTTACAGACCACTAGCTAGACTAATAAAGAAAAACAGGGAGATGATCCAAATAAACACATTCAGAAATGACAAAGGGGATGTTACCATCAATACCACAGAAATACAAAAAACCTCAGAGACTGTTACGAACACCTCTCTGCACACGAACCAGAAAACCTAGAAGAAATTCGTAAATTCCTGGAAACATACATAAATTCCTGGAAACAGACTGAACCAGGAAGAAACTGAAACCCCGAACAGACCAATAATGAGTTCTGAAATTAAATCAGTAATTTAGAAACCTACCAACCAGAAAAAGCCTAGGATCAGATTGACAGCGTTATTCTACCAGAGATATAAAGAAGAGCTGGTACCAATCCTACTGAAACCATTCCAAAAAATTGAGTAGTAGGAATTCCTCCCTTATTCATTATATGAGGCCAGCATCATTCTGCTATACAACAAAAAGAGAAGACTTCAGGTCAATATCCCTGTTGAACATAGGTGCAAAAATCTGTAACAAAATACTAGCAAACTGAATTTAGCAGCACATCAAAAAGCTAATCCATCACGATCAAGTAGGCTTTATTCCTGGGATGCAAGATTGGTTCAACATATGCAAATTAACAAATGTGATTCATCACATAAATAGAACTAAAAACAAAAAACATGCAATCATCTCAATAGGTGCAGAAAAAGCTTTCAGTAAAATTCAACATGCCTTCATGTTAACCCTCAACAAACTTGACATTGAAAATACATACCTCAAAATAATAACTGTCATCTATGACAAAGCTACAGCCAATGTTATACCTAATAGGCAAAAGCTGGAAACATTCCCCTTGAGAGATGGAACTCTCACCACTCCTACTTAATATAGTACTGGAACTCTCAGTCAGAGCAATCAGACAAGAGAAAGAAATAAAAGGCATCCAAATAGGAGAAGAGGAAGTCAAACTCTTTGCAGATTATATGATTCTACACCTAGAAAACCCCATAGTCTCTGCTCAAAGGCTTCTAGATCTGATAAACAACTTCAGCAAAGTTTCAGAATACAAAATCAATGTACAAAAATTAATAGCATTTCTATACACCAATAACATCCCAGCTGAGAAACAAATCAAGAATTTAATGCCACTCATAATAGCCACAAAAAGAATAAAATACCTAGGAATATTTGGGAGGCCAAGGCAGGTGGATCACAAGGTTGAGAGATCAAGACCATCCTGGCCAACATGGTGAAACCCCTTCTCTACTAAAAATACAAAAATTAGCTGAGTGTGATGGTGCACATCTGTAGTCCTAGCTACTCAGGAGGCTGAGGCAGGAGAATCGCTTGAACCCAGCGGATGGAGGTTGCAGTGAGCCATGATCGCACCACTGCACTCCAGCCTGGTGACAGAGTGAGACTTTGTCTCAAAAAAAACAAAACAAAACAAAACAAAACCTAGGAGTGCAGTAACCAGGAAGGTGAAAGATCTCTACAATTAGAATTACAAGAAACTGCTGAAAGAAATCAGAGACAACACAACAAATGTAAAAACATTCTATGCTCATGGATAGGAAGAATCAATATTGTTTAAATGGCCATACTTCTCAAAAGCAATTTAAAGACTCAATGCCAGTCCTATCAGATTACGAAGAACATTTTTCACAGCATTAGCAAAAGCCATTCTGAAATTCTTATGGAACCAAAAAAGAGCCCAAATAGCCAAAGCAATCCTAAGCAAAAAGAATAAGGCTGGAGGCATCCTACTACCTGACTTCAAACTATACTACAAGTAACTAAAACAGCATTGTGCTGGTACAAAAACAGTTACACAGACCAATGAAACAGATTAGAGAACCCAGAAATAAAGCCACACAACTACAACTATCTGATCTTTGACAAAGCTGATAATAACAAGCAATGGGGAAAGTTTACCCTATTCAGTAGATGGTGCTGGGATAACTGGCTAGGCGTATGCAGAAGATTGAAACTGGACCCCTACCTTTTACCATATGCAAAAATCAATTTAAGATGGATTAAATACTGAAATGTAAAACCCAAAACTATAAAAACCTTAGAAGAGAACCTAGGGAATAGTATTCTGGACATCAGCCCTTGCAAAGACTTCATGACAAAGATTCCAAAAGCAATTGCATCAAAAACAAAACTTGACAGGTGAACCTAATTAAACTAAAGAGTTTCTGCACAGCAAAAGAAACTGTCAAAAGAGTAAACAGGCAACCTAAGGACAGGAGAAAATATTTGCAAATTATGCATCCAACAAAGGTCTAATATCCAGAATCTGTAAAGAACTTAAATCAATAAGCAAAAAATGAACAACCCCATTAAAAATGGGTAAAGGACTTGAACATACACTTCTCAAAAGAGACATACATGTGGCCATCAAGTATATGAAAAAATGCTCAATGTCACTAATCATTAGGGAAATGCAAATCAAAACCACAATGAGATACCATCTTATACCAGTCAGAATGGCTGTTATTAAAAAGTCAAAAAATAACAGATGCTGGTGAAGTTTCAGAGAAAAGCGAACACTTATACACAGCTAGTGGGAATGTAAATTAGCTCAGCTACTGTGGAAAATAGTCTGGAGATTTCTCAAAGAACTTAAAAAGAACTACCATTCGACCCAGCAATCCCATTACTGCGTATAAACCCAAAGGAATATAAACTGTTCTACCATAAAGATGCATGCACATTTATCTTCAGAGCAGCGCCATTCACAATAGCAAAGACGTGGAATCAACCTAGATCTCCATCAACAGTGGACTGGCTTAAAAAAAAAATGTGGTATGTATACATCATGGAATCCTATGCAGCCACAGAAAAAGAACAAGATCATGTCCTTAACAGCAACATGGATGCAGCTAGAGGCCATTATCCTAAGCAAATTAATGTGGGAACAGAAAACCAAATACCACATGTTCTCCATAAGTTGGAGCTAAACCTTGAATACACATGGACACAAAGAAGGGAGCAATTAACATTAGGGCCTGCTTGAGAGTGAAGGGTGGGAGGAGGGTGAGGATTGAAAAACTGCTTATCGGGTATTGTGCTGATTACCTAGGTAACAAAATTATCTGTATACCAAATCCATGTAACACATAATTTACCCACATAACAAACCTGCAAATGTGCCCCTTGAACCTAAAATAAAAGTTAGACAGAAAAAAAAAAAACCCATAATAACTGTGGTTACTGTGGCATGCATCTGTACTTCCAGTAACTCGAGAGACTGAGGTGAGTGAATTGCTTGTTCCTAGGAGTTCAAGTCCCGCCTGGGCATCATAGCAAGACAGTGTCTCTAAATACATAAATAAAAGTGATATACAAAAATAGGTTCCATTCTTTTTCACCAGCAACGAGCAGTTAGATATTTTAAAATGCAATTTCCAACACAATTAGCCACAAAATTAAGTATCTAGCAATACATCTAAACAAAATATTTATAAAAATGGTGTGGAAAATTTTTACAATTAAAGAAATTATAATCGTTTATTAAAGAACTAAATAAATTGACAGGTATTTTATATTCACGATAGGAAAACTCAATATTATAAAATTATCAATCTTCTAAATTAGTCAATACATTTAATACAATTTCAGTCAAAATCCTGATGGGATTTTTAATAAAACTTGATTGATAAAAAGTGATTTTAAGATTCGTGTGGAAAACCAAAGGGCCAACATTAAGACAACTTTAAAGGATAAGTTGTGCAGAGGTGGGATGGTTGTGGGGGAGGTGGAAGAGAGAACTTGACCTATCTAATATAACTTATTATTGAAGCTAGAGTAATTAAATTAGTGTCATACTCATTCACAAATAAACAAACAGACCAATGGAAACTGAAGATAACATAGAATCAGATATATTTTGAAACTTGATTTTTGACAAATTGATTATGCACTGCAGATCTATAAGGAAATGAACTATTTAATAAATGTTACTAGTACAATTGGTTATCCAAATGGAAAAAAAAAATACTCTCCCTCACACAAATGCGCACGTGCACGAACACACACAAACACATATCCTGCAAAATTAAATTCCAATTTGATTAAAGGCTTAACTGTTAAAATCAAAATCTTAAAACTCTTGGGAGAACATTTAAGATAATATTTTATGACCTTATAAGGAAAGGGCAAGCAGTAAAGAGTTCTTAAGACAAAACACTAAAAGAAACAAAGAAAATATTAATAACTTTGACTGCATTAAAATTGCAAACTTCTGTTAGCCCAAAGTCATAATAAACAAGGTGAGAAAATAAGATACAGGCTGGGAGAAGAGATTTGTGATATATAGAATGAAAAAATACAAGTATGTATAAACACATATACATGTAACTCAATAAGGACAGCCTTAATGGGCACAAGATAGGAACCAGAAATTCACATATAGATATAGATGTCCGATAACTTTACGAGTAGCTATTCATTTTTCCATAATAACCAATAACATAAATTGAAATGGTAATATCATTCTGCACCCATTTTAAGTCTCATACAATCAAGCATTACAGGAAATATGGAGTAAGTGGAACTTTTAAACATTGCCTTTGAGGATGTAAATTGGCAAAATCACTTTGGAGAACAGTTTGGCAAATATCTGGTATGCTTGAAGATGCATATATCCTAAAACCCAGCAGTTCAATTCCAGGGCACGTACCCTATAAAAACTCTTGACATGAGCACATAGAGACATGTACAGGGTGTTTATTCCAGCATTGTCTGTAATAGCAAAAGAAAACCACCAAAACTTTAGCCAATGGGGAAAAAATACTTAAGTTGTGGTTTGATAATAACATGGAATCCTGTAGCAGTTTTTTTTTTAAGTAAATGAATTAAAGACACAGTAATTTCAAAACAAAAATGTGTTAAAAAGAAGTTTCAGGAGAACACATAAAGTATGATACTGCTTTTTTTAAAATTTTTAAAGATGTAAAATAACTACGTATTGTTTGGGGATACAAATGGAGTAAAATTATTAAGAAATGTATGGGAACAATAAAATTCAAGACAATGGCTGCACCTGAGTAGGGAAAAAGGGTGATGAGTTTGGAAATTATGTGTTTAATGTGAGGCTTCAATTATATGTGTGTGTGTGTATATATATGTAGATATATATATGTAGATATATATATATACACACACACACATATACATACACATATATTGGTTCTATCTCTTAAAGTAGGTGGTAGGTAAATGGGCTTTCATTGTACCCTTTAGCATCTTTATGTGTACTTAAATATTGTGTAAGACACTTCTAATAAACAGCAGAGGTTAATAACTACTAACATATTTTGAGCTCATTATAAGTCTAGTTTTTCTAAACTTTCTAAACTTTACATGCATTCTCTCATTTGCTCTTAGTCTTTGAAGAGATTCTTTTATACCTCTTTAACAGGAATCTGAGGCCTTTAGAAATTAAATAATCTACCTATGGCCATATAGGTGTTAGGTGCCAGAGCCAGAATATGAAATGGGAGCAGTCTGACTTTTAAAAGCTCATACCTTTAATCTCTGTGAAGATTAATCAGCCTCTTTTTGAAAGGCCTCATTAACTTCAAAGAATTCTTCATGCTAGTGCAACTACCATTTCTACCTCTGGATGCAGCTATAACTACAGCAATAGAGCACAACAGCTTTGGCCTTTAAATTCAGTGATTTTCTGAAGCTAGAAGAGCATTTGCTCAGGAGCACAGGGTATGAGTCATTTCCTTAGGTATCTGTTTATTCGTTCAACAAATATTTATCTAGAGCCTACATAGCACAGTGGTAAACCACAAGTTATTTCTTGTCTACATCATTTTTGCAGTTTGCCAAGCTTTTGGGACACAAATTTGAGATTTCCATTTTCATTTCCAGCGAAGGCAGGGAATGTTGTGATTAATTATTAGCCATTTTAGAACTTGCGACCTGGCTTACTGTGGAACTCACTTAAGCCTAACCATTGTTTACCTGAAAATTCACATGGTACCCCACCTTCACTAAAAAAAAAAAAAAAAAAAAAAAAAAAAAAAAAAAAAAAAAAAAAAAAAAAAAGGTATCTTGAAAAATTTTAATCTACTTCTAGCTAAACAAAGGACAAATGGAAATGAAAATATTATTTTTAAGTTTTATGTGATTACCTCCTTTTTCTCTCTGTATTTCCTTTTTTTTCCCCCACAGATCGAAGAATATCTCTTTAACTCTTTCTACTCCAGTGAGATTTTGAGATGTTCCTTGACCACGTATTAGATGCCTTGAAATTTTCCTTGACCATGTACTACATGTATTTTATGCTCTGTACTTCCTTTTGTATGTGTGTGGAGACTTCATTGGATAGGCAGGAGTTCTGTACTTTCCACAAGATGCTGAGCTCCCAGTAGCTGATAGCAATGCTGAAATTGATGCATTGGGGTTTATACTTGTTTATGTTTGTTAAACATTTTTTACAACCTGTGACGTAGAAGGCATGGGTTAACTTTAATTACATTCTCTGTAATTAAAATGGGTATACTGAATTTAAGTAAGGTTTCACCTAGAATAATGAACAGTGTAATTACGACTGTCTTGGCCAGTTTGTGCATGTGAACTTTATAGCTAATAACAGCTGTGCGTCTAAGTCATTGTGACCTCTTTTTAAATGATGCAAACCTAATAATGTGAAAAGTAGCCCTCATTTTTACTTCTTGTCCAATCCAATCCAGTGATTATCTGATAGAAGTATTCAAATACTCCATCTCATCTTTTCTTTAATCATTTATTTCCTTTTTTATATTGAATATTTTAGGGACCTGAAGGAATTGTGGGAATTCCAGGGCAAAGAGGTCGTCTAGGAAAAAAGGTAATTTTTTACATTTTCTTATGCAGGTTTTCTTTCTTCTGATGTATCCAGAGCTCCATAGACTGCTGTAATGTTTTTATTTGGACTAGATAGTAAAGTGGTAAATAATTATACATGTTGCTTTAAAAGATACATTTATATAAATTAATATTTAATTTCAGTTAGGAGTGCTTATTATCTTGATTATTTGAAGGCAAATTTTCCATTTTGTAGTTTGTAGAAAATCTTGGCTTTTCTTTCTTTCTCTTGTTTTCCAGAAATTCTTTTAGTAGACCATGGGCAAGAAGAAAGATAAAAGGAAAATACTATACCATTTGTGCTATTCAATAATAATTTTAGTAAAGTATTTGAGGGAAAAGAATGTAACTATAATTATTTGTTGTTAATGTGTTTTTCTAAGTTGATTTTATTTTTTCCAAATATTAAGAACTTCAAATCAAGAATATTTTTATTTGCTTACTTTATTTTTTACTAATAATTGGTTGTATTTATAAAATTTTAATGCATTATAATGAAAATTTGTATTTATATAAATATAGACTCAATAGTCTATTCAAATATTGATGAAACATAAAATGGTTTTCCCGTTGGACTATGACAGTTTTGAATTATTTATTGTAATTAACTTCAAGTCACACATATTTTGATTTTCAGAATCCAATTCTAGCATTTCTGCTGATATATACCTAGTCAGTCTTTCTCAGAATTTTTAGACAGTAGATAGGGATAATAAATAATGAAGAGAAACTAATGAGGTAATGTTTAATTGCCATTCTTATCTATTAAAAATAATTTCAATATTGAAGTTTTTTTCATCATATAGAGTGTTATGTCTAAAATCAACATTAATAGTGAGACAGTGCAAGTCTTTGTATAACAACAACCTGCACCACTGGAAAAATAAAATAAAGCCTCTTAACTGTTATAAATCCCAAAAATTTCCTATCCAACTGCGTTCACAGTAGTTTTTCTTTGTGTCTTCTTGCTTATTAGTAATAGAACAGGTTGGTTCTCACTTAAGAAATGAAAAATAACACAGTGTTGTTTAAGAGCAGCTGTATTTTGGTGCTAAAGAAAGGTCAGTTTGTCGGTGGGGTGTGGTGGCTCACACCTGTAATCCCAGCACTTTGGGAAGCCAAGGTGGAAGGATCACTTGAGGTCAGGAGATCGAAACCAGCCTGGCCAACATGGTGAAACCCTGTCTCTACTAAAAATACAGAAAAATTAGCCAGGCGTGGTGGCGGGCGCCTGTAATCCCAGCTACTTGGGAGGCTGAGGCAGGAGAGTTGCTTGAACTTGGGGGGCAGAGGTTGCAGTGAGCCGAGATCACACCACTGCACTCCAGCCTAGGTGATAGAGTGAGACTGAGTCTCAAAAAAAAAACAACAAAAAAAAAGAAAGGTCAGTTTGTCTAATAGAAAGCAGAAGACAGTTAGTTTTCAGAAAGATGTAAAATGATGTAAAAATGATTACATCATTTTTACATGATGTAAAAATGTTACAAGATTTTTCAAGGTGCACTCCAGGCCAATGAGTGATGATCCTGAATGTACAGAACTGCACACTGGAGCTCTTTTTGTATTGAACAGACCTTTTTGCATTGAAATTCTCTATAGAAACAGACTTTTCAAAGACCTTATTATTTCTTATAGTAACAATACATACATGCATATTTACATACATATATAGCAAAATTCAAAAGTTAAAAAAAATGGTTATTTGGAATTCAGCATGAGCACCAGATACCCCCTGCTTGTTTGGTCAAAAATTTTTTTTATCTTTTTCCAAAATTACTTTTATTTTTTAAAATAACTTATGTGGTGATGGCATGTTATTATTGTTAGTGGTGGTCTGTAATACTGTTAACTAAATATTCCTCAGGAGCTATTCAGGAATATGATATAGTTAATTAATCTAAGTATAAATTTTTTTCTTATGTTTCTCTCTTAATAATGTCTTCCACAGGGTGATAAAGGACAAATAGGACCCACAGGAGAAGTTGGAAGCAGAGGTTATCCTGGAAAAATTGGGAAAAGTGGTCCTAAGGGTGCCAGAGGAACTAGAGGTGCTGTGGTCAGTATTTGATTTGCTTCCAGAAGTGAGTCACTGTGGATGGGAAAGAAATGTATCCATGCCCTTAAAGTTTCATCCCTTGATTAGCTTTACAGAGAAGGCAATAGTCCCATTGAAAATAATCTACCTCCATGGGATGTGGAGAATTGTAAGCATTCCACAGTACTTAAATGGCTTAGTGGTTTCTGGACATGAAAAAGGAAAGAGAAAAAAAAATGAAAATGGAAATAAAATATGAAATGAGGTTTTAAAAAATAAGATTATAACTCCTAACCAAAGTAGGAAATTTTATATGGCCAGCACTTAAAATTGGGATTTAGTATCTGTATAAAACTATGCTGTCATGGTTGACAAATTGCTTTGAAAATCAGGTTTACTTGAAATGGATTTTCTTTCTCTGGTTGGAAACAAATCTGCTTTATCTGGATATTATTTTTCTAACCAATTGTGATAAATCTATCATCTAATTTTATCTTCAATCTTTCTCAGGAACTTTGCATGATGTTAGGAACAAGTATAGCATGATACTTATGAACTCATATATTAGCTGAATTATATTGCAAATATATTTAGACCTGTTCTGAAAGTCACAGCATGAAAGAGATGCAAAATATTTAAAAGATTATCTAATTGAGTCTTCTGTTTCATAAGCTTTTTTACAAAATGCGTGTGTATTTCCATTTAGTGTAGTCTCCATTTAAATGTCACAAGTACTAGACTTCACTAAGGCTTTTTAGAGATCATTGCATAATCCATTTGTTGTCTGAGGAAAGTTTGCCTCAGGCTCATTTTCGGTATTCCATTCCTTACTGTGATCTAGGCCTTTCTTACTTTCTTTTATTTAAATTACTATCATTTCTCTCTCTTTGACCTGTGTACAAAAACATTTTATAATGTTATTAATTTTTAAATTTGACATGTTCCCAACTTACCTTCCCAAGAGGTTTCACCAAATTTACACTCCCACCATCAACATTTCATATCACTTCTTTTGATGTTTGCCAATCTGATAAGTGAGAATGTGTATTGCATTTTTTCTTTCTATTTACACTTTCCCAGTTGCACTTTTTTCTTTATGGAAGTTGCTTGTTCATGTATACTGCACATTGAATTGTTGCCTTTTTCTTATTGATTTGCAATCACTCCTTATATACTTAAAAAATTAATACATTTTTGTTAAATATGTTACAAAATATATTACAAATGTTTTCCTTTCTGTAATTTATCTTTTAATTTTGTATATCCTTTGCTGTATAGATCATTTTAATTTTTATATGGTCAAACTTGTCGGTCTTTTCCCTTGTAGTTTCTGTGTTTTATTTTACTAGAAATGCCTTCCCTACCTAAAGGATCTAAGAATATTCTTCCATATTCTTCTAATACTTTTATAACTTTATTTTTACCCTTAACTCTTTAAGACATATGGAGGTTTTTATGGATTTTTGTGGGGTTTTTTTCATGTAAGGTGTATAAGACTAATTTTATTTTTTCCAAACTTACAGACAGTTGTTCCACTTCCATTTATTGAGTGGTCAGCCTGTTTTCTGCTTTTTTGAAATGCTACTCTTACCATAAACTGAATTCTCAAATATTCATTGGTCTGTTCTTATTCTACTTTATTCTCTGAATCTAGTAGTCTATTTCTGGGTCAATACCACGCCATTTTACTTACTGTACTATTGTGATACTTTCTGTTAGGGCAAATACTTCATAATTCATTTTACAAGAATGTTTGGTTCTTGCTATGATCTCCTCTGTCTTTTTTCTGTTTTGTTTTGTTTTGATCTCCTCTTTCATGTGAACTTTCAATTTCTTCAATGCTGAATCCTTCTATAAACACCTTATGTCTTTTTATTTACTCATATCTGCTTACATATTCATCAATAAAATATTTCCCTTATCTCTGTTCTTTAATCTTTCTTGTTAAGTTTATTCTTAGTATTTTTGTTTTTTGTTTTGTTTTTGTTTTGCTTTGCTTTTGAGTTTTATTCTCAGTGTTAATATAATCCTTTTTCTGTTACATCAACTTAGTGGTGCTGTTGGTGCCATTATATTTTGATCTTATATCCACTTTAGCGAATGTAGATGATTCTCATAGGGATTCTTTAGGTAAATAATATTGCCTCCCCTTATTTGCTTGTCTGAATTGCTACATTGGTTAGAACTTCTACTATAGCAGTGAATAGAAGTCATGATGAAGAAAACCTTGTCTTTTGGGCCTGTCTTTAGTGAAAATGCTTCTAATGCTTATAATGTCAAGTATTGTTTACAGTTGTTTTTTAGATATACCATTTATTTGTTTAAAGAAATTTCTTTTCGTTCTTAAATGAGAGTTTTGACCAAGAGTAGATGTTGAATTTTATCAAATCCTTTTACAGTATTTGTTTAGATAATCCCATGCTTTCTCTCCTTTGTTTGTAAATATAAGAAAATTCATTAGTAGATTTCCAAAAGTTGAATCACCCATGAGTTCCTAGGATAAATCTGAAGTATAATTATATTATTATTTTAATGCAAATGGATTTCATTTTTTAACATTTTATTTAAGAGTTTTATTTTAGCTTATTGAATTTAGTTTACCTTAAAAGTTTTACATTTGTATTTGTAAGCAAAGTAGGCCTATTTATTCATTCCATCGTTCTTCATTCCATCTTTTTTTTAATGTTTACTATCACTAATTGGATTTAGGTATAAGTGTTAAACAAGTCATATAAAATGGGTTGGTAAATTTTTCGTATTTTTCTGTGCTCTGTAACAGTATGGGACATAGATATTGTGTCTGTTCTTCAAAGGTTTTATGAAACTTGCTATTAAAACAATCTGAGCCAATTGTTATTTTATTAGCAGTAGATCTTTGGCTTTCTTTTCAAATTTTGTATCTTCTGGAATAAATTTTTGAAATTTTTCTTAAAAATTATTTATTTCATCTAGATTTTCATATTTAGTAAGTGAAACTTGAAATTACTGTTTTCTTATAATTAAATGTTTTTCCTGTGGTTATGTCCTTCTTGTTTCTAATGTTGTTTTATCATGTCTGCTCTTTACTGTGATCAGATTTGCCAAATGTTTTGCTATTTTATTAGTCAGTTCAAAGTGTCTACTTGGTTTTTCACTCAACTTTTAAAAATGGTTTTCTGATTCGCTAATTTATGCTTTAATATTAATCTCTTCTTGAATTAAATGTCTGGCCCATTTATGTAATTTATTTAATAAATACATTATGAAGCTACCTGTTTCCTTTTGAGTGCCACTTTGGCCATATTCCCATATTTTTATGTTTGTGTTTTTACCATCATTTACTTATGAATAGCTTGCAATTTCAGATTTTATTTTCTTCTAAATAAGAGTTATCTTAAAGGATCTTTCTTTTTAAGTAGATTTTTAATTTTTATTGCTCATTTTTAATTACATTGCATTATAGCCAGAGGATGTGACCTATATGATTTCTGCTTTGAGGAAATTTACTAAAATCTTCTTTGAGGCCTAATATACTCAAGTTTTGTCAAAAGATTATGCATTCCTTTTTCTCTCTTCTTTTCTTTCTTTCTTTTTGTTTTTTGGGGCTAATAAACAGTCCTAAGTATTTCTGTTAAATCAAGTTGTTAGCTAAGCTACTTAAATCCTTATAGCTTTCTTACTGCTTTTCTTCCTTGCTATTTGAGTCATTGATTTCTCAAAACAGAGTTTGAGGTCTGCTTATCATGTTTTCTACCCGCTTATTTTTGGAAGGCTACATATTTTGCATACATATTTTAGGTACATAAAGGTTTATTTTTTCTTTTATGAATTGCACATTTTATTTCTTGTTATATTGGCTTTAGAGTCACTTGGAGTCAGCAGCAGTCTTTAGCATTGCCTGCTTTTTGCGCAACAGTTTCCACACTCATTCACTTATCTTCTAGGCAAATGCTACCATCAGTTACCCAGCACAAGTAGAATAGGAATACCTGACTCCTTTCCCCAGTTAGTCACCTGAACCTATCTTGCCCCTTCAATGTCTTGATTTCGGCATTTGAAATTTCCTTGAGACTATTTGGACATCTGCAACAATTTTTTTCTTTGCATATTTTCAGTCCTAATTTTCTGTCTCAGATTACAAAATTTTGGTCCACTGATGATGTTTACTTATTTTCCAGTATTGTTATTACAAATAAATACCTTTATTTTCTCTCTCTCTTTTTTGTTGAATGGGACTATTGAAACAAGCATATGTCATTCAGCCATCTTGAGCTAATGAATAGTGAGTAGTTACATTCTATTCTAGATTATTCACCTAGGTAATGGCTGAATTCTTATTAATGTTTTAAAATTAATTTTGTGCAGTTCCTTTTTTAGACTGAAACTTGTTCTTAACTGAATGAGTCTAAATTTACTGATCAATGGTTAATAGTTGCAATGTGAACTTTTTTAGAGCTGGGACTTTAAAGAAATCATCAAATACAGTGAAGCAGTACGATTAAATGGGAAATACTATATATGCAGAATCAAGAGACTTAGTTCTAGTATGATATTTGGCAAGTCACATACCTATTCTGTGCCTTAATTTTCTCATCTTCTATTTGTTTTGAGAGTCAAATAGGAGAGTCAATATGGAATCTTTTTGATAATATGAAATATAGGACTTCTTCTGGTTTTTTGTTTTTTTTTTTTTTTTTTTTTACTTTTTCAGTTGAGCAATCTATTCAGTAGGCTAAGGGCATTTGCTGATTAGTCTTTATAGATGGTTTCACCATCTACAAAAATATTGATAAATAGAGTAACTATTACATGTACGTTGTCAACCATTTCTCTTTTAATAACTTTGACCAGGACTAAAACCATATTCATCAAAGCATCTGAAACTAAAAATGAGTATGGAGTTCTGGATCCTGTAGTGACAATGTCAAAAACTCTCAAGTTGCACTCTCTAATATTCAGTGACCACATCTGGCACAAACTTTGACAGATGTAAACCACATTTCCAATAATTCGTTAGGGACCAGCAGGATTCTGACAACTGAAAGTATTTTTAAATATGATTAAGGATGTTTATATCAGAAGTAAACCAAAAAGACATTTGTTACAGAACTTTTTGTGTTTCAGAAAAAAGAATAGACAAAAGTTGGGGTGTTATTTTTGGCTTTCCTACTTCAAACTAGGTAAATTTCAACCGTGAAAAATCTAAAGGTAACAATTTAAATAATAGGAGTACAAGTCTAATGATTTAGACAATTCTCTACTTTCGCTCTCTCACTAATATTTACTTTGTTTTTTAGGGACATTTAGGATTGATGGGACCTGATGGAGAACCAGGAATTCCAGGGTATAGGGTAAGTATTTATAACTGAAAAAATATATTCACATGAAAACATTTTTATTAAAGATGATATCCCAAATATGCAAATTACTATGAAATCTCTCTGATAAACCTTTCTAACATATTTAGGCCTCATCCTCCCAGACAGTGAATCCTGTTTTTCATTTCAGAATAATACAATATCTAATACCTAGATAGAGCATGTATAAATGTCTACTTGTCCTTTTGTAGGGCCATCAGGGTCAACCAGGACTCTCTGGATTGCCAGGACCTAAAGGAGAAAAGGTTTGTGTGTATATTGACCTTTTAATCCTGAAGTTAAATGTTGAGATCATGAATTATTCCTGAAAGACTGCATGGAAAAATTTTCCAGAAATAAAGGAAGCACTTTTACAGTTGAAAATTTTACTAATTCCGGAAGAAAAAAACAAATATCAAGGAGCTAAAATTTAAATAAATTATTAAAATATCTTCCACGGGTTGTTTCAAGATTGAGCTGAAATAATATATGTGAAAATATTTGTAGAGCTTTGTAAGAGTAAAATTAATTATTTAAAGAAATTGTAAGGCTCTAGATTAAATGATTAATTTTAGTACATTTATATTAGAGTCTTTGGGACAGGAGTCAGGATCAAGCGATCTTGACTGTTGCCCAGGTTGGATTCAAACCAATCAAGCAATCCTCTCACCCCAGGCTCCCAAGTAGCAGGTACGACAGTTGCATACCACCGCACCTGTCTCACTGATATTAAAGATTAAAATTTTTTGATGATTTAGGAATAACTACAGCAGTAATCTTAATTTATGGTATCATTGAAACCTGACACTTTTAAGAAAAGTTCTGAGCTGCTTCTTATATAATTAAAGGGGATTGATACTTCCAAGAAGAATCCTGTACAAATTACAACTCTGTATAAAATACCATATGCCTAGTTTCTTACATCAAAGTTTTCCACTTAAAAAAGATAAAATCAAATGCATTTCCTAATATATTTAAAAGTAATAGGTTGTGTATTTTTGAAGTTTATTTTATTTATTGAGTTCTATTTATAAATCATTATTTCATTTTAGGGCTACCCAGGAGAGGATAGCACAGTCCTAGGACCACCTGGGCCTCGAGGTGAACCAGTAGGTCTTTTTCTGAAATAATTCTGGTTATTCAAGATAAAATATAATTATATAATAGATTCACAACACCAATTACGTCTCTTCAAAGAGTTTTCTTTTGTTAGTTTTATCACATGGTTTGATAGGACAGTGATATTTATGGTCACAAAATTTAAATGATATTAAAATCTTTAATATGAAAAATACGAAGGTCATATTTTAGCATAATATATAGGGTTCATATAGTGACTTCCCAAATCTAACTTTCTGCATTGAAGGCATGATAGCAACTTTTATAAAGATTATCAGAAAACATACACTCTAGACATTTTAGGGTACATATTTCTTTAATTATCACATTCAGATTTATTTCTAAATATTAAAAAAATCTTATCTATGTACTTCTTATAACAGTTTGCACACTGTTGCCAAGTGATTTCAAAACCCCTCTACTGAGTTATTAGAACCAATAACCTTTAAAGTTTACTGATCTGTAGACTTCTTATTAAACATTTTAAGGACTAACTATAACCATGGTTTCTAAAAAGTAGCTAATATAGCTTTGATTATCTGAATAACTGTCTCTGTGTTCATGTTTGACTAAAACAATGTCTAAAGAACATATGTTAATTAAATGAATTAAATGAAAATTATTAGTTCATAGAAACAAATACTATATAATTGGCTATATTTTCCATTTCTCACATAGTATTATATAGAGAAAAGGAATCCTAAGGCACAAGGATCAGAATATGTCGTCACTCCTGATATTTTGACCTGACTCTTTGGAGATGGCTGAAAGTTATACTTTGTTTTAGAAATGGAAAAGAAAGATTCTAATATTTTCTAATTAAATCAAGCCATCTCATATAGAGGCAATAGGTATATAGACATCTAAAAGAATATGTAAGTTTCTTTATCAAATAATATTTTAGTCTCTCTAAACCACTAAGAGAGGGAAATATATGGAAATAATGTAAAAATCTTAAAGCAAATGGAAAAAAATTGGCAAAGGGAGTATAGTAGTGGTTGTTTTTCCCAGATTTAGATATGCCAGGATCGAAGAATGTCACCTAAAATGTAATAAATATATTAAAAGTCTAGCATAGCAATAGTAGTTTTATCCAGTATACATGGGACAGGCATGAAACTTAAACCACAAAGATTCTAAATAATTAAAGCAGAGTCAGAGATTATAGTATTGACATTATGTCTCTTACCTTTGTCCACATAAGAATAAGTTAAAATTTATCAATTAGTGCTCTATAATAAATCCTACGTTTTTCCAGTTAATTTCAATTTAAGTTTTTGTTCAGATGGTAGGTCCTAGTGGGTGCTGATATTTCATTTTATAGTAGATAATTTGATGATTTATTATGTTAAAGATTTTCTATTAGAAATGTTCAGGAAAAGTAAGTCTGAGTTTATTAGATTATTTTTGGCTTAAGTATTAAAATTAATAAGTGTATTTTTTAGGTTAAATTAAAAATTTTGCAGATTAAACAATAGACTTTTATTCTGAGACTGTGTCTCCCTCTGTTGCCCAGGCTGGAGTGCTGGTTCACTGCAGCCTCGAACACCTGGGCTAAGTGATCCTCCTACCTCCCAAGTAGCTGGGACTGCAGGCTCATGCCACCAGGGCCAGCTAATTTTTATTTATTATTTTTTAGGTTTTTTTAGAGACAGAGTCTCACTCTGTTGCCTAGGCTGGTCTCAAACCCTTGAGCTCAAGCGATTCTCCTACCTCAGCCTCCCAAAGTGCTGGGATTACAGGCATGAGCTAACACACCCAGCTAACAGTAGACTTTTTCATGAAGAATGGTAAAGTAGGATTTACTTTATAAATACCTTTTAAAAGATCACTCAAACATAATCTTTTGTAATTAATAGCATTATGTACTGAACTGTCCTGCTTAAATCTTTTTCAGTCATTTTAAAATTTAGTAAAAACGTAAGTTATTCCAGCATCATTTATAACATACTGTACTAATTGAAACGTTTTGTTGTTTTGTTGTTGCTGTTGCTGTTGTTGTTGTTGTTTGAGACAGAGTCTCACTCTGTTGCCCAGGCTGGAGAACAGTGGTGCAAACATGACTCACGGCAACCTCGACCTCCTGGGCTCAAGTGATACCTCTGCTTCAGCCTCCCCAGTAGCTGGGACTATAGTCACATACCACCATGCCTGGCTAATTTTCAAATTATTTGTAGAGACAGGGTCTCACTTTATTGCCCAGGCTGGTCTCAAACTCCTGGGCTCCAGGGATCCTCCTGCCTCAGCCTCCAAAAGTGCTGGGACTATAGCTGTGAGCCACCACACTTGGTGAAAATATTCATATTTTTAATTGGGCTGCATTTTTCAATATTTTTCCTAGTAGATTTATTATGAGATTTTTCTTTATATAATTCAATGGTTGGTGTATTTTTATGTTGTTCTTGGTATCATTGAAATTCAATATTTTGAAATTATTTAATGGAACTAAACAAATCATATATTTGGTTTTTTATTTTTGACAAAAGAATAAACCACATTAATCTTATCACCTGCATTCACATATACTTTGATCCAGCTGTAAAACTGTTTTGTGTGTGGTCTCTGTAGGGTCCAGTGGGGGAACAAGGAGAGAGAGGAGAGCCTGGAGCAGAGGGATATAAGGTAATTGCAAGTTATACCCCTTACTTCTGAATTTAAATAGGGTTCTCTGTGTTTCTATTCCATTTCAAGTGAAAATAAGCATTATTGAGATAATTAGTAATGTCTTATGTTTTTAATCCTAGAAGAAACGTCTTTCTACGTTCTGTTCCTCCTTCCTAGAATCATCTTTGTCTTTTCCCACTTCTGCTTTTTCTCATCATTCAGATCTCAACTGAAATGTTACCCCTGAGAGGCCTTCTCTAACTGCCCTATCTAAAATAGATCTAGAACAATCAGTCATTCTGGACCATAATACTCAACTTCCTTCATGACATTTTGTGCTATATCATCTTGTCACCTTTTAAATATATTCGTTTCTTTGTTTATTGTTTGTCTTCCTCCACCAAAATGTAGGATCCATGAGAATAAAATCTTGTCTCTCGTTTTCATCATTATACCCCCAGTTTCTAGAACACAAAGTTCCTGGTATATAGTAGGAATTCAATAAAGAAGTGTCAAATAGATGGCTAAATACCTTTATATTCTCAAGGCTTAAGTCAATTCTTATCCTCTTCCATTCCTGAGAGGGATATTATATGACCAACTTAGCTAAAATTAGACTGTGTATAGAATTATTCAGAGTCATTTTTTAGAATCACATTTGTTTTGAAGATGTTCTGTATTCCTGCCTTATATCTCTTCCCTCTCTATTTACATTGTCAATTGTTTTACAGAGTTAGAGGTTGTCTCCTGTCTCCCTGTTGTTCCTGTCTTATTCCTTTGCTCATAGCATTCTCTATTTGCCTATAATATTATGTAATCTTTGCTTATGTAAATCCTTTATAATTTCACTCAAGTTTCCTTTTTCCCTGACCCACTAACGGTAATCTTGCTCTCTCCTGTAGTCCTGTAATAGTATTATTTATTTAAGTCATTCAACACAAACATTTTACCATCTTCTGTTGCTATTTTTTTTTTTTGCTAATTATTTTTAATGTGTAGGTGTCTTAGCTCCCCCAGTTTGCATATGTCTTCTTTCTTTCTTGTACAGTGTCTAGTTCTAATCCCTGTACATAATAAGTTTTTAATAATGAATTGATGAGTTAATTGATCTGATACATCTCTCTGTCAAGGTAATATTTCTGTGGTCATGTCTGAAATGCAGATTTATATTACCCAAACTAAATGGACAAGATGATAGATAGATAACTGTCATTAATAAGTTGATTTTTCTCAAGCCAGAGGAATCTGAAAAATTAACTTTCACTCCCTAAAACTCTATTTGAAGCAGATGTTGAGAATAGTTCTAAATGTTTGTGAAATTGTTGCGATTACCATTTGTTTTTCTGTTTTCAAAGAAACATTTTTAGCAGGTTATATGTGTTCTGTTTCTAATTTACATAACATTTGTATCTACAAGTGTTTCCTAACCCAAGGAATTGAGTGGATTTATTTGAAATTTACTTTTCTCTGAGATGAGAAGCCAACCCAACTGCTTCCAGCATAATTTGAGAAGCCTCTTAAAGTTCCTCAGCTTTTTCTGTGCATGACTTCTTCACACAGTCTCAAGAAAACCAGGTTCTTGCAATATCTCATTTTGGCTTCTACCAACTACAGAACATTCAGTAGCTAAATCAGTATATTTACCAGCAAATGAGCAGTTAACTATTCGCTTGAAAGGAGACAAGAATTTCCACACTTGGCTAGCTGAAGAAAAGCCCTGCCAGCATTATTCTGGACAGTCATTCACTTTTCCCTAGGTTCACTGTCTAATCTACTTCTCCTTCCCCTTGCTTGTATACCCCTGATTAAGTTTTCAACTGTAGATGTTTTATAAACTAGTTTGATCCATGTCTTCCTTTCTGTCTTATTTCTTCCTAAGTCCTTAGTCTTTAGGGATTGTTTTATGTATTGGTGATTCTATGCTAAACACTTAGCCATCTTGTGCCAGACAACCATGCTACTTGTACTGCTTAGCTCAGAATCATGAAATATCCAACTTTCTCCCTTGCCAAGTTTTCTCCTAGCACAAGTTTGATTTATACAGAGGAACCGTGCTTTATTTAGAATTAGGTTATCTTGTTATAGCTTCAGGTGATATTTTAAAATGTTTGCTTTTCTATATGGATATTGTCTACACTGATTTCCCTCTGCTAAACTGATGGTTAGCATTATCACCAAGCTTCTTTATTAGGATAAAATACATGTAACGTAAAATTTACCATTTTAACCATTTTAAACTTTACAACTCAGTGACATTTAGTACATTCACATTGTGTGCAGTGGAGGAAAAATATATTTTTCTTCTATCCTTCTGAATTCTTGGCTGGGGACCCTGTGACAAAAGGCAGATTAACAAGAGAAAAGCATACAGATTAATTTCATATAAATTTTATGTAACGTGGGAGCCTTCGTAAAAAAATAAAGCTCCAAAGAAACAGTTAAACCTCAGTATTTTTATGCTAGATTTGATGAGGAAGTCTTAGAAGAATGTAATAGGCCAAAGGTATGGGCTAAGATTAGTAAACTGGGGAAAACTGAGCAAGGACTGTTCATTCAGATTATTCTCTGTGTCCCTTCATTTATGGAGATAAGGATGCTCTTTTCCTCCACATATAGGGAGGGCACCTCTCACATGAGTGTCTTATGACCTGCATCAAAGGAAGGTAAGAAAGTCCTTTCTGCACATGCTATCCCTCAGATTCCTTCAGCTTAAAATAGTCAATATTCCAAGATGCCGTATTTTGGGGTAGTATGTCTTGAACTCCATCATGTGAAACCATCACCATTGTATAGTTCCAAACATTTTCAACACTTCCAAAAGCAAGCCCCATACCCACCAAGCAGTCACCCCCTATTCCCCTGAGCCCCTGGAAACCACTTTTCTCTTTGTCTCTGGATTTGTGTATTCCGGATATTTCATTTAAATAGAATCATACAACATACAGCCTTTTGTGTCTGGCCTCTTTCACTTAGCGTAATGCTTAAAAAGTTCATCCATGTTATAAAATATATCAACATTTGATTCTCTTTATGACTAAATAATCACCTGGCTTTAAAAAACAATTGTTTATAGTCGCAAACATCTTTGACCAAAGTCAAGGGTCCTGCTCATTATTATTAATGAATACTTACTTGTACTGACACACTTTATGTGTTATGTATTATAACATTTCTAAAAACCGTGTCTCTGGGCCAGGCACAGTGGCTCACGCCTGTAATCCCAGCACTTTGGGAGACCAAGGTGGGCAGATCATGGGGTCAGGAGATCGAGACCATCCTGGCCAACATGGTGAAACCTCATCTCTATTAAAATACAAAAAATTAGCTGGGTGTGGTGGCACACACCTGTAGTCTCAGCTACTTGGGAGGCTGAGGAGGGAGAATCACTTGAACCTGGGAGGCAGAGTTGCAATAAGCCAATATTGTGCCACCGCACTCCAGCCTGGCAACAGAGCAAGACTCCATCTAACAAAAAACAACAACAACAGCAGCAAAAAAAAAAAAAAAAAAAAAAAAAAAAAAAAAAATTTCTCTCATCATTAAGCTTGTATTTGAGTGTCTGCCATGGGCCAGGAGACGAGCTAGGGGCCATGGATATTACATTGGACATCCCAGACACAATCTCTGTCCCCATGGACATCATATACATAAAAAACATGGGGAATAAGAACATTTAATCAGTATAAAAATAAACTTAGTGAATTTTAGCTATAAAATATGTACAGTTATTTCATGTTATTTCATAAAAGGAAAAACAATTATAGCTGTCATCCTGCAAACTAAAACTATACATCACATAGATCAAGATAAATTTATTTGAGGCTTGAGAGCCAGAGGACATGGAGGGAATAAACTTATTATCCTGGCAACAGCCACTTTTTAAAGGTATAAATGGAAACATTTTACTTAAAGGTATAAATGGAAACATAAATATCCAAGATTAACTCAAGCTAAACTTAGGAGAGATGAAGTCCCAGAAATACTTTGAATAAATTATATTGCATCTCAAAATTCTTTTTGCGGGGGAAGTGGGAGCAGGTTGGCAATAGTCAGAGAATTTTTACACACAATAAAATAACTAAATCCCAACTTGGTCTTTACTCCTTAGCATCAGACATACATATCTAAATAGCTATTAGACATCATCACAGGCACCTCAAACTCAGTAAGTGCCAAACCATTGTACCTCATCCTTTCCAAATTTGATCTGATCTTCCTCTTGTTATGTCCTTGGTTCAGTGAATAGTATCACCAGCCATTTAGATGTCTAAGCCAGTAGATGAATCCTCTGTCTCTCTCTCTGTCTCTCTCCCTCCCTCCCTCTCCCTGTCTCTTTCTCTCTCTTTCTCCCTCTCTCTGTCTGTCTGTCTCTCTCTCAATCTCTCTCTCTCTCTCTCTCACTCACTCTATCTCTATGAATCTCTTTTTCTTCCCCATACCCCTACTTATCTCTCACAGTCAGCCACTTCTTTTGGTTCTTAAATGTTTCTGGGATCTAGCTACTTTGTCCTACTTTAGTTGAGGCTCTTATCATTTTTCGCCAAAATTATTTCAATAGCTTCCCAACTAGACTCCCTGTCTCCAGTCATAGCCCTCTCAGGTCCATTTTCTGTCTAACATGTTCTGTCAGATGCATCCCTTTATTTGCCATGCTATTCCTTGCCAGAATGTCCTCACTTTACTGCCCGGAACACTCATTCTTCAAGATTGAACTTACCATTTCCCTTATAAAATGTTTCGTAAGTTCCTTTGGCCATTCAACTCATCCCACCACTAATATTATCTGACAAATTCATCACTTTCCATAACCTCTCCTGCATAATTTTGTAATAACATTTTCTATGGCATATTGAATTTTTACAATTACAAAAAAATGGTCACAGTCAATTTTTGGAGTGATAGAATGGACCAAAGTAGTTTTAATGAAACTCTTAGAATGCGGGTTTGTCTTGGTGAGATTTACATTCATACTTTACAAAGCTAGGAGAGGCAGTTGGCTATTCTATGATCATTCTGAAAATATTTCTGTAAAACTACATACAGGGATGGTGGAAAAGCCATAATTTGGCATGATAGTTTCGAGTTTTGTAGTTTGCTCATATTCTCACTCTCACTTCAGCTCCAGCTTTTCACCAGCCACTTCTTTCCTGAATCCTGTTTGATAAGTGACCTTCAAGTAGTCATATTTACTTATACCACACTCCCCCTTGATTGGCCAGATTCTGTTCATTGCTGGCTGTGCTCATGTTTTGCTAAGGGTCATGTGTGATTGTGGTTTCTACTTTAGTGTGGCCATGTGCTATATAGAAGCTTTCCAGACTAGCCTTTCTCTCTTGCCACTGTTCACTTCCTTAAACAGGTTTCATTTCCTTTATGAGGAAGTTGACACTTAAACCAAAAACATTTGCCTCAGAATGCAAACAAAGAAGCCTTCAATTAACTTTTCTGTAAGAATAAATATTGTTAACCTATGTATGCAATCTCATCTTCTAGCCCAGGAGATGGGACTGATAACTCTTTTCCTAAGGCATTCTTTCTGTAATATACAGAAAATAGGAAGAAAGAAATCTGATTGAGTAGAACAGTAGGAGAAGGGATAAAAGAGATTACATGCAGAATTCTTCCTGCGTAACTGTCATCTGACACGCTTCTGGGTTGTTGCTAGTTTCTGTTTACACACTTGAAAAGGGAAATGTGGTAGGCCAGCATTCCTTCTTAGGAGAACTGAGGTGATGATGGATTGCTGAATGTCAGTCATGTGGTGTTTCTTGGTATTATAGTAATACCTCCCAGTGACTGCTCCCAGTCTTCAGCCCAGTAAATCTACCGTCCAAATAACTGTGAATTTAGTTGGTAAAAATGGAGACCATAGTACACTTTCAGAGGAGGAAGAGGTTGAAAAAGAAATGTATTCTCAAACTCTGTTCCTTTGGTTATTGACTATATTAGTTTCCTGAGGCTGCTATAACAAATTACCACAAAATGGGTGGCTTACAACAATAGGTATGTAATTTTCTCAGTTCTAGAGACCAGAAATCCAAACTCAAGGGATCAACAGGGCCACACTCCCTCTAGAGGCTCTAGGGCCACACTCCTGCCTCCTCCAGTTTCTGGTGGCTGTCAGCATTCCTAGGACTGCCTCTCCCCAGTCTCTGCCTGTGTCTTCACCTGGCCTTCTCCTCTGTTGTCTGTTTCAGTGTACCTCTGTGTCACTTATGCTCTTTAGCGGATTTAGGGCCCACATGGATAATCCAGGATAATCTTATCTTGAGATCCTTAACTTAATGACATCTGCAAAGACCCTCTCTCCAAACAAGATCACATTCACAGGTTCTGGGGATTAGGACATAGACACACATTTGGGAGGCCACCATTCAAGCTGCTACGTTAATTCACAAGAAAGAAAGAAAGAGAGAAAGAAAGAGAGAGAGAGAGAGAGAGAGGGAGGGAGGGAAAGAGAACCCTAAGTTGTTCTCAGTCACCATAATATCCAACAGCTATTATGTTCTTTTCTATTTCTAAGAAGAATCATAATCTCTATGACATTTAAGTTGAGCTTTGCAACACTTTGCTACCATTTTAAGTGAGAGTATCCTATTCTCTTAAGTCACATGTCTCTACTTACTCTAATAATGTAATCTTTTCTATTTGTAGGGCCATGTGGGCGTACCAGGACTAAGAGGTGCCACTGGACAACAAGGACCCCCAGTATGTTTTGAAAGCATTGTTTCTAAAAATTAACATTAATATAACTTATTTGGTCTCTGCTTCATATGTGATTTTTATTTTGGTTTCTACTAAAGGGCGAGCCAGGTGACCAGGGTGAACAAGGACTAAAAGGAGAGAGAGGATGTGAAGTAAGTTGAAATTATTTAAGATAATTTGAGATTTATTGTTAGCAATTTTAGAAAGCAGGAGCACAAGGGGTTGCTATTTATTGTAAGTCAAATTATCATTTATCACTGTAGAATATGGATCACTGTGGGCCTCTAAATAGGGTGTTTTTCAATAATTGTGCTAATACAAAATTATTGATTGAGTCATTTGTTTTGACTATTATCCAAATTTTTCTTTTCCAGAAGCCTATTCTAACTTTGTGAAAATTGCCTAAGTTGTCTCAAATTAATACTATGTTCTTGAGGTTTCAAACAGAAATACCAACAAACCTTAAAACTAGTATTATAAGGTAAAAAAATATCAGTCAAACCTATATGATTGTTGTAGAAAGCATTAAAGAGAAAATCATTAAATGGATAATTGTTAAAGCATGGTAAGGAAGACTTTGTTCAGGACTATTACAATAAGTACAGTGACCACTGCAATGGGATTTTGCAGTGGGGAAGAGAGATTGGACTCAACACAAATATAGCATGGGCAAGTAGGAATTTATAACAAAGGAGCAGATTGAGTATGAGTGAATGGAAAATTACTTAAGAGGAAACACCAGGGGCAAGGGGAATTTTGGTTAAACTGACCTAACAAGAATTTTGCTGAAGACGGGCCAAGGTGATCACACATCAACTGTGGGATAATCAGACATCAACTGAGGGATGGTAGAGGATGAGGAACCCAGTTAGATATCAAATAGCAAGAGTGATCAGATAGTGAGGGTGAAGGTTCTTGCTAAACCGACTTGGCAGGGTTCGTTGCTAAAACTGGATTTTACAAGGAAGTACACGGAGGGCCTAGAAGGTTCAGGAGCCTGACTAAAGTTCGACCAAGCAAAGAATCATTGGCATAGGATAAGAGAGGAAAAAGTAGTTTGACTATGTGACACAGGCTTATAATTGATTTAAAAGTTGTTTCTTCATAAGGCAAATCAAATATTTATCAAGCAAACTAAAAATCTGTTGGTTTACTGAATTTAGTCTTCTCTTTCCATGTGGCCAGATAGACATTGCCTCAACCTTACGTAGCAAGCAACTTTGTCATTTGCACCTTCTATACGTTGCTGCCCTGTTTTTCAGGCATTCTGACTTCACATGCTATTGATTTCAAATTCAATTCTTAAGAAAATGCACTCTACTATTAATAATAAATTAGATGAGAGTGGATAAAAAGTAATGATTTTGAGATTGTGTTTCTCCTGATTTGTTAAGCAGCCTTCACCCATACTTGTGTTTTCCACTTATGGGAGTAAGTAATAAAATGGGGTTGAATCAGATATGTTAAATAGGCATTCACTTACCTAGAACTCATTTTGAATAGTCTTAGCATCTATTCAGTAACTTTCTGTTAGGTTCCCTAATAAATAATATTAATAAATAAAATATCCTATTGAAGATAAGCCTAAACAAGAAAAAAAAGCAGAGAAAGAAGATAGGTAAGTCATTCACTTAGAATTTTTAGTACCCAAATTGGAAAAAGTCATGGAAAACACTGGGAACCTAGAATACTGTTGCTGCTGTCATGCTACTTCCTTACATTTGTAGTAAGTGCCTAAGAATGCAAGTTCTGTCCAACATTTGATCCTAAAATGTCTACTTTTTTACAATTAATACTTTCATATTTACAGGCTTTCTTTTTCCATCTTGAGAAATCTCAGGAGTAAGACATTTTCTGATGCTTATTAGTATATGTTAAAATTATGCTAATGAATATCAAATACTCTTACTAGTCAACTGCCTCTCTAGCCTATGTGGTCAGCTCTCCCTGTGTGTTGGAGCTAAAAGGTGCTAAGAAGCCATAGTTTAAATTCTGTATAATCCAGGAGAGCTAGTTCTTTCCTACTTTGGGTAATGCTGGCATACAACCCAAGGGCACATTTAAAAGCCTCTTAGAATTTAAAATTGTATTAATTGCTACAAGAATAATGACTGTGTATTATTCACTAGGGATACCTTCAGTGGCCAGATGGGTCCTGTCCAATTGCTGTCATCTTGTTTTTGCAAAGCTTTAAATTTATTTTTTAGATTTGGAAATGGCCCTTTAAAATTGTCTGGATAACCCTCTCAATTTTCAGATGAAGAAATTAAAATCTCAGAGAGATTATGAGTTACCTAAAATCACAGAACTAATTAGCAACAGAAGCAACACTAGAAACATTATTTCCTAGCTCCTGTTATTATGCAGAAGCCTATTACTTGTAATCTTTTAAAAATTAAGTAAAATATGATTAATTTAACCTAACCAACCAATTCATTCATTGGGCATAAGACTGTGGGCAGCTATAAAGAAAAATTTAGAGCAAGTCAAAACCAATTGCAGAACCATTTTTTAAAACTTTTGTAATGCAAATGTGAGTTAACTGTCCTATAATGACTCTCAAAGACCAAGACTCAAGCCAAAATCTTTGTTCTCCCAAAACAAAATTCCAGATTTCAATAAATTGAAATTTCTTGGTTAAAAAAGAGAGAATAATTTTTGCTTAACTCTCTAAATCTATTTTTGCTTTATAAAGCTACCTTCTTAAAGAGTGTTAGAACTAGTGAAGTATCTAGATAACTGTCCTTCAGCCTCATTTAAACAAACAAACAAAAAACAAGAGTTTGTGTTAACGTTGCATATTAAAAAATATTTCCCTCATCAAAATAATTAGACTATGTTCTCTAGTATTCTGTGAGCCAGCACAGTCCCAATGAACAGAAGTCTTTTAAAATGGATCTGATTTCAAATGGGCCACTATACATATTTTTCAATGCTGGCCAGGCAAAAAAAGTACAGTTTTATATGTACTGTAAATCTAATCCATCAACTGCCCTTAACTCCATTCACTCAAATATCCTACATTTGATTTAGAGTTTTCCCCACTCACTCTCTTCTCAAATTTGGAGTTACAGATGGTAGGGAAGGCGGGTGGAAAATAAGTTTAGTCTTCAGTCATCATCTGTTCACACTAGTGTCCCCTGAAATGCACATCATCCCTTTTGGCCCACGGTTGCTATCATCTCACCATGTTGGCATCTACCTTGGCCCTCCTGCCAGAAGTACTTTGACCTATACTGGCATGTGCAGCTATTTGTTCATCTCAGGTCCAAGACCTCCTCAGGCCTCTCAGGGCCATCTTCTTCTGTTCTTGGCCACATATAAATAACATTATCTGCTCCCCACACCATACAGGGTACTTGGAGGACTCAGAAAAACATTCTTAATCCCACTGTCCTAGACATCTCAGGCAGAGACTTTTACTCTATATACTTTATATAGACTTCTCAGTGAGGACGTTGGTCTCCCTAGGTATCATCTTTGTGCCCAGATCCCCAAACTTGTCTGGAAGCATTAGTGTTTCTATCCACCCTAAGAAAGACTCAAGGTCAGGCCAGGCACGGTGGCTCGTGCCTGTAATTCCAGCACTTTGGGAAGCCGAGGCAGGCAGATCACCTGAGGTTAGGAGTTCGAGACCAGCCTGGCCAACAAGGTGAAACTCCGTCTCTACTAAAAATACAAAGATTAGCTGGGTGTGGTGGTGCATGCCTGTGATCCCAGCTACTTGGGAGGCTGAGGCAGGAGAATCACTTGAACCTGGGAGGTGGAGGTTGCCATGAGCTGAGATTGAGCCACTGCACTCCAGCCTGGGTGTCTCAAAAAAAAAAAAAAAAAGAAAGAAAAAGACTCAAGGGCAGGATGAGGGGCAAGAGGCTCTTTTCAGAGACTGCTGTCAGTGTCTAACAGTCCTGCTTCTCTTTTGCTGCTTCTTTTCCCTTTCCCTGACTTGAGGATCCTTATCCCCTTTCATGGGAAAAACTCTCTGTTACATTATTATTATTATTATTATTATTATTATTATTTTAAATATGTTCTTTATAGCATAAATTTTATAATTTGAGTCCTTTATAACAAACGTTGGTTTTTAACTCAAAAATAGACTTTTAATATTGAAGAGTCAGGCTTTTGTGTTGAAAAAACATGATTTTGAAACTGAAAATATGTTTTTTTCCAACTGTTACCCCCACCATGAGTTTCGTCGGACTATTTTGAAATTCAAAAGCCAAGGAAAAGTCCATTTTGAAAAATCAAAAGTATAGAACAGATATATCTCGTTGCATAAAAAGAAATACTGTAAAGGAGAAAACACACTGATTAACATAATTGCATATTATGATTCATATGCTATTTAATAAGTATTATTCAAGATGACCGAAATCACAACTTTTTTCCACTATTTAAAATAGTCTTTGTTTATTTTGCTTTTTTATTGGGTTAGGAAAAACATATTTTACTTATAGGGATCATATGCGCTAGAAATGTATATACTTTAATTAAACCCAGGTCACCAACTATCCCATTTTCTGGTTTTCTCATCTTCAGAAACATTTTGCATTAGTGACTTCTAAGACAAGTACAATAGTTTTCAAAGTTGGAAGTACAACCCATGATCCTTATATCTCCCCATTATCAAATCCTGCAAAAGTTGGATTTTTATCTCTTAGAGAAGATGCTCTTTTTCTCTGTGAAAACATACTATTTCTTCATAAAATCTTTAAGCTCGTTGTCAAAAAAAGTAACATCTTTTGAAGTTGTTTCTCTGTTGTTATTGTTAAACTGAATCTTTAGCACAATTTGTCTTCAAAATTGAATGATTTAACATCCCACTTTAGTGGGATTATCCTGTTTGTGAGAACTGATGATGATTTCTGAGAAATGTGTCTGGTAATGACAACATGATTCTTCTTCTTATTTGTGAACCAAGTCACTCTTTTCCACATTTTCTTCTTTAAATACTTTTAGAATGTCATCAGAACAATGGCATGATTTGTAAGAGCAATGTTCCTAACTATCCTGGCAGACCCATTACTGCTGAATCAATTATGATTTAAAACATCTCACACATGGAAAAGCAAACAGTTCCGTGGGAAATAAATATCTTTTCCTTGAATCACAAGTATGCTCTTCTCTGTTCTTCCAGAGAAGCTCATTTTAGGCTATCAGTTCATGTTCCCCTTGCCACATTGTAAGTGCCTTGCAAGGAGGAACTTTGCCTTTGCCTTCCAAGCACATGACAGAGTCCCTGATACATGATACTCAGTAAATGTTTACTGATAACGTTTACTGATACTAAATGTTTAAGTAAATATGTAGCATTTTCAAAAGGAGATCAAGGCCCTTCCTGAAAGTAGGGACATTGATTAAATAATGTATTCAGGTCCCTTTTAGAAGTACACTTTAAATTCTTAAATCATATAATTTAGAGCTACAAGGAAATTACTAGATGATCTTGTCAAAGGTTCTCATTTTCAGATGAAGAAGCTGACTCCCAGGAAAATTAAATGGCAATCTCAATGATATATGACTAGTTCATGCTAGTTCTTGCTGCAGCATCCAGGTCTCAGTGTTCTTTTCTATGGCTTCAGTTTAAGTAAGTTTATTACAGTCAACTGACAACTGTGCTTTCCATTTTTAGGGTCATAAGGGGAAAAAAGGAGCTCCTGGTCCTTCTGGGAAAGCTGGGATTCCTGTAAGTAACAGGCCTCTTTCATCTTTCTTGCTTTTCTAAATAGAACTGGCAACTTTAGCAAGCAGAAAAGTTTGGGGCCAATTATGTCATCATGTTGGATAAATCAGATTGTCTTAAAAACAATTTAAACCCATGCTGGAACACACAGGGAACAAATATGACCATTAACTCGAAACCAAGCTTGCTGTTTAAATATAAGTCCCTTCAGTTGAAGGATGCTATTTTCCTGTGTTATGAAGCCCTCCCGGTGGACTCATGCTTCTTACGGTGAACCACTGAAAAACAGAGAACTTAAAATCATAATGAAATGAATGGTGACAAAGACCAGAGATCTTCAAGCATAATTAAAATGGTATGAGGTAGATTTTAATTAGAGGACTCAGCCTCTCATTCTCTAGACAAATAAAAAGTCTTAGAAAAAAAAAATAATCTTTTTATCACAGACAAAGATTAACTTTTACCTCACCATCAGTTTCCTCTCCTGGCCAGGCAGATAAGTGTTGACTGGCTCTTCAGCAAAGACTTCTACTGGTGTCCCCTAGCCAAGGATTAGATGCCTGCTTTGGGTGACCTGTATTGGCTTGAAAAAAAATAGAGGAAATGAATGTAAATTATAAGCACATTCAGATCAGAGATCCTTGAATATGAAATTCAGTTGCCCAAGGGTAGAAACAAAATGTTCAGACCTTGCTTCAGTCATACAATTATCTGATTCAAAGTGGCAACTAATTAGCCATAATTTATTTCTCGGGAAAATAACACAATATAAGGTTTGGCAGATGGGAAATGATAGCCTCTGTCCTAAGATGACAGCTGATCTTTTCTCCACAATTATATAAAATATTGGTTGACACAATAAGAAACACCAGAGAATTACACTAAGGCCCAAAAAGTTACACAGTAAATTGTTGATTAGCTTGGCATTTTTGTTTGGGGAACTTTTAAAGGCTTTTAAACTTTTAAAGTTATCTGTTGAATCCAAATATTAAATCATTAAGGAATCCAGAAAACAGGAAAATTTGTCCTAGAACAGAATATTAAAATGTAAACTTCTCCAACTCAATAAATAAAAAAGTATTTGTCATCTTAACATCTTTTCAGCATCTTTTCATCCAAATAATTTTTAATTATCAAGGGACTTCAAGGCCTACCTGGACCAAAAGGCGTACAAGGATACCATGGAGCAGATGGCATTTTGGGAAACCCTGGAAAAGTTGGGCCACCAGGAAAACAGGGACTTCCTGTGAGTAGTATGGGTATCTCTTTGCTCATTATTTCTTATGCATGTGTCTCCTTGCTAGACCATAGATATTTTGGCTACCTATTTTAGCTTTGGCATTGGCTCAGATTAAGCCAATTCATTTCTCTAATAGCTATTATGCAGTTGTATTTAGGATTTCCAGGAACTGTCAACAGGTACATTCTCTTCAGTATTTTATATCTAATAACTCATAGTGTTAATAATTCATGCCATTTTAAAAATATAAAAGCTGTTAAAGAAGAATTATAAAGAAGCAAAACCTTAAGGACTACACAACCTGGCTGTACTTTGAGTTCATCAAATGTTTTAAGCCACCTTTGGAACATTTAGGTCTTGGCAGTAACTCAAGGTAGGTTCTGTGAAAAATCATTTTCCCTTTACTTTTATAGCCTCAGTATTTTACAAGAATTGTGTGAATATTTTCTCTGTGTTCATCTAATTCATTCATTGCAATAGGTCCATCAGCTGTCTGTCTTCTGATGTATAATTGTTCATGCTATATATTAACTGCATTTCAACTACCAGAAGAACTTTTGGTAGAATAGCAAACCCATGTCTAGAATATGTGTCTACCCCTGTGAGGACAGTCACAGCTAGCTCGAACTGATTCCCTAAGGAGCGTTGCTGTGTTGGGAGCTCAGTGTCAGCTTCTACTTTTAGCAAGTTTGGCAGTTACCAGGGGTGGTAGCCAAATCAGCCTTGGTGAAGAAAAGTCCACATTGTTGGATTTGTGCCAGTGGACTCATTGAGCAACCACCATGATTATTTTGGGAAAAAAAGTAATGCAATGGTGTAGATTCACTTTTATTTTTATGCAGATTTCTGTCTTATTTATTTGAAGTTAAAATTTAATTTGAAATTTAAAAATCATATTTTTGTCTTTGCTTAGCCATTTTCCCGCTTTCCTTCCCTAATGTCATCCTAATTGAGACATTTTTGCCCCAGGTTGTTTTTACTTTAAACATTAGAAGAATTAGAAAAATTAACCACATACTTTTAAGAATACAGTAAAACTTACTCTTTTAAATTTCTGTTATTTGGATATGGTTACCTATTGATTTGTTGTTCTGTTCTTAGGTAATAGGTCAATTCTATTGTTTATTGAAATCTAGTATGGTGCTATGCCTAAACTTAAATGCAAATTAATATTCTTTTTCACTACAATGAATTATCTCATTTGTTTTAACCAGTAAAATTATTTCATTAATAAATATCTAGTCAGATTCTCTGAAAATATGAATACTGTTAAGAAGCCTTAACATGGTTTCTATTTGTTTTGGAAGAAACAGGTTATGGCCTAGAAAACTTGAACAGTCAGGTTGAAGTTTTTAATTAAAATAAGTATTGTATAGACTTTTGCTAGTAGTATCAGTCTGGTTAAAAGAGATTCATTTGAAATCCCAGTCTTATAGGGAGCTCATACACTGGGTCTCCGTCTTCATGCTAATCTCCATACTCACCATGTGATAGTCTTATAATGAGACTGTGAAATGTTAAAACTACAATAGTAAAACCCTTTGAATTGGTTTGAGAGTCTGTATTTTTGTGGATTAAATTTTACTGGGAAATATTGTAGTGAATCTCTTCCTATTACTTTGAATAAGATTTTTGAGAATTCAAACAAGGAAAACCACGTGTGAAAATATGTCCTATTTGTTGCTGCTATTCACAAGTATAATCATGGAGGTGGGGTGGATGGGCCCAGTAGTTTATAAGGCTAAACAGTGAGCTGTAAAAGTACTCGTAATAGCAAATAAATTTATTTGATAATAAATTGGTAGTAAGTAACTTATTAATTAATAGGACCAGGAAGTCATTTGTTCTCAGGCTAAAATATGACTAATCCAGATATTAGTTCCCTATGTGGATAATAGAAATCAGTATCCTACATATGGGTTTAAGAAAAATTTCAGACGTTCATCTTATGAGATACCCATCAGGACATTAGTGACACATCAAAGTCATTAATTACTTTTTACTCAGGTCATTTAATGGTTCATTATGACAAACAACTTCTTTCTAGCAACATGTAATACCTAGAGATCCCTCAAGAAGGAGAGAAAATTTCATGGAATGAAAACATTGATATGGATTATAAAATTATGGATGATTTTCTCTTGAGATCAGATATTATGGAAATCTGAATTGCTGCTTATACATTTTGTCTGTGCTTTCTGGATCTGCTAGGGCCCAGTTTCAATGTATGACGTTTTTATTTAGGAAAATTGCAATGTGGCACTGATTATCTGTTGCTTGTTTCTAGCAAGAAAATAGATGTTTTCTAACAACTCTACATTTTTCTTCAATATTGAGGTAATATTTAAAGGACAGCAATTTAATGGCTAAGAGAAAGCCAATACAAAAAATACTGAGTTAACACAAATAAAATGTTGATTCCATTCAATGCCACTCTAAAGCTTATTCCTAGAATCTGTCATGCTAGTTTTATCTGCTGTGTCGGCAAAGGCTCATGCCTGTAATCGAAACACTGGCTTTATCTAGAATACACAAGAATGAAGGGGTCTTAAGGCCAGATGATGAAGCTGTTTGCATTCTAGAACCCAATTAGGACTTTGGGATACCACCAAGTCTGACTGGTTTTAAAGAAAAATCTTCTCTGGCTAACCTAAGCAGAAAACAAATTATAAGATAGAGACTGGGTTGCTTACAGAATCAGCTAAAAAGCTTGAAATCCAGGGTCAGAAAACAGTCTGAAGTTAAGGATTTCTTGCAACAGAACACCACAAGCAAGGAGTAGTCTAGTTAGGATGCCACCAATGACATTGGCACCAGTCAACTTGGCCACCATTGGACTCTCCGTGCCAATGCTACTGCGTTATGAATAATTTCTAAACTGTCATGCATCTTCATGCCACTTTTTCAAGATTCAAAGACCTGAATGAGATTGTCTAGTAATTTGACCTAAGTCACCTGCCAGAGTCCTGGATGCCAAAGGAGTCAAAAAAAAAAAAAAGTCTTTCAACTTTGGCTTCTTTTGTTTTATTTTTTTATTTTTTTTAAGGTTTTCCACTCCCTCTCTTTGTCTTTCACCTTAGGTACAGAGTTGTTGGGATAATCATATTAATGAATTTATGCATATTATCATCCTTCAGTTTTTTCATGGACCTACTCTTAGGCTGACTTCTTTTTATCCCCACTCTCATTCCCCTCTCCCTAAAATAGTCCACTATTTTATAATTTTTAAAGTGTATTTTTATCTTTATGTGTTCTTCCAAAAATATGCTACTGGTTTTTATGCATATCTTTAATTATGGAAATGATATTAGGCCATTCTGCATCTTCTTTTTTTCACTTAGCACTGGGATTTAAAGATACATTCATATTGCTATAGGTATATCGGCTCTCTCTCTCTTCTGATGTATAATTCGTGCTGTGTATCAACTGCATTTCAACTGCAAGAAGAACTTTTGGTAGAATAGCAAATCTATGGCCGGGCGCGGTGGCTCAAGCCTGTAATCCCAGCACTTAGGGAGGCCAAGACGGGCGGATCACGAGGTCAAGAGATCGAGACCATCCTGGCTAACACGGTGAAACCCCGTCTCTACTAAAAAAATACAAAAAACTAGCCAGCCGAGGTGGCGGGCCCCTGTAGTCCCAGCTACTCAGGAGGCTGAGGCAGGAGAATGGCGTAAACCCGGGAGGCAGAGCTTGCAGTGAGCTGAGATCCGGCCACTACACTCCAGCCTAGGCGACAGAGCAAGGCTCTGTCTCAAAAAAAAAAAAAAAAAAAAAAGCAAATCTATGTCTGGAATATGTGTCTACCCCTGTGAGAACAATTGCAGCTATTATAGCTCCAACTCATCTCCCAGGGAGCATTGCCCTGTTGGGAGCTCAGTGTTGGCCTCTACTTTGGCAGGTTTGGCAGTCACCAGGGGTGGTAGCCAGATCAACCTTGGTGAAGAAAAGTCCACATTGTTGGATTTGTGCCAGTGGGCCCATTGAGCAACCACCATGATTAGTATGGAAAAATGTTGACTGATATCCAGTAAAGGTCCATCTTCTTTACCTGACTATTGAGAACCTACTCTATAGAGGATGCTCTCTGTTAAGTATCTACATGGAATATAATTAACTCTACATTGATTCCATTTTGAAAGGTTCGTCTAAATTTATCTTCCTCGGACCTTCTTATCATTAGCCTTTCAAACCCATTATTTCCAAGTGCCTGACCAGCTGGCCAAACTCTTAGCCAGTGCTCTCTGAATTAGTGTAGATCCATATCTCAAGCCATCTCTCCTTCTAACTATATGTATTGCCTCAAGTTCTACCTACTGGAAAGAGTTCACCTTACTAACATCTTTCAAGCTCTAATGCAGCCTGAAGCTGTACACTTCGGGCTGATGTTGACAATCAATGCAGATCTATCCAAAAATCAGGCCTGAGGTTTTTCCTCCTTCATTAACTGGTAAAGGGAATTCTCTAGGAAAGTTGAAGGAGCAATGTCAAAGCAATGGGAACAGGTGTCATGGAAATCTGAATTGCCTGCTTACACATTTTTCTGTGCTTTCTAGACCTGCTAGGGCCCCGTTTCAATACATGCCATTTTGATTTAAGAGTAGTATGCTAGGGTATACATTCAATTTCACGGTTCAGTGGATTCAATTATTACCCAGTTCATAATGGGAAAAACAGAGAACAGAGAGCATAGCCATTTGACATTCCAGGTTCAGTCATTCAGTTTCAGTCAGAGCAAGCTCATAGCTATATTCCAAAGGGTAAATTGCATTTGACAGAGAGGGCATGGCCTGTCTCCAAAATCTTACGGATATAAGCAGGGTTTCTCTTATGGGAGATTACCAAAGGACCCATATGGCATCTCTACCAGCTACAGAGCCTTCGGATATAATTAGAGTTTATCAGTCATGAGGTCCAAATATTAATAGCATTGTAACTTACATCCTGAATCTGCTGCAGAGCCTTTTATGACTTCAGGGTTCACTCAAAACTGGCAACCTGGAAAAATACTTGAATAGACATTTCTCCAAAGAAGATTTACAAATGACCAGTAATCCCATGGAAAGATGTATAACATCACTACCATTAGGGAAATGTAAATCAAAAACAAAATGAGCTATCACATCACACATGTTAGGATGCTATTATAAAACAAACATAAACAAACAAAAGCAGAAAATAAGTGTTTTCAAGATGGTGGAGAAATTAGAACACAAGCACATTGCTGTTGGGAATGTAAAATGACACAATACTGTATGAATGTATGTATGACACAAACCAGTATGGTAGTTCCTCAGAAAATTAAACACTGAATTACCATATAACCCAGCAAGTCCACTTCTGGGTATATATGCAAAAGAACTGAAAGCAGGAATGTAAAAGATTTTTTTAAATAAATTTTATTGTATAAATTTAAGATGTACAGTAAGAAGTTATGGGATACATATAGATAGTAAAAAGATTACTAGAGTGAAGCAAATTAACATATTCATCATTGAAGGTATTTTTACACCAATGTTCATAGCAGCATTATGCATAATAGTAGAAACAACCCAAATGTCTATCAGTGATTGAATGAATAAACAAAATGTGGCATACAATGGAATATTTTTCAGCCTTAAAAAGGAATGAAAGTCTAACACACTATAACATGGATGAGACTTGAAGGACATTATACTAAATGAAACAAACCAGACACAATAGGATGAATATTGTGATCTCATTTATATGAAAGACCTGTGATGCTGGCAAACCCCAAAACTGTGGCTCAGCCAGGGAGTGTTTTTTTCTTCCAGGAAGACAGGAAATAATTCAGGAGGGAGCTGACAGAGTAAAGTGAAGGCAAAGAGTGTTAGGTTGTTCTTGCACTGCTATAAAGAAATACCTGGGACTGGGTGATTTATAAAGGACAGAGGTTTAATTGGCTTACAGTTCTTCAGGCTTTACAAGAAGCATGGTGCTGGAATCTATTCAGCTTTTAAGGAGGCTAGAAGGTGAAGTGGGGACAGACACATCCCATGGCGAAAGCAGTAACAAGCAAGAGAGAGAAAGAGTGAGAGTAGAGGGAGTGTTGCCATGTACTTTTAAATAACTACATCTTGTGAGAACTCACTATCATAAAGACAGCACCAAGCCATGAGGGATTCACCCCCATGATCCAAACAACTCCCCAAGCCCCCATCTCCTGCATTGGGGATTACAATTCAAGGATTTGGGCAGGGCCAAATATCCAAACTATATCACAAAGCAAGTTTATCAGAGCAACAGAGTATAGGAAAATGGCTGCTCCATAGATAGAGCAAGGCCACCCCATAGGCAGAGTAGCCCTAATAGATTGCTGGCTAGCTGTATTTATAGCTACTACTTAATTATATGCTAAATAAGGGGCAGGTTATTTGTGAATTTTCTAGAAAAGGGATGGGGCATTCCCAGAACCAAGGAAGGGTTCCCCTCCCCTCTTAAACCATATAGGGTAACTTCCAAGCATTGCCATGACATTTTTAAACAGTCATGGTGCTAGTGGGAGTGTCTTTTAGCATGCTAATATGTTGTACTTAGTGTATAATGAGCACTGACAGCAACTAGAGGTCACTTTTTTCACTATTTTGGTTTTAGCTGCATTTGGTTAGTTTCTCTACTACACCCTATTTTAACCAGATCCTGTTTTGATCAGCAGAGTCATAGCCAGTGCTTGGAAAACAAGTGCTGCTGACCTCCTACGTCACCTAGAATAATCAAATTCAGTGAGACAGAAAGAAGAATGGGGCTGCCAGGGTTTGGTAGAAGGGGGTAATGGAGAGTTATTGTTCAATGGGTACAGAGTTTCAGCTAAAGAAGATAAAAGTTCTGTAGATAAATGGTAATGACAGTTGTACAATAATGTAAATGTACTAATGCCACTGAAATGCATACTTAAAAATGGTTAAAATGATTTTATTTATATATGTGTGTGTGTGTGTATGTGTGTGTGTATATATATAGATATATAGCCATCTCCACAATTAAAAAAAAAAAAAAAAAAAACAGCAACCTTACAAGTTACTAAGAAAATGGATTGGAGCAGAACACCCAAATCGGATATAAGTTGACTCCAAAGTCCACAGAGGCTCACCAGAACTGTACCCGTTTTATTGTGATGGTCAGTCAGTGCAAAGTACAACAATTTATCTCTACTTTGGCAGAGGTATCCTGATGTGCCCCCAAACCATTATTCCTGGAACTTCACCCATGAAACTGCCTTTACAAAATTATGACAGTCAGAGAAATCTGACATAATTGACTCCATCTTGCTTCTGACCTCCAAGCTGTCCTTGATCATTCCTGGGCAAAGACCAAGCTAACTTTGGGAATAATTTAGTTTATAGTTTAACTTGAAAGCAAGAATGACAATAGTCCCACCTTAAAATTAACCCCTTCCTTGCTCGGGGAATGAAAACTGCCTTGTAAGACTAATTAAAGCCCACAAGAATAGGGTTATGGGAGAGACCTGAACTCTACTAAGATGTAGGTTTAGTTTTCCTAATTCCTTGCTGCTCAGGAGTCATGTGGCCAGAGATTACAAGATAGGTGTAGTTTCTATAATCCCTACTGCTCAGGAGTTATATGGCCAGAGGTCACAAGATTTGTGACTTCCCCAATTGCTTCTATAGATAATATCACTATTGTAGAACATAATATTGGATTTTTTGAGCTATCTTTCTGACTGACTCCACCAGACTCATGAATCATGACTCAGCTGATCCTGTGGCCCCATCCAGAGGGAGACTCAGCACACAAGGACAGTTTTCCACGCCCCTGTGATTTCATCCCCAGCCAATCAGCAGCACTCATTTCCTAGCTGCCTGCCCACCAAATTGTCCGTAAAAACCCTAGCCTTTAAGCCTTCAGGGAGACTGATTTGAATGATAACTCCAATTCTCCCATGTGGGCCAGCCTTGCATCAACTAAACTCTACTGCAATGCTGCAGTCTCAGTGAATTTATTTTTGTCTGTGCAACAGGCAGGAAGAACCCATCAGGTGATTACACACATTTACCAAGCCCCTGAACTTTTAAATTCTATCCTCTGGTACACCTTTAGGGTGCTTGTTCATTTCTACTCTCCAAGTCCAGTTTAATGGATCTGAATGATATTTTTTGAGATATCCAGACTATAAAGGTATCTGCTCAGTCTGTTTTATGATAGAGAAGCAAATTGAGTTGGCGTAGCACTGAGGTAAGACAGGGAAGGGATACTGCTTTTCCTGCCACATGAAGGCAAGAAAACTGCTTCTGATTATCTTTACTGATAAGAATGTGAATAGGAAATATTTTTGCTAGGTCAGTAGCTGCTGTTGCCAGTGGCTATATGGTTTAGTAAAGATACCATATCAGAACCTGCAGCTGTAATTGGCATCATCCCCCAACCCATTAACTTTGTAATACACTACCAGTTTCTTCAGGTTTATCTGTTGTTTGCTCTAGCCAAACACATGAGTAAAATGGATATGGAATATAGTAGGAATCACTACCCCTGTATCTTTCAGGCCTTTATGGCAATAATATGTACAATTTTCCACAGGGATGGGAGTAATATGTACAGTTTTTCACAAGGTTGTGTTATTACATTAGATTTATTATTGGTGAGGAGGGGACAGGAAGGGATAGTTGTAGGAACATTCATTTGTGTCTTCCCATCTTACCATAGTAGTAGCCTTTATAGTTAGGAAGTTTAACTATGCTCTGAGATTGCAGGGGACAAAAAAAAACTGAGCTCACAGTCTTTACTGGGCCCACTTGGAAAAGGAATTGGATCAAAACTCCATTTATCACTTGGTCCTCGTAAGCTTCCACTCTGACCACAGTGTTTATTTCCAGGGATTATCATCAGGTTATAGCTCGTATCTTAACAGCTCTAGAAAGACTTGGAATTTGTCTTTTCCCAGTGTTCACTCACCTAGTAAATGACCATAGGTCTCTCTCAAGAATACTTAGGGGAGGAGTCGTAGTATACACCACTGACCACATTGCAGTGTTTTTTTCTTAAAGAGAACCTACCTCCTTCTCAATCAAGGGATTCTGATCTAGGAACTGGCTTGAGTCTGAGAACTGAGTGAGAGTACATGAATCCCAGGCACAAGGGCTTAAGTAAGATTCATATCTATAAGACCTACAATTTTTCCACCTGTGTGTTAATATATTCTAGTATGCTGTGATATATTCAGTTCTTATGGCTCCTATGTTCAATTAACCATCACCACAGATCTGTGCAAGTCAAAACAGTCTGATTCCACTCCATCCTTGTAACTTATTGTGGTAATTGCTCCTACATTTTCTCTGATAGCAAAGCACTGTGACCTGGATTCTACCACTCAGGGATTCCAGTGTTCCCATTTATATCAGAGAACCTAATTCCAATGATATTTCTTAACTCTGTGGTAAAGAATGTTCTTTGAGCCCTTCCAGGGTCTGTGGTTAGAGGGTAGCTGATTCAATTGCAATAATAGAGTCACATTTCTCCACATTTTCATCTTCCTGGGCCTTTGAACCCCTTTCTATTATGAGGGAAGTTGTAGCATTTCAGCCTCATTGAGTATAGGCCACAATTGAGTCCAGTCTTCAAATTGCCAATCTATTGGACTATTAATGGTGTTCCCAGGCACTTGAGTAGGGACTGTCTCCACAAGCCGGGAAGGTTGAATGGGATTAGAGGTTCAGAGTTCTTAGTCTTGCCCGTGTCTGTTCAAATGTCCCCATTTCTTATCCTGGGGTTCTTCTCTTTCTCCACCAGTGCTCTTATCTTAGCATAGAATCTGGCTAGTTGAAGATGTATTAATATGCAAATTCTGCAAGCCTTACAGTGGGTTGGGTCCTCAGTCATATCTGCCTTGTGACTACAGGGGACTTCATTCCTGTTAGTACCCCTTTGGTAAGGCACTGGTCGACAGCTAGAGTAAAGGAGCCTGCTGGGTCGTAGAGCAGGGTGGAGATTGGATCTCGAAAGGCAAACAGATAAAATCCGGTCAACTTGTTTAAAAGTTCTCATTTATGCATGAGTCAATATCAGCAGTCCATTCCAGTATTAGCACACCACATTTGGTGAACAAATCAGCCTGTTTTTGTACAGCCCATGAGCTAAAAATGGTTTTTACATTTTTTCAGTGGTAGAAAATAGAAATAAGAAAAATGTTTTGTGAAAAACATATGAAATTTGAATTTTGGTATTCATAGATTAATTTATTGGAACACAGCCACAGTAATTTATTTACATATGGCTGCTTTTGCACTACAAGAGCAGAATTGAACAGTTCACATAGAGACCATATGGCCTGCAAAGTCTAACAGAGTTACTGTCTGGACCTTTTACAGAAAACATTGGCTGACCTCTGATCTATTTGTGTCATCACACTATTCTTATTACTATGACTCTGTAGTATGTTCTTGTATGTAGTTGGCAAGTCTCCCTTATTTAAATTCTTTTCTTAAGGTTGATTGGCTAGTTACAGACTTTTATTCCTCCACACAATTTGAGATTCAGTTTGTTGAGTTTCTCTAAAAATAAAGCAAAAGCTTGAATTGTTATTAGATTAGTCTTGAATTTATAGATTTATTTGGAGAAAATTTGTATCTTATCATTTTAGTTATCTAAGATAAAAGCAGGAAATATACATTTCTATCATTTTCTAATAGAATTTCTTCATAATAGTAATGGCAAAATTTACACAATGCTTAGAACATGCCCAGGTACCGTAAGTGTTTTAATGTATTAACAAATTTAATCCTTACAACCCCATGAGGTAGGCATAATTATATTTCTCATTTTGTAGATGCAGAAATTGAGGCACTGAGAAATTAAGTAATTTCTACAGTCACATAACTACAAAGACAGTCTAAAACTCCATATTTTTTTGTCTTTATAAATCTGCAATATTGCCACTCAGTAAAGGCTTTGTATATTCTTATTTTTATTCTATTTTCTAGGTAGTTATTACTGATATAAATAAGCACTACTGATTTGTATCAGTTATAGTCTAATATGGCTGAAATTTTTATTTCAAATAATTTACTGTTGTGATTCTATTGGGCTTTTTCAAATAATGGCAGATTTATTTCCTTCCTTACATTATCTCTTTCCTTAAATTCATTTATTTTTCTTTCCATGTAAGTTGCAAGTGACCTTGAATATTATATTAAACAATAGCAGCAATCGTGGAAACTCTTCTACTGCTCCAGATGTTACAGGGAATACATCTAAAATTTCTTCATTAAGAATATTTGCCACCCAGGTGCAGTGGCTCATGCCTGTAATCCCCAGCTCTTTGGGATACCAAGGCAGGAGGACCTCTTGAGGCCAGGAGTTCAACACCAACCTGGGCAATATAGCAAGACCTTGTCTCTACAAAAAAATTTAAAATTATCTGGGTATTGTAGCTTGTGCCTATAGCTACTCAAGAGACTGAAGCAGGAGGATTGCTTGAGCCCAGGAGTTAGAGGCTACAGTGAAGTATGATCATGCCACTGCACTCCAGGCTAGATGACAAAACAAGATCCAAAAAAAAGCGCATTTGCCATCTGAAATCTATATTTCCTTTGCCCTGTTGATATGGTTTGGCTCTGTGTTCCCACCCAAATCTCATTTTGTAGCTTCCATATTTCCCACATGTTGTGGGAGGGACCCAGTGGGAGATGATTGAATTATAGGGGTGGGTCTTTCCCATGCTGTTTTCACGATAGTGAATGGGTCTCATGAGATCTGATGACTTTAAAATCAGGAGTTGCCCTGCACAAGCTCTCTTTTTGCCTGCTGCCATCCAGGTAAGATGTAACTTGTTCCTCCGTGCCTTCCACCATGATTGTGAGGCCTCCCCAGCCATGTGGAACTGTAATAAACCTCTTTCTTTTGTAAATTGCCCAGTCTCATGTGTGTCTTTATCAGCAGCATGAAAATGGACTAATACACCTGTACCATCTTTTTGGGGTTTATTTCTTCTTCTTTCCTAATTTCCATTGGATGACTAAAGTTTCTTCTGCTGGCTTAAAAATTGCTTCTTTTGTTGTTCCTCTTGTGCAGTTGTGCTGAACGTAATAACCAAGTGTGTATTTATTTAAATCTATTGATTTGTTTAACATATCATTACCTGTATCTTCCCTCTAACAAAACACTTTCACATATTCTCATATCCCTTTGTTTTATAGACCAAAAACAAAGGTTTGGTCTATAAAGCTTTCATCTCTCCTTCATCATTTAGGTATTTTGCCTCAATTTTTTACTTTTAGCTTTTATTCATTTACTTTCTCCTTTTATTTCTGTTATTTCTAGACTCCTTTTTAAATAGTAAACTTAATTAAGCTATTTGATAACCATTACTTTCAATATTCTTTGCAGAATCTCCTGAATTTGTTTCTATTAGTATTTCAATGCTTTCTCCAAAAATTATTTTAGTGTAGGTCATGGTGAGGCAAACCTTCTGATGTCTTATATGCCCACGGATGTATATATTACCCCCTTATATTCGTATGACATATTCAATAATGAACTGGAAATTCTAGCCAATTCAATGAGGTTCTAGCCAGTGTAATAACAAGAAATAAAAGATGTCTACATTGGAATAGAAGAAATAAAACTGTCTTTATTTGCAGAAATCATGGTTGTCTAGTAGAATATCCAAAATCTACAGAAAACTGAGTTTAGCAAAGTTGCAAGATATAAGATTAATATACAAAATTAATTATATTTCTGTGTACTAGCAATTAACAATCAGAAATGGAAAATTTTAAAGCAGTGTTATTTACAGTAGTATCAGAATGTGAAATATTAGGGATAATTCTGACCAAAAGAAAGTGCAAACCTGTATACTGAAAACTGTAAAACATTGCTGTGGTAAATTACAGAAGTCCTAAATAAATGGTGTATATACTGTGTCTCTGGATCATAAGACTATATATTGTTTTTGTTTTTGTTTCTGTTTTTGTTTTGTTTTGAGATGGAGTCTTGCTCTGTTACCTAGACCGGAGTGCAGTGTCATGATCTCAGCTCACTGCAACCTCCACCTCCCGAGTTCAAGCAATTCTCCTGCCTCAGCCTCCTCAGTAGCTGGGACTATAGGTGTGTGCCACCATGTCTGGCTAAAATTTTTAGTAGAGATGTGGTTTCACAATGTTGGCCAGGCTGGTGTCAAACTCCTGACCTCATGATCCAACAACCTCAGCCCCCCAAGGTGCTAGCATTACAGGCATGAGCCACTGCACCCGGCCTCTATATTGTTAAGATGTCAATTATCTTATATATTGGTAGTATCTAAAAATGTTAAACATACATCTAACATATAACCCAGCCATTCTATTCCTAGCCAAGAGAAATGAAAGCATATATCCACACAAAAATTTGCACATGAATGGCCATAGCAGCTTTCTTTGTAATAGCCCAAAACTGGGAATGAACCAAATGTCCATCAAAAACCGAATGGCTAAATAAATTCCAGTACATGTGTACAATGAAATATTAGTCTCAGTAAAAAAGAATTATATACATGCTTTAACATGAATGAATCTCAAAGTAATTTTACTGAGTAGGGAAAAAAACACACAAAAAAGGATACATGCTGTTTGGTTCCACTTACATAAAATTATAGAGATTTCAAAATGATCTGTAATGATAAAAAGCAAATCAGGGGTTTTCAGGAGATAGGAGTGCATGTGTAGAAAGGAATGCTTTCAAAGGAATAGGAAAAACTTCTAGGGGTGGTGGATACATTATCTTAATAGTGGTGATGGTTTAATAGGTGTTATTTATTATGCCAGTTTATCAAATTATATATTTGAAATTTACTTCATGTCAATTATACTCAGTGAAATAGATATATAGAGATAAATATGTTATCTACATATATAAATTCATATGTTATATGAGTGGGAAGGAGGAGAGAGATGACACCAAAAGATAATTGGAGTTCATAAATTGGGAATAATAATAATTGTAGGTGGAGAAAGCAGGAAAGAAACATTCTAGGGAGAGACAACAGCATATACAAAGTTAGGAAGAACAGGATGTGCTTAAAGAATCAAAAAAGACCAGTATGGCTAAAGTTTGGTGAGCAAGGTATGGAGTGATACGGTTTCATGCTGTTGAGGTATACAATGACCACATCATGGAGGGTATTGAAGGACGTATTAAGGTAATTGAGCATTATCTAAACAGAGTAGACCTCACTGAGGTTTCAGCTCAGGAGAAACATTATCCAGTTTTACATTTTTAATGGATTCCCTCTGGCTTCAGTATAGTAAATGGATTGGAAGGGGACAAGACAAGATGCAGAAGACTAATAAGACTACTTATTGCAGTACTCCAGGCTATAGGTGTTCATGATTTGAACTAGACTGGTGAAGTGTAAATGGAAAGAAGTGGATGGATTTAGGTACTATTTAGGGGGTGGCTTTAGTAGGACTTGATATTTGATTGGGAGACATGAGGGGGAGAGATATCAAGGGTAACTTCCAAATTTCTAACTTGCACAAGTTTCCAACTTAATACCTTGTGGTGTCTGCCCATCACTGAAAAAGCAAATAGTATAGGAGGCCTAAATTTTATGGGCAAGGTTATCACATTCAAGTGGCGATATTAAGTCAGCAATTAAATATTCTCAGCTGGAGCTGAGGGAGGAGGTCAAATATGAATTTGAGAGTCATCAGTATATACATAATGTCTTAGTCAGAGCCCTGTTAGGAAGCAGATGGAATGCTCAATTGGAATTTTGAGGAAACTACCTACAGAAATGTAGACAGGGTTTAAAAAGTCAACAAAGGGTTCTGGGAAACCCAGAGACTATCAACGGTAGGAAGCCATTACTGTCCTTAGACCTGAAATGGTAAAGGGAAGAAATGATGTTACTAGAATCAAATTGAGATCAGGAACTGCTGGAAAAGAGGCATCTGACAGGAGCTATAGCTGAGAATAACCCAACCACTTATAGAATGCCAAAGACAGAAGGAAATGGGAGAAATAAATATATTACCTTTCTCTCCGCTCACTTTTCAATATCCTAGTGGCACATCACTTTGACCAACTCCAACTGGAAGCCACAGGGCAAGAGAATGCCAGCGATGCAGTACGTTGAAAGTCAGATTCCCAGGACAAGTTGCAAGATAGAGAAGGGGTGGTCAATAGATCTGGGGAACAAATGAAAGAAAACAAACACAAATTTTGTTGAACGAACAATGGGAGGGAGGTCCAGAACCAAGCTGTGAGGAACTCTAACATTTAAAAGTCAGATAAAGGAGGAAAGAGACTGAAGGGAGTGATTATAATAGGTAAGAAAAAAAATGAATGTGGTGTCATGGAGACTTAAGAAAATATTTCAAAAAGGAGAATGTCATCAACATATATAATAATCTCGAGAAACTGTGTTGGACACTTGTTTTATTAATTTTGGTTTTCATGGGATTTTTGTGTGTAGATCCTTTTTGTGTTTTTTTGCTACTCAACATCTTTATCCCATTTTTTTTATTTAAAAATCCCTCTTTTTGAGTTTTGGTGAAAAGCCACCGTTTACTACAGTAGCCAGAAGTTCCAAATTCTTACTTCCTTGTCACTTGAAACAAGGATGCATGCTCTGACCTAGGCCTGATCAGTTAGTTATATTCACCTTCAAATGGGGAGTTAGTGATACACAGAGGCAGGGACAGTGGAAAGTCTGTTCTGGTGGCAGTGGCAGTAACATCAACAGCTCCCAGTTTCCAGGGATGACGGTGGCATCAGTAGTAGTGTTCAGTGTCCAGCAGCAGATGTAATACATGCTGTAGTTTTCAAATTCTGGCTTCCTGACATCACTTTAATTCTGCCCATTTTCCAAACCTGATTCTCCAGGTTTATCTGTGATTATGTGAGCTGCCAAATGTGTTTTCAATGTCTTTTCTGCCTTTATTATCCAGGATTAGTTTCTGGTATTTGCAAGTAAGGACTCTGACTAATATGTAGATCTAATAAAATGAAGTGATGATCATGTATTTTAGTACATAGAGGTCATCAGTAACTTTAGCAAAGAATCTTGTCAGGTTGGGGGCAGGAATAGGATTGGAGTTCTTGAGGAGAGAGAGTGGACAGTGAGAAAATCACTGTCAATGGAGAAGTTTGGTTCTGAAGGAGAAAATAGGGCAACGACCAGAGAATAAATTTAAAGTAGAAAGTTATTTTTAAATATGAGAATCCTGACCACGTTTAAATGCTCATCAGAAGGACCTAGTAGATATGGAGAAGTGGAAGACACAGTCAAGAGAAGGGAAAATCTGAGTATGAATTAGACAACAAAACCTGCATATTCTAGCTCCACTTCCTAAGTTACTCTAATTGGGAACCATTTTTTAAAAAAACAGATTCTGAGCCATAGAACAGATTCTGTCCCTTTATGTATGACCGGTACAGAAAGCTCATTGCACTTTGAAAGAAACAAATGGATTACAGTAATGTTAAATACTGTTGCAGTATACCTCCTAGGGCCATGAAGTTGAATGGTAACTAATATTGCCATTAGCAAGCAATTAACTACCAGATCATAAGTCATCATCTGCTACTTGTTAGCATTTTCACAGAACAAGTTAGACGAATTTTACATGCATACTTAGAATATTAGGGTGTCAAGTGTTGAAATGTTTTGTATCCATCAAAACAAAAATAAAATAACTTTCTCTTGAGGATCCCTTTGTGAATCCAAGGTTTACACATGCTGTTGGTATTTATGCACATGGAAATATTTTCTATAAATGTCTCTGCTCTCTGTAGAATATTTTATATGGAATTAGAATTATAATATTTTTTAAGGAATCATTCTGTTGTTCAGTGAAATAAGGTGGCAATGGCTAACTGGGCATTAGGGAAAGTGATTTCTAAGAGAAGTATTTCTCAAACCTACTGTGGAAATAGAAAAACTACTTAAGAGGAAATAAGGCCATTTCTAAATACTAGCAAGTTCCTTGGAGTATTTTCAACTGAGGATAAGGACATCTTTCCATTGGTCTTTTTTTGTTTTTTTTTTTTTAATCACGGCACCATGGTGTTCTTTGGCTTACCTTTAAAGACTGCTGGGTTTTTCCACTGAGAAAAATATTTATTCTGGGATTTTTAGCATTATGCAACTGCCTGGTTTTCCTAAACAATGTTCTTTTCTTTCTTTCTTTCTTTCTTTTTTTTTTTTTTTTTTTTTTTTTTGGAATGTGGCCAAGGAATTAAAGAATTCTTGGCATATTCACTCTGCAGTTTCGATGTTTTTTCAAGATCATGTGACTGTAACTGATGGACAGTATTGGGGAGGCTCACCGTTGCCTGTGTGAATTTCCTCCTGTACAAATGAGTGTTTTGAGGCCAACTTAGCACATCTGTAGTAAATGAGTCTACCATGCTGTTTTCTTCGAGTTGGACTTCTGTACAAGCATAGTACCTCAATCATTTAGGAAAAAGCAAAACAACTTTTCCTTGCAAAGATCATAAATCCATTTATCACCAAAAGGAATGCTTACCAATCTTTTTATTTTTTTATTGCTGTGACTAATAAAACTGGTCATTGGAAAAGAGGGAAAGAAATAAAACTAACGACTTGACTTAGGACAAATCAAAGCCTTTCAATCTTGACTTTGCAGTTTGCCAGGTGAACATAAGCATAAATGTTGTCTAAAATGAGTTTCTTGTCTTAAAGGAACATTGAAAATCCTGAATTTTCCATTTGTGGATTATGTCCAGTATAAGGAGGAAAAACACACTTCATCAGCACCTTTGTAGTAGGACCACCATCGAAGCTTCTATTAGGAAATCCAGCCACCCTGCCACCCATCTGGGCTGTGTGTTCTCACAGGCTAGTCGCACGAAAGAAACTTTTCTTTCAAAGAAGGTACATTTTTTCTTCACAGTATTATGGAGAAAGTGACCTACCTTCTTTGCCCAGACCTACATTTAGCAAATCCTCTCATCTCATTATTAAGAGGTTGATTATTCAGTTATGGCTTATCCTGATTGCTGCTTTTTCCCTCCCCCGCCAACCCCCACCCCGCCGCTTGTTTTGGCCCTTTTTCTACTCATTAGGAACTGTTCCAGAGCAACAAAGCTCAGTGTATTTGGCAGCATATCGGCAACAAAATGAAATTTCTGCTAAAGGATTTAACTTTCTTAGTTGAATTTTCCATGACTCCCAATCAGATAAAGTTCATACTTTTTTTTTTTCAATAGAGACAGGGTCTCTCTCTGTCACCCAGGCTGGAGTATAGTGGTGTGATCTTAGCTCACTGCAGCCTTGAACACCTGGGCTCAAGTGATCCTCCTACCTCAGACTCCCAAGTAACTGGGACTGCAGGCATGCACCACCACATTCCGCTCATTTATTGTTTTTTATTTTTGTAGAGATGAGGTCTCACCATCTTGCCTAGGCTAGCCTTGAACTCCTGAACTCAAGCAATTATCCCACCTCAGCCTCCCAAAGTGCTGGGATTACAGGCATGAGCCACCATGCTTGGTGGTTTATACTCTTTATGGAATAGTGTTTCTTCATGGTCTAGCCTCTGTTGACATTTCCAGACGTTATTCTACCTTGCTTCTGATGTGTGCTGTGCATTTCAGTCATAATCACAGCTAACAGTTATTAAATGCTTACTGTATCCCAGGCACTGTTCTAGGTGCTAATGTGTATTAAGTGATTTAACCCTCACAAAACCTCCATGAAGTAGAGATAACTGTTATATCCAGTTTACAGAAAAGGAAGCTGAGATCGAGAGAGACTAAATAACTTCCCCAGGTTCACATAGACAACAAGTAATCCAGTCAGAATTCAAACCAGGCATCTTCGTTTCAGAGCTATGCTTCATCAAGTATGCCTATTTACTTAGCCCCCAAAATTCTGTTAGTTCCCTCACTTTCTGGCCTTCGTGTAGTTTCTTTCCACTGCTTAGAAAGCTCTTCCATTTTTCCCTCTAACTTTATGGTGATCTTTTAGGACTTAATTCAACTATTACCTCCTTCAATCACTTTTCTAGTTGAGCTTGTCTGCTCTGAGCTTTTGGATGCTCAGTACACTGCCTCCATCAGGGCATGGATGTTATCTTCCTTTCTTTCTGTCCCAAGAGTCCTGTAGAATCACCTAGCACCATGTCAGGCCCATAGGAGAAGATCAATAAACATTTGGGAATTGAATGTTCTTTTTCCTTTTTTTTTTTTTTTTTTTTTTGACAGAGTCTCACTCTGTCGCCCAGGCTGGAGTGCCGTGGCGCAATCTCAGCTCACTGCCACCTCCACCTCCCTGGTTCACACCATTCTCCTGCCTCAGCCTTCCTAGTAACTGGGACGACAGACACCTGCCACCATGCCTGGCTAATTTTTTTTGTATTTTTAGTAGAGACGGGGTTTCACTATGTTACCCAGGATGGTCTTGATTTCCTGACCTCATGATCCACCCACCTCAGCCTCCCGAAGTACTGGGATTACAGGCGTGTGCCCCCGCGCCCGACTGGGAATTGAATGTTCTTTGCATAGTTGTTAGGATCTTGGAGACCTGGGTTTAAAATCTAAATGCGATAGCTATTTGACATCTTAAGCAGCAGTTATAAAATCAGTACAATAGTATTATACTTCATATGGTTTTTATAAGAATCAAATGAAATATTGTATGTAAAATGCATAGTACACTACATATATTTATTGGGTATCATCTTTTCATAATAAAAAATATAAATGATTAAGCCGACATGCATTCATTCAAAAAATATTTGTTTAGTGCCTACTAAGAGCCACGAGTTAGGGAATATAGCAGTGAATAATGGGCAAAAAACTGCCCTCATGGAGTCTGGTGTATTCACAGGGTTGTGGGAGAATCAAATAAGATAGTATGAGTAGATTATTTTTTATTTTTTAAATAAAAGGATAGACATTTATTTCTCCATAATGATGTGAACCCAGACATATCTAAGAGTGAAAGTATAGATGAAAACATCTTCTTTCAGTCCCTGTTAGTCCTGTGATTGGACGTTGAGACCTGGGTAAAGGAGATTTCATAAAATACCCTTATTTTGTCAAATATCATAGTGACATTTGCACTGTCTATTTTTTAGGACTGATAAACCATCAGTTGTAAATAATTTCTGTGAAGTAAAACAATGCCAAAATACCTGTATTCATTAAGGTTGACAAAGAGATTATATACTCTTGGGAATAGATGTGAGTCAAACAGACCTATCTTCACTACCTTATGACCTGCCTCAACTGTGCTCTCAGTTCCATAAGCTTTAATACGTTTAGAGATTCAGAACTAAAAGTACCTCCTAACTTTAGTATACAGCTCATTCATAAATCTTATTTCTAGCAACTGGCTACATTACTTATGATTGGCACTGCACAAAAATGTTATGAATGCTACATTATTTATATAAAATGTAGCCTTGCATATAATCACCTAATAATTACCATCCCACATATTTTTAAACACCAATCCTTTGCTAGGAGGGATATATTTAGTAAACCAAATAAAATGAGAAATTCTCCTTAAACAGAAGTGTTTTGAGTTGCTCAGAGTAAAGGAAGTAAAGTATTACTTACATAACTTCAGGGTTTGCTGGCTTAAGAAAAAAAAATAGTACTTACATTGCCTAATGATCCAGGATATTATACTTATTTTTGTACTACAGAGAGTAAATTAATTTTAAATTAATTTTTCTGAGTATCTTCTTACATAGTTCATAACTATACAAACATATAAACTATATATAAACTATATACACATAAGGTGCCTGGCAGAAGAGAAAGGAAACAACATTTTTAGAAAAATGTTAAGGTAGTACTTTAAAGAAAAATATCAACTAATATGAAGTTCAGTGTCATTTTAAGTTTATCATTCTACTGCAAGAAATCAATAAAATTCATACTTGAAATATTTGTAATTTCACTTAGCATAATTTTAAATATAATATTTTTAGTTATTTTTAAAATGTAGATTTTTATCATTGCCTGGATTTAACAAATTTTATTTTTTAGTGCTTATTTTTAATATATTTGTTTCAATCCAAATGAGAATAAGATGGTTAAGCCAAGGAGCTGGGGAAATAACAGAGTGACACTTTCTTTGGTGTGTTTCACTATTATATACACATAAGTCATCATCATTCCAAAATTTGTCTCTGTATCTTTTTCCTATACATGGTGCATATAGCCCCATTTTCCTCCCCAGATCTTTCCATTCCGTTCTAAAATGAAGGCAGACTTACCCTAAAACGATTTCTTCCTTTCCCCAGAGGGAAGTCAAAGTGAAAAGCAATGCCTTCTTTCCTTAACTGACACCAGATCAAACAAAATAATGTAAACCATAATGCTATTCATTTCTGACAAATGGAATGCACTCAATAAAAGGCAACTCTTGTTGTTGTGGTTGATGTTGTTGTTGTCATTACTGATCCAAGTACTTGTTTCTTTAGAGTCCAAAGACTTAGGAAGCCATGGGTTTCAGTCCTGTCAAAACTGACAACACTTTCCTGCTGGTTTAAAACTTATTTCAGTAGGGAGACTGGCTCCTATCTGAGAATAAAGGCAGTCTCTGGTCATGTGACATCATGGACTCTTATAATTATATTAATTTTTAATACACATGTAAACTGTTCATTGATTTTTGGCATCTCTGACCAAAGTTAATAATTATGGTTATATTTACTTTTTAAAATTTACCCAGAATGATTTACCATAGGTTGAATGGTTTTAGACAAATCATTTAAAAGACACTGGAAAGAATGCCTAGGGTTAGCATCTGTTTCTCTTGCAAACAAAATTAATCAGCCATCTGTGTATTCATAATAAGAAATGTTTGTTCTTTACTTGTAAGAAACATTGTTTGGAACTTTGAACAGAACACTCTGCTACCATCCTCCGATTTCTCTCTAAGAAACCAACAAGCGTAGTAAATGACTTGGAATATATTCATTCTACTGGGTTAAATATCTGATAGCACTGCAAGTAAAATGAAGTTGCTAGTTTACAGTTAGCCCTAATGACAAGTTTTGTGTTCCTTATTATTCTCAATCAAAAATACCTCTTGACTTCAGGAGTGTTCAGTAGTATCTGAATGTCCGTTGTCATGTATCACTCAAAAGATACATTTTTTATATTAGAAAATGAAGAACTTTGAAATTGCCTAGAATTATAAGTAAAGTGAGGCAAAGTGGTCCTATTTTATAATTAGGCAACTTTGAGGCATCTTAAAATCATCTAGGATAATCAGTTCTAATGATGCATCTCCCTACAATATCCATTACCTCTATAAAATATCTGGGGATAAGAGGCTCACAAACTTGCAAGACAACCTAATGCTTTTTTAAAAAAATTCTCACAGTGATCTACATCTATAACTTAACTTTTCAACTGGTTTAACGCTGAAGTTACTTTATTTATTACTTTATTTTTTTCCCCTGCTTACATGCCCTTTCTCTCATCTTGTATGTATGACTTTTTAAAATCTGCTCTCTCTTCAGGTTTCTTTAGGTCTTTTAACTATTTTTGTTTTTACTGGGGAGGGTGCTATTCATCAGAATTTTGTTTTTAAAATTTGCCTTTCCTGTAAAGTCATATCCCCATTAGAGACCTGGTCATTGGTATACACCTGTGTCTTCTCTGAACATTTTTGAAAATTTATATCCCAAAGTCTCAGATGAGTATCATTTGTATTGATGATCTCTAAAATGGCACCATCTTATGACTCCAGGGTTCTCATCATTCATGTGGAAAGTACACTACCAGATAATCTATCCCATAGGTATGGAACAGAAAGGCTCACGGAAAATTAAAACAAATATAAAAACACTTAGAAGCCAAGGGTAAGAAACGGGATAAGATAATACACTTAGGATGAGGCACAAGCAACTTAGAAGAACCACATCACCCACAGTATGGATCTCTTGCTCTCGCTCTCTCTCTCTCCCCTCTTTCCTTCCCTCCTCTTCTCTTTCTCTCTCTGTCTCTCTTTCTCCCTTTCTCTTTCCCTCTCTCTTCCTCCCTCTTCCTCCCTTTCTCCTTCTATGAGGATTTTGCCCTTGTAATGGTTCCTTTGACATATTGAGCCCCACTAACGTAGATAAATGGTGAGAGATAGTTGGGACAAAAAAGACTTAAAGGTCAAGCTGAGGAACATGAACCTATATCCTATATGTACCTCCCTGTAAGCACCCAGCATAGGGCATGAACCTAGTAGACACAAAATACATTATTTTAGTGAGTTTTGTGGCCATGAAGAAAATCTTCTTAGATAGGGTAATTTAAAAAATATACTTAATTATCTTTTACTATAAGCAAGAAAATAATAAAATATGTGATTACATAATTTGAAGAAAATATTATTTGAAAAAAAAAGGAAAAATGCTTTGGCACTAAATTCAAGATTGACTTTACTTTTTAAATACCATTCTCTCAACTAGGCCTTCCACAGAAATGACGGTAGTCTGTCTTCAGCCAAAACATCTCTCCCACCACATTTATAACTTTAAGGGCAATATCTTTGTATTATGATCGTGATCCAGCTTCTTCTCACTAATTTCTTTTCTGATTACCACTAAAGGTAACTTCCCCTCCTCAGAACCTCTCAGGTATTTACATTACATCTCTCTTCTCTGGAATTTTTTTAAAACTTTTGCTGGCATTATAATTATTTACATAGTACATTCCATCACATTGCATTGTTTTGTTTTTCTTTTTCTTATTTATTTATTTGTTTATTTCTGAGACAGGGTCTCACTCTGTTGCTCAGGCTAGAGTGCAGTGGCATGATCATGGCTCACTGCATCCTCGAACTCCTGGGCTCAAGCGATTCTCTCACCTCAGCTTCCCAAGTAGCTGAGCCTACAGATGTTCACAATACCATGCCCTGGTAATTTTTCTTTCTTTTCTTTTCTTTTTTTTTTTTTTTTTTTTTTTTTTTTTTTTTACAGATGGGGTGTCACTGTGTCACCCAGACTGGTCTCAAACTCCTGGGCTCAAGTAATCCTCCCACCTTAGCCTCTACCAAAGTGCTGGGGTTACAGGGATGAGCCACCACACCTGGTCTCATCTTTTTCATTTAATTTTAAGCTTCTTAAAAACAAGAACCATATTTTATTTATATCTATATTTTTAAAGGGTTTCCCATGGTACCTTCCTTATGCATAGATGATATTCAATAAATATTTGTTGAATACATGGAGACACTATTGAATAACCAAATTTAATATCCTAAGAATAAACTCAGAAAGTAACAGTCATTCCTAGAAGAGAAGTCAACAAACTTTTTCTGTAAATATGAATACATATTTCTGTAAATATGCATATAAATATGAATAAATTTTAGTATTTGCAGGAAGCAAACTCAAGGGTATTGCTTGCGAACTTATGTAAGAAGAAATTGTTCACAAAATTTTTATTCATATAATTTAAATATAATTAAGTAAAAATTTTGTAATGCAAGACTAGTAATGAGAAAAGTGGCATGCTTTGTATAGAATAACACTTAGCTTATAAAATCTGCTTTCTCTGTGGGTTTCTTTAGGTTTTCAGCTGTTTTTATTTTATTGGGGAGGGTGCTATTCATCAGAATTTTGTTTTTAAAGCTTGCTTTTCCTGTAAAGCGAGCTTATTACAGTTCCCTGTTGTCAAAATTTTCTGCATTTGTTAATGCTGTTAATGTTGACCTGTAATGAGACTTTGCATATTTCACATATTTCATATTTGAAAATTTTTTTCACACAGATAGATGCTGCCAAATGCTACAATTCATGAGCATATGATTTTGATTGAATATACTGATTGCTTGAAAAGAATATCCAGAATTCTATTAGGTTCTTCTCCTGATTTTGCCTTTTCGCATGTGATTTCCTTGTAGATTAATCATTTTCAATTGTAAGTTAGGTGGAAATTCCTCAAGTGCACAGTCACATGGATTTTGAATTATGGAAATTTATGGCATCTAGGTCTAAGATATGCTATTGAAACTATTTGAGTTCAGAAATCTACCCACCATAAGCTTTCCAAATTTATCCAGTAATTCTTTTTGTGATCCATAGCTGTCAGTTTTATTGCATCCTAGCAGAATCCACAGAAGATTGTACTGATTTAGTGTTTTTTTAACTTTTTTGAAAATATTCTCACTTGCAGTCACCCCACAGACTATTTATACAATTCTTCCATCTCAGCATTCACTCCTTTTCAGACTCAGCACTGACTCCGTGAGTGAACAACTGAGCAGTATTGCTAATTTCTATTGACTCATCAAGAACCAACAGGCCATGCTGGTGGGGAGAGAAGAAAAAAAGAAAGAACCTTGTTTTTTAACTGATTGTTGATGCTGCACCAGTGTCCTCAACATTTCAAGCAGCTATTCTTGCCAAAAAGCTAACAATCTTAAATAAATGTATTTTTGCTATAGATTTAATTAAGTCATCAATAAGGGATTTTCCTTATTGGGCTAATGAATGAAGTGAACACTCAGAAACTTACCTCAGTTGCAGCCTCATTTTCATTTTGTTGTGAAGAGATCTGCTGTGAAAAAATACTCCATGTTACATTTTCTAATTTTTCTGACTGTTGCATTCCTGTGAGGTAGAAATATTATATTGTGTGCCTAGTCTGATAATGTTGATGTATACTTTATAATTTTTAAGCATAGCTATAATAATATTACATAGTAAATGCAAGGCTTTGACATCTAATTTGATAAGAAAATAATTCATTTTCCATGGTGCCTTAAAAAAACACAATATTCGAAGTCCACTTTTCTTGTTTTGATATGATAGCATGCACTGGTAATAAGTAAAATTAAGTGTCACAGTAATATATGTTCCACTTGAAACACTGTCATATTATAACTGCATCACTGCAATTTGTAGTACACCAAGCAACAGTGCAAAGCAATGGAAGTGCCATATAAGATCTCTACCATGACACAAAATCCCTTCAAAAAAATCAATGAATCCAGGAGTTAGTTTTTTGAAAAAAAAATAATGAAATAGATCGTTAGCTAGTCTAATAAAGAAGAAAAGATAGAAGAATCAAATAGACACAATAAAAATGATAAAGGAGATATCACCACTAACCCCACAAAAATGCAAACAACCATCAGAGAATACTATAAACACCTCTATGCAAATAAACAGGGCAATCAAGAAGAAATGGGCACATTCCTTGACACATACATCCTCCCAAGACTGAACCAGTTAAGAGTTGAATCCCTGAATAGACCAATAATGAGTTCTGAAATTGAGGCAGTAATAAATAGCCTACCAACCAAAAATAAACCCAGAACTAGATGGATTCATAGCTGAATTCTACAAAAGGTACAAAGAGGGGCTGGTACCATTTCTTCTGAAACCATGTCAAACAATTGAAAAGGAGAGACTCCTCCCTAACTCATTTTATGAGGCCAGCATCATGCTGATACCAAAACCTGGCAGAGATATAACAAAAAAAGAAAACTTAAGGCCAATATTCCTGATGAACATCAATGCAAAATCCTCAATAAAATACTAGCAAACCACATGCAGCAGTACATCAAAAAGCTTATCCACCATGCTCAAGTTGGCTTCACCCCTGGGATGCAAGGCTGGTTCAACACACACAAATCAATAAATGTAATTCATCACTTAAACAGAACTAAAGACAAAAACCACATGATTATCTCAGTAGATGCAGAAAAGGCCTTCAATAAAATTCAACATCCCCTCATATTAAAAACTCTTAATAAACTAGGTATTGACAAAACATACCTCAAAATAATAAGAGCCTTTTATGACAAACCCACAGCTCATATCATACTGAATGGGCAAAAGCTGGAAGCATTCCCCTTGAAAACCGGCACAAGGCAAAGATACCCCCTCTCATCCCTCCTATTCAACACAGTAATGGAAGTTCTGTCCAGGGCAAACAGGCAAGAGAAAGGGTATTCAAATAGGAAGAGAGGAAATCAAATTGTCTCTGTTTGCAGATGACATGATCCTATATCTAGAAGACTCCTTCTTCTCAGCCCAAAAGCTTCTTAAGCTGATAAGCAACTTCAGCAAAGTCTCAGGATACAAAATCAATGTTCAGAAACCACAAGCATTCCCACACACCAACAGCAGACAAGCAGAGAACCAAATCATGAGTGAACTCCCATTCACAATTGCTACAAAGAGAATAAAATGCCTAGGAATATAGCTAACAAGGGAAATAAAGGACCTTTTCAAGGAGAACTACAAAACACTGCTCAAGGAAATCAGAGAGGACACAAATGGAAAAACATTCCATGCTCGTGCATAGGAAGAATTAATATCGTGAAAATGACCATACTGCCCAAAGTAATTTATATATTCAATACTATTCCCATAAAACTACCATTGACATTCTTCAAAGAATTAGAAATAACTATTTTTTAAAGTTCATATGTAGCCAAAAAAAAGAGCCCATATAGCTAAGACAATCTGAGGCAAAAAGAACAAATCTGGAAGCATCACTCTGCCTGACTTCAAACTATATTACAAAGCTACAATAACCAAAGCAGCATGGTACTGATACAAAAACAGACACATAGACCAATGGACCAGAATAGAGAACTCAGAGATAAGATGACACACCTACAACCATCTGATCTTTGACAAGCCTGACAAAAACAAGCAATGTGGAAAGGATTCCCTCTTTAATAAATGGTGCTGGGAGAACTACAAAGATTAACTCATGATGGATTAAAGACTTAAATGTAAAACCCAAAACTGTAAAAATCCTAGAAGAAAATCTAGGCAATACCATTCAGGACATAGGCTGGGCAATGACTTCATGATGAAAACATCAAAAGCAATTACAACAAAAGCAAAAATTGACAAATGGGATCTAATTAAACTAAAGAGCTTCTGCACAGCAAAAGAAACTATCATCAGAGTGAACAGACAACCTACAGAAGGGGAGAAAATGTTTTGCAATCTATCCATCTGACAAATATCTAATATCCAGAATCTATAAAGGAGCTTAAGCAAATATACAAGTAAAAAACAACTGCATTAAAAAGTGGGCAAAGGGCTGGGCATGGTGGCTGACGCCTATAATCCCAGCACTTTGGGAGGCCGAGACGGGTGGATGATGAGGTCAGGAGATTGAGACCATCCTGGCTAACACCATGAAACCCTGTCTCTACTAAAAACACAAAAGTATTAGCTGGGCATAGTGGCAGGTGCCTGTAGTCCCAGCTACTTGGGAAGCTGAGGCAGGAGAATGGCGTGAACCCAGGAGGCAGAGCTTGCAGTGAGCCGAGATCGCGCCCCTCCCCTCCAGCCTGGGCGACTGAGTGAGAATCCATCTCCAAAAAAATAAAATTAAATTAAAGTAAATTAAATTAAAAAATAAAAAGTGGGCGGACATGAACAGACACTTCATAAAAGAAGACCTTCATGCAGCCAACAAACATATCAAAAAATAGCTCAACATCATTGATTATTAGAGAAATGCAAATCAAAACCACAATGAGATACCATCTCACACCAGTCAGAATGGCAATTATTAAAAAGTCAGGAAACAACAGATACTTGCGAGGCTGCAGAGAAATAGGAACATTTTACACTGTTGGTGAGAATGTAAATTAGTCCAACCATTGTGGAAGATAGTATGGTGATTCCTTGAAGACCGTGAGGAACCAAAGTCCAGGAATACCAGAAATACCGTTTTACCCAGCAGTCCCATTACTGGGTATATACCCAAAGCAATATATATCATTCTGTTATAAAGATACATGCACGTGTATGTTCATTGCAGCACTATTCACAATAGCAAAGGCATGGAATCGACCCAGATGCCCATCAATGATAGACTGGGTAAAGAAAATGTGGTACATATACAGCATGGAATACTATGTAGCCATAAAAAGGAATGAGATCATGTCCTTTGCAGGGATATGGATGGAGCTGGAAGCCATTATCCCCAGCAAACTAATGCAGAAACAGAAAATCAAACATCTCATGTTCTCATAAGTGGGAGCTGAACAATGTGAACACATGGACACAGGGAGGGGAACAACATCCACTGGGGCCTGTTGGTGGAGGTGGGACAGAGCGGGATGGAGAGCATTAGGAAAAATAGCCAATGCATGCTGGGCTTAAAACCTAGGCAATGGGTTGATAGCTGGAGCAAATCACCTACGTAACAAACCTGCACATCCTGCACATGTACCCTGGAACTTAAAATGAAATTTTAAAAAACTCTGTCATAACTACTCAGCTCTGCTATTGTTGTGCAAATGCAGCCCTAAATAGTATGTAAATGAATGAGCATGACTGTCCAGTAAAACTTTATATATACTGAAATTTTAATTTCATAGAATTTTCCATGTCTTTAAATATTATTCTTCTTTTCAATGTTTAAAAATGTAAAAACTGTTCTTAGTTCATGAGATCTACAAAAACAGGTGATGGATTGAATTTAGTTTGCAAAGTATAGTTTGCCAACCTGATTTAGGATTTGGTTTTAAGGATATACTGTTTGCTTGCTTAACTTTATTTCCAGTTAAACTATTTTTAGCAAATTTTCTGGAATCATGTGTGGTTGAGGAATAGAATTTTCTTCTTAAGGAGACTTTCATCAGTTATTAGAGTTGTCATGTACACCACAGTATAATGCAAAGGTTAAAACACAACAAACATACTTCATACCTAAGCTATGTAAGTAAGAAGGTAGTGGTGAACTTTGTATTGCTTCAGTGTTTTCATTTTAAAAAACCAAGATCATTGCATGAATGATAGAAATTTCAAGTGAGTGGTGAGTGTTCCTAAAATAGTATTTAAACATTTCATCTTTTAGGAAAGAAGCCCAGGATAACTCCTGGGCAGTATGTTAACAGCAGCCTTTCAGGACACAACTCTTACAACATTTTATTGAGCCTCTAAACTGACTTTTTAGAAGCTTTCCCAGTTTTCATTTCTTATCTGTGTTATTTAGGGCATCAGAGGCAGCCCAGGAAGAACAGGACTTGCTGGGGCTCCAGGTCCTCCAGGAGTAAAGGGTTCATCAGGCTTGCCAGGAAGCCCAGGAATTCAAGGCCCAAAGGTACTTTAATATTTTGTTCCGATGGGTGAGCAGTATTGGCCATCCTTTCTGGCCCTGAGTTCATTGGCTAGATCACAGGATGGTAAGATAGAATTTGGCTAATAGTAATAGAATTTGGCTAATAGTAAAAGCACATTAGGAAAAGAGAAAGTATGTGGCTTTGACATATCCATCTCCCGTGATAGCCACAGTACCTGTAATTTGGTATAACAACTCTTTGACCCGGGACTAGTGATGCTTTACAAAATGCTACATCTTTGACTCATTTTGGTTCTTTTTCCTTCTCTGTCATCTATCTTCTTCTCCAAAACAGAGAAATCTTATTTACTTCCAGATAAATACTTTCTCAGATACAATTCATATTCCTCTGACTCTGAACCTAACCAACCAATTAATTAATCTGATAACTGTACAGACTGTTTCTTAGAGTTAATGTGACAGTAACTAAGTCTTACATTGTATTTATTGTGTGGAGTTTGTCACATGTCAATAGACTTTCCAGACAAAACCTCTTTTAGAAATATCTCATGCAGGATTGACCCAGACAACAGAAATTAGTCCAACATCTAAAGCTCTTTCATAAATGCCTAAGACTAAGACATTGGCACCTTTACCATTATTACCTCTTAATCTGATTTTCACAGTTCCACTTCTAAAGAATTTTCAGATTTCTGACCCATGTGGGTAAACTGAAAATCATGACCCACTTGCTTACTGTTTACAATATTAGTCTTCTGTTAATGTTTATACTATGAATATTCCTTTGTACTAAATCCAAAGCAGCTAAGCAAATGCTAAAGCCAGTAAAAGAAATAAAGATCCCTACCTTTTGGCTTGAATTTGCAATAAGAAGGATCCATATTTGTCAAGCCCCAAAGTTGTATAGCTTTGTTTCAAGACAGTGAGAGATAATTTGTTAATCTTAAAGAATCTTTGGCCAAAGTCTACCAAACATCATTTTTCATTAACCTATCTCTAAAGTCCACCTGATTCCTAAATTTACTTTTAGAAATGGTGTGAAAGATATTTCAACTCTCATTTCAAAAATAAAAATCAGTGAAAAAGACTTGACTTTTAAAACTTCAATAATGTTGATTAAGTGTATACTTAAAGTGACTTTTAGGGGATAAAGACAGTTCATATCAAAGGAACCTAGGGAGACAGATAATGGAAATTTTTTATTGATGGAATTAAAAAGATAATCATGGCTAAAACCAGAGTTTACACTTCAGGAGACTACTCTTTTTCTAGTATTAGATAGCTGAATCATCTTTGGATGGTAAGGAAAACACAGAAAAATGATATCAATTCAAAATACAAGTTCTGGCCAGGCACAGTGGCTCACACTTGTAATTCTACCACTTTGGAAGGCCAGTGCAGGAAGATCACTTAAGGCTAGTAGTTCAAGACCAGCCTGGGCTACACAGTGAGATCCTGTCTCTGCAAAAAATAAAAAATTAGCTAGGTGCAATGATGTGTGCCTGTAGTCCCAGTTACTCAGGAGACTGAGTTGGGAGGATCGCTTCAGCCCGGGGGTTTAAGGCTACACTAAGCCATGATCACACCACTGCACTACAGCCTGGGCAACAGAGCAAGACCCCATCTCTAATAAAAATAAAATAAATACATAAACAAAAATATAAGTTCCATCACATCTAAGCATACCCACACATACCACACCCTCACTATCCTCTCTCAAGTCTTACTATCCTCCTAGTTCTATAGGTTCCCCCTTCCCTCTTCTTTCCACACGTCACCACAATCTCTGGAATTTCCGTTTCCCACTGCTGCACTTCTGGTTCATTATAATTAAATACTACTTGTGTGGAAAATATTGGTGAACAAGATGAACATGCAAAATTTGATTTCCCCAGTGCCTTGTATTATGCCTAAGGATGGGCCTGTATTTGGGCTTCATTCAAAAGCCAATATATTTATATGTTCCGAAGTGAATATCACTTTTCTTTGTTCTACCCGTAGGGTGAACAAGGGCTACCTGGTCAACCTGGAATTCAAGGTACAAGAGGTCACCGAGGAGCACAAGGTGATCAAGGACCATGTGGAGAGCCTGGCCTGAAAGGGCAGCCTGTATGTACCACCTCAGAAATTCACCAAGCACTTATTCTACAGAACAGGCTACCATTGTACAATAATTATTATCATGTCAATTCACTTTGCAGGGAGAATATGGTGTTCAAGGTTTGACAGGTTTCCAAGGATTCCCAGGCCCTAAAGTATGTTTATATACTTTTTTCTAGTCTTCTTACTATCTAGAAATAAAAGAGCTGTTGAAATATCAATACGGTCTCTAACTTGAGCTTTTTTAAATGTGTAAAATTTCAGTAGGTACATATTTATATATTCGAGTTTTGAATATGTCTGTTTTTAAAATTATGTAACTATACATTTTCCCAGAAATTTTAGTATATGATATGCTTTTGTTTTCTTTCATCCCTTTTCCCAAGCAGTTTATTATGAAAATTTTCAAACATACAGCAATGTTGAGAAGTTTTTATAGTAAATGCCTATACCCATTACCTAAATTTTACCATTAACATTTTATCCTACTGGCATTATCGTGCTTTTCCATCTATGTATCCCTCTCTCCCATCGTTGGTGTATTTCTAAGTAAATTGTAGGCCTCAGCACACTTCTTTCTGAATACTTCAGCATGCGCAACAGTATTATATTCCATTTTTAAAAGAGCAATTCTTGATAGATTGATATAATTTTGTAAAATGTTCATATAGAGCTACGAATTTTATCTTTTTGTTTCTTATTGTATGTCTAGGGTCCTGAAGGGGATGCTGGCATTGTTGGGATATCAGGTCCTAAAGGTCCTATTGGACAGAGAGTAAGTGTCAAGTCATTCTGCCTACCCAGAAACTGTAGTTCTTTGCTCACTGTAGGGCTTAAGAGCTCTAAATGTAATGTGCTACAAGTAAATAACTTAATAAAATGACTTTTAAGATAGAAACTCATAAGGGCACATGCAGAATTCAGTCTTTTGCAGTTTATATATTAGTTTGAAGCAAAATACCTCATAGACCACCCGTACTTCCCAGTATTACTTTAAAAAAAAAAAAAAAAAGAATCATCAGAATTACTGTGAAGACTGGATAATGTATTTATTAACTCACGCCAGGAACAAAAACATACAGCAATTTCATGTTATAAGCATTAATACAACCAGAGACCACCTCCATGCACCACCTGGAAGAAGCTTGTGTATGACCAGAGCTCTTCAGACCAGACTGAAAATATTTCCCAATAGCTGTGTTTTCCCAGCTCAGGGGCAGGTATCCCAAGAGAGTGATGAGGAACCGCTTAAATAGTTGCAAAAAACAGGGTCTGAGGAACTCCAATTAGCAGTGAGTGCTTGTAATTGCAAATTGTAGAGAATATAAATAGGACAAATAAGCCACCAGTGGTTACTGATTATTGTTTTTAGTTTTTTGTTTTGTTTTATTTTAGTTTTTATTAACCAAAACTTTCTAATTGATGAGATGTTCTATAAAACTGAAAGAAAAAGAAACTGAAGAGAAAAAAAATCAAAAACTTCAAGTAATGGTTTGGCTGTGGTAGTAGCATCTCTATGACTCATAGCAGCTGCAGGGGCAAGTGTAGAAAGAGCAGAGAAAGGAAGAAGGGAAGCAGTTCAGATGCAGGAGAAAGGTATCTTAAATGACTATTCAATGAAAGTCAAACTTTTAAAATCCTTCACTGCTTTCCTAACTCTTACAATAAGTTGTTTTCAATAATGCAAAAAAGGCCAGACGCGGTGGCTCACACCTGTAATCTCAGCACTTTGGGAGGCCGAGGCGGGTGGATTGCTTGAGGTCAGGAGTTCGAGACCAGCCTGATAAATATGGTGAAACCCCGTCTGTAATAAAAATACAAAAAATTTAGCTGGGCGTGGTGGCACATGCCTGTAATCCCAGCTGCTCAGAAGGCTGAGGCAGGAGAATCACTTGAACCCAGGAGGCGAAGGTTGCAGTGAGCTGACACCACTGCACTCCAGCCTGGGCAACAACAGACTCCGTCTCAATACAAACAATCAAAACATAATGCAAAGAGGAGTATTGTCATAGTAATTGTTTAAAGACCTTCCTGAATATTTCTTCAACTATAAATGTATTAGCTATTTTCATGATTTCTGAAGAACCAAGGAAGCTGAAGTTTGTAGGAAAAAACTAAAATGGGCATTTTGTACTCACTGAGAAATTATAGACTCTGTTCCTACTTTGGGAGGAATTGATCAGAAATTCACCTTATTCAAGGTTATCCTCATAATCAAATAACAGCTTAAAGTTTTAAAAGCACTTTTCATATTTAATTCTCACAATGTCCCTATGAAGTAGATGTTCTTATTCCTGTTTTACAAATGAAGAACTGAAGTTTAGTTGGTCACATACGCTTCCCTCTGGTTCCTTACTGTACTTTTTCTCTATTTCACGCTTCATGTTACCCAAACATCTGCTCTTTCAACATCTGCACAGAAATTTATTCAAAACCTTGTTCATCATTCTATTCTTTTTTATATAGTTTTATTTGTTATATAATGACATACGTGTAAAATGCATCATTGAAGTTATCACCACATAAAAATCATAATGCTAATTCATCAGTTTTTTAGAAATTATACAGATGTAACTCTCCTGATAGGAGACTTTAATAATATGCAAAATTGAGTCACATACTGTTAACCAAGATTATTATAATTTATGCTAATGCTATAAGATTTTATATTAAAAAGGATAATTATGTAGACATGACTCTTTTACCATTGTACAAAAGATTCTCTGGAGTTGTTTTTTTTTTTAATTATACTAACAGCGAGACTGTTTTTCTTTTACTTCAACAGGGAAACACTGGTCCCCTTGGCAGAGAAGGTATAATAGGCCCAACAGGTAGAACTGTAAGTTTATCATAATATAAGTCTTTTGTACTCTTTTTTTTTCTTTAATCCTGTTTCTAGAATAATCTACAAAGAATTAGGGTATTTGAGAAGCAATTGGAAAAAATAGACATACATTTTCTTCTGGAAGATGATTCCTGAGAAGTTAGGGACCATATGTGTAATGAAGACAGTGTAAGTAAGTAGGTAGGCATTTATAATTGGAGTTAAGAAAAGAAAATAGAACTGAGTCAGGAAGGGGAGAGCGTCATAAACACTTGAGCAATAAAAATAAATTATTCTTCTGAAGGAAAGAACATAGATAGCAAAAGGTGTGCAGACATCCAAGATTTGAGTTTTTGGAAGTACCTACTATAAAGGAAGGAAAGAATCGTTCGAGAGAATAGCTTTCAAGAAAGGAGTAGTCAACAGTAATCTTTGAGAGAATAAGTTGCAGTAGAAGATAGAGTACAGGTTACAATGATGAAGGAAGTAGAGGAAAATATTTAATAATAATGTTCCTTAAATTCTTACAACAAACTTTTGCAGTAGATATTATTTTCATTTAACAGATGAGGAAACAGATGAGGTTTATGGATTCATCTAGTCATTCAAGGTGATAGACCTGGTGAATTACATAGCTAGTGTTTCTTACTTCAAGACCAGCGCTCTTTCCACTCCATTCAAGCTGTGTCTGGAGAGGAAATTGAGATATTACATGCCAGCGCCTTAAGAAATTTGGCTATGAAATAAAACAGAGAAATGAGACAATGATTGGGCAAGTGATGTTGGAAAAGTTTTCCAACACTGATAATAGTATTAACAAACAAGGAGGACAGTAGAAAGGGTCAAACTGAGACTTAGAGAGGAAAGATTCATTCTATCTAGGGAATTGATATTTTGAATTATTTGGAAGTTATTTATAGACACAGACAATTTAAAAATATAAAAATAGAATGCTTCAAATGTTTAATGCCACTATTCTCTTTGATAAATTTAGAGAAGAAACCACCAAAGTTACTGGATATGTAAACAAAAGAAGTAAAATGTATAACTCAGTATTTCTCTAGACTTTCAACATTTGCCACTCGGAGCTATATAAGATTGTAAGTGGGATAATTCTTATATTTCAGTGAGTGGTTCTTCAGCAAGCTAAGGGACACATACTGTTCTGATTACAGAATGATTGTTCCCCTCTGTCAAAACTATGATGTATTAATTGGTTAAGGAAAATGTAATTTTAAAATTACTTAATTAAAATATCTTACTGTGTTTTGTTTATAGATAGTTCTTAAAGACCCTTATAGTATTCAGCATGTACACCAATTTTTCCATATTAAGTTTTTTCCATTCTGAGAAGAAAAGTTCATTATGAAAGAATAAACATTTGAGATTAGAGAAAACATTGTGAAAAAAAATACTGGTGAGGGGTGACGGGCTTGCTTTTCTGATAAGAAAACAATACTACAAAGTCATTGTAAATGAAACTATATAGTAGTACAAAGAAATAAACAGATGGGTGTAACAGACTGAAGCCCAGAATTTGATCTTAAGTATATATAGGAATTTACTTATAACAAAAATGGCATATAATTGAGGAAGAATTGGCTGCAAATAATAGGAACCCTGAACCAAACTACTTTTAGCAATAAGAAAATTTGTATCACGTTATAGGAAGGGCTTCAGAATTGGTTAATTTGGTGACTCAATTATCTTATCCAAGACCAGGTTCTTATGTCTTTCTTATATCTCTATGTCTCTACCCTGATATCCTGAATGTTGGCTTCATAATTAGGCATATAGCAAGATTACTACAATTTCTCAAGAACCACATCCAGATATAATTATCCAAAGGAAAAAAGTGGCATAAAGTACTATCATGGCAAAAATAAGAATTTTTTTAGAAGTCTCCGATTACATTTTTTTCATATCTTTAGCATTCAGCCAGATGCTTACTCCTACGTCAGTGACAGGGAAGAGAGATGGAATTACTTTGAGTATCTTCCTGCTGTAAGAAATTGGAACACAGCCTGGGCAAGACAGTGAGACCCCCATCATAGAAAAATAAATTAGCTGTGTGTGGTGGTACATGCCTATAGCCCTAGCTACTTAGGCTAAGACGGGAGGATTGCTTGAGCCCAGGAGTTCCAGGCTACAGTGAGCTGATTGCACCCACTGCACTCAAGCCTGGGCAAACAGAGTGAGACCCCATTTCTTTAAAAAAGAAAAAAAGAAGAAAGAAGAATTGGAATCCCATTTGCCAAAATTATTTTAATCCTAGATGAACTGTTAAAGACTTTAATGTAAAAACTAAAATAATAAAAAGCTTAGAAGAGGCCATGCGCAGTGTCTCACGCTTGTAATCCCAGCACTTTGGGAGGCCGAGGTGGGCAGATCGCCTGAGGTCAGGAGTTCAAGACCAGCCTGGCCAACATGGTGAAACTTCATCTCTACTAAAAATACAAAATTAGCTGGGTGTGGTGGTACATGCCTGTAATCCCAGCTACCTGGGAGGCTGAGGCAGGAGAATCTCTTGAAACTGGGAGACAGATGTTGCAGTGAGCCAAGATTATGCCATTGCACTCCAGCCTGGGCAATAAGCGTGAAACTCCATCTCAAAAAAAAAAAAAAAAAAAAAAATTGAAGAATAATCAAGAAAACTAACATGTAGCTTAAGGATTGGGGAGACCTATAAAAGAACAGAAAGTATATTTGAATACTTGAAAAGGTTTTAAATTTTATATGGAAAAAAGATTCCATGAATAAAGTTTAAAAGTAATATCGATTGGGAAAAATATTTACAAAGCATATAACATATAACAGGTTAATATACAAAGAGTTCAATTGGGCACAGTAGTTCATGGCTGTATTACCAGCACTTTGGGAGGCTGAGGCTGGAGGATTGCTTGAGCACAGGAGTTTAGACCAGCCTTGGCAATATAGCGAGATCCCATCTCTACAAAAAAACTAAAACTGAGCCTGGTGTAGTGGCAGATGCATATAGTCCCAGCTACTCGAGAGGCTGAGGTGGGAGGACCACTTGATCCCAGGAAGTTGAGGCTGCAGGGAGCCATGATCGTGCCACTGCACTCCAGCCTAGGCAAAAGAAAAAAAGAATATTTACCTATCTATTGATATGGATATGTGTGTGTATCTAGATAGAGATAGATGATAGATAGATAGATAGATAGATAGATAGATAGATAGATAGATAGATGTATATCTATCTTTCTAGATAGACATACACACACATATACCAAGAACTCTTATAGTTTGAAAAAGAAAGTTCAATAGAAAAATGAAAACCATTCCATCAAAAAAGTAGCCAGTGGAGAAAAAAAGAACAAATCCGAAAGTTCAACTATTGTTTTATAATAAAAAGACACTCACCTAACTTTAAATTAGAGATATGCAAATTAAAGTAAAATAAGATATTACACTTAACTTCTCAGAAGGGAATATAGGAGAAAACAGTACTATCATTGATCACTGGTAAAAATGTGAATTACACCCTTTATGGAAAGATTTGCTAAATATAGGGACATATTCTTTAACAAAACAGTTCTACTTTGAGGAATTTATCCCACCGGTATAAACACACCCAATACACTAATGAAATTTTGCAAAGACTTTTTTTTTTTACAATACTGCTTTTATTGGGGAAAAAAATTGAAATTACATGAATACTCATTTCTAAAGGAATTATTGGATAAGTTATAGGTTAGCCATTTCATGGAATATTATGCAGTTATTTAAAAGAATTTATTATATCTAGTTTGACTGACTCAGTTATTTCATGATGTATTGTTAAGTGAGATGCATAGAAGAGTATATAATATGATCCCAATATTATAAAACACAAGCAATATTTCCCATACATATATAAATGTATTTGTCAGTATTTGATTAGAAAAAGGTATGAAAAGATACATACCAGGTTTTTAATACTGACTAGGGAGTGGAAAATGGTGTATATGTATTTTTTAAGTGCTGTGTAGATATCTTAAAAATCAGGGTCCGGGCACAGTGGCTCACTCCTGTAATCTCAGTGCTTTGGGAGGCTGAGGTGGGTGGATCACAAGGTCAGGAGATTGAGATAATCCTGGCCAACATGGTGAAACCCCATCTTTACTGAAAATACAAAAATTATCTGGGTGTAGTGGCGTGCTCCTGTAGTCCCAGCTACTCAGGAGGCTGGGGCAGGAGAATCGCTTGAACTCAGGAGGTGGAGGTTGTAGTGAGCCGAGATCATGCCACTGCACTCCAGTCCGGTGACAGAGTGAGACTCCATCTCAAAAATAAATAAATTAATTAATTAAAAATAAGTAAGTTATTTTAAGTTAATACCTAGTTTAAAATGAATTGAGACAAGATGAGAAACACAGAAGTCATACAAATGGTGAATAAATGAGAAGATAGTATTCTTAGCTTGCAAATTAACAAAGAACATGACATAGATCAGAAGAAATATACACTTCCATTTTTCAGGTGTGTATGTAATTTCAAACTAACTTTCTGGAGGACAGTCTTTAACAAAAATTTTATACTATAAGGGTATCTCTCACAACACTGCTAACAATGACAAAAATTAGCAAAAAGTCTAATAATAGCAAATTTAAAATATTATCATAGTATGTTAAATACTAGACAAGTATTTTAATTATCTAAAAGAATGTAGATTGACATGGAAGAGCATTCATATTATATATATGAAGGTATAAATTCAGGTTACAAAAAAGATGAATAGTATTATCTCATTTTTTACGTATATATAAAATTTTCAAAAGGATGAACAGGAAAATATTAACACGTTTTAAAAGCAGTAGGTCCACCCAACAATAGCAAACTACATTTGTTTCAAGTGTATATGGAACATTCACCAACATAGAAGATATTATGGGGCATAAAACAAATTTTACTAAATGTAAAAGAACTGAGGTCATAGAAGGTATATTCTCTTGCCAATGGAATTAAACTAGAAATCAATAACAGAAAGATAATAGGAAAATCTCCAAACACTTGAAAATTAAATCACACACTTCTAAATAATTCATGGATCAAAGAGGAAGTCTCCAAGAAAATTAGAAATTATTTTGAACTGCATGGAAACGTATACAACATATCAAAATTTACAAGAAAGAGAAAGGAAACCATCCCAGAAACAGGGTTTTCAAAAGTTAAGAAAAACAAATATTAGAAGAATTTAACCTGAATTTAGAATGTCCTTTTTAAATTGTTTTGTATATGATTGTCAGATAAGCTGTTTTGACTTAATTGAATGAATAAGTAGTTATCTCAGTCTCACCTTAAGGTTAGAACTAGGAACAGCAAAGCAGACAACTTGATAAATCACTAGGGGTTTTTTGTTTGCTTTGCTTTATTTAGGAAAATAAAACTAGAACTTATACAATTTAACAAAACAGGTCTTACTACATAGAAAAAGCAAAAATATAAATTGTCGTGTTTCTACATATAATGACCTCAGCTACATTTAATACATAACTATCAATAACACTGAACTAACATCTTTTATTTTTTTCTTTTAGGGACCCAGAGGTGAAAAGGGCTTTAGAGGTGAAACTGTAAGTTTAACTAAATTTGTGATTTTAGTAACCCTGACATTAGACTTTAAGCTCCATGAAAGCAAGGACTATTTTACAGTTATTCATTATTATATCTCTGATACTTGTAGAATAAAAATAAAATTGCAGTTGTTAGGAAGTAGATTTAAATTATGTGGTAAAAGAGACTTAGACTCACACAAAAATAATGGGAGACTTTAACACCCCGCTGTCAATATTAGACAGATCAATGAGACAGAAAATTAACAAGGATATCCAGGACTTAAACTCAGCTCTGGACCAAGAGGACCTAATAGACATCTGCAGAACTCTCCACCCCAAATCAACAGAATATGTATTCTTCTTAGCACCACATCACACTTACTCTAAAATTGACCACATAATTGGAAGTAAAGCACTCCTCATCAAATGTAAAAGAACAGAAATCACACCCAACAAACTGTCTCTCAGACCACCCTGCAATCAAATTAGAACTCAGACTTAAGAATCTCACTCAAAACTGCACAACTACATGGAAACTGAACAACCTGCTCCTGACTGACTACTGGGTAAATAACAGAATGAAGGCAGAAATAAAGATCTTTGAAACCAATGAGAACAAAGACATAATGTACCAGAATCTCTGGGACACATTTAAAGCAGTGTGTAGAGGGAAATATAGCACTAAATGCCCACAAGAGAAAGCAGGAAAGATCTAAAATCGACACCCTAACATCACAATTAAAACAATTAGAGAAGCAAGAGCAAACAAATTCAAAAACTAACAGAAGGCAAGAAATAACTAAGATCAGAGCAGAACTGAAGGAAATAGAGACACAAAAAAACCTTTCAAGAAATCAATGAATCCAGGAGCTGGTATTTTGAAAAGATCAACAAAATTGATAGACCACTAGCAAGACTAATAAAGAAGAAAAGAGTGAAGAATCAAATAGATGCAATAAAAAAATGATAAATGGGATATCATCACTGATCCCACAGAAATATAAACTACTATCAGAGAATACTATAAACACCTCTATACAGATAAACTAGAAAATCTAAAAGAAATGGATAAATTCCTGGACACACATACACCTCCCAAGACTAAACCAGGAAGAAGTTGAATCTCTGAATAGACCAATAACAAGCTCTGAAATTGAGGCAATAATTAATAGCCTACCAACCCCAAAAAGTCCAGGACCAGACAGATTCACAGACAAATTTTACCAGAGGTACAAAGAGGAGCTGGTACCATTTCTTCTGAAACTATTCTGAGCAAGAGAAAATGAAGGAATCCTCCCTAAGTCATTTTATGAGGACAGCATCATCCTGATACCAAAGCCTAGTAGAGACACACCAAAGAAAGAGAATTTTAGGCCAATATCCCTGATGAACATCGATGTGCAAAACCTCAATAAAATACTGGCAAACCAAATCCAGCAGCACATCCAAAAGCTTATCCACCATGATCAAGTCGGCTTCATCCCTGGGATGAAAGGCTCATTCAACATATGCAAATCAATAAACATAATCCGTCACATAAACAGAAACAATGACAAAAACCACATGATTATCTCAATAGATGCAGAAAATGCCTTTAACAAAATTCAACAGTCTTTCACACCAAAAACTCAATAAACTAGGTATCAATGGAATGTATCTCAACATAATAAGAACTATTTATGACAAACCCACAGCCAATATCATACTGAATGGGCAAAAACTGGAAGCATTCCCTGTGAAAACCGGCACAAGACAAGGACCACTCCTAGTCAACATGGTATTGGAAGTTCTGGCCAGGGAAATCAGGCAAGAGAAAGAAATAAAGGGTATTCACATAGGAAGAGAGGAAGTCAAATTGTCTCTGTTAGCAGATGACAAGATTATATATTTAGAACACCCCATCGTCTCAGCCCAAAATCTCCTTAAACTGATAAGCAACTTCAGCAAAATCTCAGGATACAAAATCAACGTGCAAAAATCACAAGCATTCCTATACACCAATAACAGACAAACACAGAACCAAATCATGAGTGAACTCCCATTCACAATTGCTACTAAGAGAATAAAATACCTAGGAATCCAACTTACAAGGGATGTGAAGGACCTCTTCAAGGAGAACTACAAACCACTACTCAAGGAAATAAGAGAGGACACAAACAAATGGAAAAACATTCCATGTTCATGAATAGGAAGAATCAATTTCGTCAAAATGGCCGTACTGCCCAAAGTAATTTATAGATTCATTGCTATCCCCATCAAGCTACCACTGACTTTCTTCACAGAATTGGAAAAAACTACTTTAAACTTCATATGAAACCAAAAAAAGAGCCCACATAGCCAAGACAATCCTGGGCAAGAAGAATAAAGCTGGAGGCATCACACTACCTGACTTCAAACTTTACTACAAGGGTATAGTAACCAAAACAGCATGGTACTAGTACCAAAACACATATATAGACCAATGGAACAGAACAGAGACCTCAGAAATAACACCACACATCTACAACCATCTGATCTCTGACAAACCTGACACACACAAGCAATGGGGAAAAGATTCCCTATTTAATAAATGGTGTTGGGAAAACTGGCTTGCCATTTGCAGAAAACTGAAACTGGACCCCTTCCTTACACCTTATACAAAAATCCACTCAAGATGGATCAAAGACTTAAATGTAAGACCTAGGACCATAAAAACCCTAGAAGAAAACCTGGGCAATACCATTCAGGACATAGGCATGGTCAGAGACTTCATGTCTAAAACACCAAAAGCAATGACAACAAAAGACAAAATTGACAAATGGGATCTAATTAAACTAAAGAGCTTCTGCACAGCAAAAGAAACTATCATCAGAGTCAACAGGCAACCTACAGAATGGGAGAAAATTTTTGCAATCTATCCATCTGACAAAGGGCTAATATCCAGAATCTACAAAGAACTTAAACAAATTTATAAGAAAAAAGCAAACAACGCCATCAAAAAATGGGCAAAGGATATGAACAGACACTTCTCAAAAGAAGACATTTATGCAGCCAACAGACATATGAAAAAATGCTCATCATCACTGGTCATTAGAGAAATGCAAATCAAAACCACAGTGCGATACCGTCTCATGCCAGTTAGAATGGCGATCATTAAAAAGTCAGGAAACAACAGATGCTGGAGATGTTGTGGAAAAATAGGAATGCTTTTACACTGTTGGTGAGAGTGTAAATTAGTTCAACCATTGTGGAAGACAGTGTGGCAATTCCTCAAGAATCTAGAACTAGAAATACCATTTGACCCAGCAATCCCATTACTGGGCATATACCCAAAGAATTATAAATAATTCTATGATAAAGACACATGCACACATATGTTTATTGCAGCACTATTCACAATAGCAAAGACTTGGAACCAACCCAAATGTCCATCAGTGATAGACTGGATTAAGAAAACATGGCTCATATACACCATGGAATACTATGCAGCCATAAGAAAGGATGAGTTCATGTCCTTTGCAGGGACATGGATGAAGCTAGAAACCATCATTCTCAGCAGACTATCACAAGATCAGAAAACCGAACACCACATGTTCTCACTCATAAGTGGGAGTTGAACAATGAGAACACATGGACACAGGGAGGGGAACATCACACACCGGGGCCTGTGGGGGGTCGGGGGCTAGGGGAGGGATAACATTAGGAGAAATACCTAATGTAGGTGATGGGTTGATGGGTGCAGCAAACCACCATGGCACGTATATACCTGTGTAACAAAACGGCAAGTTCTGCACATGTAACCCAGAACTTAAAGTATAATAAATAAAAATAAAAATAAACCTATGTGGTAGATTGCAGTGAAATCTGATAAACTCTAAACGTGTTTAAGAACCTGCCAATCACTTCTTCCCCGATCACTGTGTGAAATGGATTATTTGCCTTGCCAGGCGTCAGGAGATAGGGAATGAGTTTTCTTCACTAGTGAGAGAACAAAGGGACTGCCAAGTCGCTTTAGATATATACCCGCTATGTCCACAGCACCAAAGAGGTCTGCAATGCAGAGGCAAATCATTAGTTGCATATCAGCCAGTTAGAGACAATGATGAGAGGATGGGCAAAAGGTACACAGCACTTTTGTGACCAAAGTAGCTTATACTGACACTACTTCCCTCATTTCTAGGATGCCAATTCTTCCAAACTAAGGAAGATGTGTTGTAAAGGGGCCACTTCTCCAGCAGAGATCATGCTGAGCTTATTTTTTAATAAGTTTTTTATTGTATAGATTTAACACGATGTTATAGGATACATATAGATAGTAAAAAGGTTATTTATAAGCAAGTAATTTGACTATAAGTAATTTTTTGAAGCAAATTAACATATTCATCTCACATGATTACCCATTTTTTTGTTTTTGTTGTTGCAAGAGAAGCTAAAATCTACTCATTGAGTATGTGATCCATGCCGAACTTATTAAAGCAGCAACCATAAACAGAGGACAGACATGAAATAAAATGAGGGAGATTGAAACTAAGTACGTAAGGCCCATAAGAATAAATTTAAATATAGCAGTAAAGTCTTGATTACAAGGTAATGAGATTACATAGTGACAGCTGAGATTTTTTCTTCTCATCGTAGGGTACACTTGAGACTCAGAATAATTAAGTTGCAGTTATATTAATTAGCTAAAAAAGAGAAATTATGTAATCTCAGATAGCCTAAGAATCACAAAAGGATATTTAAATCGATGTGTTCAATTTGTGGAAATGTGATCCTCACCTTTTCTCAGCAGATTTATTGTAACAGGAAGCAAAAGCATATGCACACAGTGAAGCTATATTTCCAAGGAAGAGTGAAGGAGGGAAAGGAAAACAGAGAGACCTGGAATTAGCCCATGTTCCATATCAGTGTGGCTCTGCATGCCTCCCCAGTATCCTCTCCGAGTACTGTGGCTGGGACATAGTCTCCATCAGGATTAGGAAGCCTGAAGTACCTATGGCAATGTCACAAGCATTTCACATGAAAAAAAAAAAAATTGAGTGGCTCTGATGGATTACAAATGCAATAGATTAGGACTGCCATCTTAGGTTGTAATGGTGGAAATACAGCATGCAGAATAAAGCAGGTAGTGGTACCAGTCATGCTATCCCCAAAGAAAACATGGACAACATTAAAGCACATTCAGAGAAGGGGAAGGATCTGGGGGAACCCATATCCTGGTAGGACCCATTGAAATATCTGGGATGGTTAACCTCTACCAGATTCTGCAGCCTGATTACATCCCTCTCCTTGTTCTTTCATCTCTTGTCTCACTTTCTGGCTTTTGCACCTCTTATTTCTCTACCATACCCTTTATGTATGGTAGAGAGTTCCTGCTGATCTTGACATTTTGATTTAATGAACATTTCTTGGAGCAGGCACGCTAATGCTTTAACCCCACGCTACTCCCACCCCTGGACATGATATCTAGCACTCAGGACCTAGTACAATGCCTGGCATGTGTTCTTCAGTTTTGTACTTAAATGTCCTCTTACCAGAGAGGTTCCTGACTAGCCTGTGTGAATAGCAGTGCCCCCACCTTCCTGAGTGCCTTATATTCCTTCTACCCGTGTCTCTACCACCTGACATCTTACATATTTATTTGGTTTTGTTTGTTTGTTTGTTTATTGTATTTTTCCTCGCTAGAATGTAGCCTTAAAGGCACAGACATTTTATCTGTTGATTTTTGTTTGTTTTAATGCTGTGTCCCTCACATCTAGCAGTGCCTCTCTTATAGTTGGCATTCAGTAAATATTTAATGAATTATTGGTAAATGAATTAGATAAAATTGAGGTGTTGGCACATGATAGTTGTCTTCAAATATTTGAAAGGTTATCTTATAAAAGAGAGGATAGATACAATATGAGTAACTCTAGAGGATACAATTTAAATGACTTATTTATTGAATTGTACTTATAGTTTCTGTGCTCAGCTCCCTGAGAGAAAGTGAGCTCCATGAAGGCATGAGATATATTAGATACCACCTAGTACCTACCTACCATCGTTGTTACCACCTAGTCCCCAGTCTGTTATAGCACCGGACACATAATTAACACAATAAATACTTAGTGACAAAGTTAATAGAATACTGAGGCTAATTTCAGCTCAATGTAATAATGAGCTATCTAATATAATAATGAAATAGTACACAAAAAGATCATTTTGCAAGGTAGAGGTAGTAACTACCTTTCACCAAAGCCTACTGACCATCTCCCCGAGTTATTGGACTGGTATTCCTGTGCTGAGTAGGGAATTAGAAGAGATATCTATAAAGTTCTTTCCAGATCTGAATATGTGTAATTCTACATAAAAGAAAAATAAATAAGCCCCCCCACAAAAGAACTAACAAAGCTATAGAACATAAAGAGTTCTTTAGAGATTAATTCCCATCATCTGTAAATCCTACTCAGAATCCATCTCTCATTCTTCACTGGCACCCTTGTCCAAGTGATCATGATATCCCACCTGGACTCCTGGTTTCTTATTTCTTCCACTTTCCCCCCACTACAATCTATTCTCTACATAGCAAACAGAGTGATATTATTACAGAATAAATCAAATTATATCATTCTCCTCTTTAAAAACCTCCCTATGACTTTTTCTTGCACTTAGAATAAAATCTAAGCTTCCTTGCCTGGATTTACAAGGCCCTACATGAACTGGCCCCTGTTTGCCTCTCCAGTGTCCTGATGTACCATTTTCCACCTGCCACCTACACTGACCTCCTTTCTATTCTTAGGAATATGCCTTTCTTTTACCTAGGAAATTATTTCATATACTCTTCAAATGACTAATTTTATCTCAATATTCAGGTCTTTGCTCGAATGCCATTTTAAAGAAGTCTTCTCAGATCATTCTGTCTCATCATTTCTGGTCATTCTCTTTCACAGCATCTTGTTTTCTTCATAATAGCACTCATTGCAATTGTTTCCTGTCCCCTCCACTAGAATGTAAACTTCATGAGAGTAGGGAACTTTGTGTAGTACACAGGTTATCAGTGTCTAGCACAGAACTTGCCATGTAATAGGTAATAGTTGATAAATGAATAATATGCCCTAAAATTAAAAAGGGAAACGCTATTTCCAATTCTAGCCTGGTAAAGTAGAATTTCCTGAATTAATATGCTTTATAGGGTTTTTAGTCTGTGGGTTATCATGGTTCTCTTCACAAATAATATGCAAACTTCCAGTACCCGAGGGAGATGGGAAATAGGCACAGTGGCATTTAGAGTAGCCAACTAAATTTGCTGCAAAAAATAATAATAATAATAATTTAAAAATAAAAAAAAGATTCACTGGCACATTAGAATTATGAGTTTTTTCTGTTTTATTGTTGAGTAACTGATACTAAATACCTTTTTAATCACCTCGTTTCCTTTGATTCCATTATAATTTAAGGAGCTTTATAAAGGTAATCTTTCAATTCCTGGAGATCATTCTGCAATTATCATAATACATAAGATGTGCTGTTAAACTTTTCTCCTTTGTTTTATGGAAAAGCTTGGTAACATTTCTTACACTTTCACTGGGAATTTTTCAGTGCATTCTACCAGTTTGTTTTCTTTAAGGAGACAGTTTAAATAATTGACTGGCTAAAGACACCTAATTGGTTACTGTCTTTCAGAAAGTAATACACTCACAGAGGTCATTCTCAGATAGTACTAGTAAATGGTGCATTTTTGGAATGGATTTTATTAGCTAAGACCTATTGTATTGAGACAAATAAGAGACTTAAGTCTTTGCACAAATATCAGAATCACAACAGTCTATCAAATTGGTTTATCAATCTTATTATTATTATTATTATTATTATTATTATTGAGACTGAGTCTCACTCTGTCACCCAGGCTGGAGTGCAGTGGCACAATCTTGGCTCACTGCAAGCTCCACCTCCCAGGTTCAAGCGATTCTCTTGCCTCAGCCTCCCAAGTAGCTGGGACTACAGGTGCCTGCCACCACACCCAGTTAATTTTTTGTATTTTTAGTAGAGACGGGGTTTCACCGTGTTAGCTAGGATGGTCTTGATCTCCTGACCTCGTGATCTACCCCAGTCAGCCTCCCAAAGTGCTGGGATTACAGGCATGAGCCACCACGCCTGGCCTCAATCTCATTTTAAAATTTTCCATGCAGAAAAATTTATTAAACTATGAATTTATTAAACTGTGCTCTCCTTACCAAGTTTTTGTTTGTTTGTTTGTTTGTTTGTTTGTTTGTTTTTTTTTGAGACGGAGTCTCACTCTGTCGCCCAGGCTGGAGTGCAGTGGCCGGATCTCAGCTCGATGCAAGCTCCGCCTCCCGGGTTCACGCCATTCTCCTGCCTCAGCCTCCCGAGTAGCTGGGACTACAGGCGCCCGCCGCCTCGCCCGGCTAATTTTTTGTATTTTTTAGTAGAGACGGGGTTTCACCATGTTAGCCAGGATGGTCTCGATCTCCTGACCTCGTGATCCGCCCGTCTCGGCCTCCCAAAGTGCTGGGATTACAGGCTTGAGCCACCGCGCCCGGCCCTTACCAAGTTTTATACCTAAAAATAACCAAAAAATGACCAAAGCATGATTCAGTGACTTTAAAAAAATACAAAGATGTTTATAGCTCATTATACAACACATGAAAAGTAACCCCTTTATTATAATTTGGGTTTCTTGATTAGGAAGCTTCACATCTTCTGTAATTTAACATTGTAAACTCTAGTATTGATCCCAAGTAGGTCCTTTCCACCATTGAGAGAGCTGATTCTGTATGGCCATTTATGAAAGAGTTATTTTTCTTTCTGTTCTATACTTGCTGCCTGTCTGCCTGCCTATGGACTGTTTTTAAAATGAGTCCCTAGATTCGTATATATTTTCTTTTTTTCTTCTTTTTTTTTTTGAGACAGAGTCTTGTTCTGTTGCCCAGGCTGGAGTGCAGTGGCATGATCTCAGCTCACTGCAACCTCCACCTTCTGGTTCAAGTGATTCCCGTGTCTCAGCCTCCTGAGTAGCTGGGATTACAGGCGTTCAGCACCACACTCGGCTAATTTTTTTTCTATTTTTTGTAGAAACAGGATTTCACCGTGTTGCCCAGGCCAGTCTTGAACTCCTGGCCTCAGATGATCTGCCCACCTCAGCCTCCCAAAGTGCTGGGATTACAGGCATGAACCACCGCACCCAGCCCTGTTCATATATATATACTAAACAGAGCCAGAGTTTTATGGCATCCTAAGGAAACCTAGCAGATAACATGTAGAATTATCTACTCTTTCTCTACTTCAAAACTGTTGTGTTACTGGCAAATTAATCCTGAAAGTTTACAAAATTTCCTGCTTTCTATGAGACCTCAAACACTTAAAACACAATTGAGTAAATTTTAGAGTAAGTAATGCAAAGAGGACAGCTGGAAATAATGAGATACAGTTAGTAAAAATTTAACGTAAGTAAAATTCTAAGTAAAATTTTAACTTATAGCAGAAATGGTATCCTAGTGTCAGATATCGGCAAATGATTTTTTTTTCTTTCTTGACAGACTTGCTCTGTCACCCAGGCTGACATGCAGTGGTGCAGCCATAGCTCACTGGAGCCTCGAACTCCTGGGCTCAAGCAGTCCTCCCACCTCAGCCTCTCAAATAGCTGATAGGACTACAGGTGCATGTCATTGCACTTGGCTAATTTATTTATTTAATGATTATTACTATTATTATTTTTGTAGATACAGTGTCTCCCAGTGTTGCCCAAGCTGACCTCGAACCCTGGCCTCAAGTGATCCTTCAGGTCTTTGCCTCCCAAAGCCCTGGAATTACAGGCATGAGTCACTATACCTGGCCTGAAAATAATTTTGACAGAATGTCACAACTTGAATCACATAACTTAAAGCTATAGAAATAAAAAAAAAAAAAACGAGAATAATCTCAGCATGAATTTTTAGATTAGCTGCTTCATATTTATAGCATACTATTTAATGAAATCATAAAATATTGAAACATCCCATTGACATTTTCTCTAATATTATCTCTAAGTTAATGTGTCTTCACAGTTCTTGATTAGCATTGTCTTATTTGCCTCCAATTTGAAAGTGAGGAGGATGGTTTCTGCATTAGAAGGAAAAACTAGGATATGGGAAATAGGTCCTAAATATTAACACCGTAAGCTTTTAAAGCATATATATGTATGTATTTATTTTTGAAATTCATAAATAGTATAAATCATTCCTTAAAAAATTATCAAACTTATTAAATTCAAGAACACTTACTATTACATTTGTACAGACTTTAAATTTTAAATTCCCAATCTGTATGCATATGTACACCTTCTTTATCCAGATATAAAACATGAGGTAGGTCAGGTGCAGAAGCACATGCCTATGGTCCCAGCTACTCGGGGATGCTAAGGCAGGAGAATTGCTTGAGCCCAGGCATTCAAAGCCAGCTTGGGTAGCATAGCAAGACTCCCATCTTTAAAGAAAATTTAAAAATTTTAAAAAACACATGTCAGGAAGAAATTTGACAAAAGTCTTGAAAATCATAATTTTAAAGTGAACCTTGGAGATTATCTTCACTAGACCTATTATATTACAATTTAGATATCTGAGATCCAAATGTGCAGCAGTTCACTTAAGACCATATAGCAAATTAAGTTACAAAGACAAAAACCAGAGCCCAGGTCTCCCAGTTCCTATTCCTATGTGATTGTGTTTTTCTATAAATTACAGTGCCTCTTAGAAAAAGAGGGTTAGAAGCAACTTGGTAAGGAATATGGGTGTGTGTGTGTGTGTGTGTGTGTGTGTGTGTGTGTGTGTATCCTCCACCTAGAGTAGCCCAGCTATCACCCACATGACAGCTTGAAGAGTTTATGTTCTTGTTTGCAGTCACGCCATATGACTTGTGATGCTCACTCATTCTGTTCTAATTACATTGCTATCTAGTTAATCTTATTTAATATTACTAAACTCTCCTTTCAAACCAATGAATCTCAACCAGCAGCCATTTGTCCCCCTACTGCCCTAGGAGACATTTGGCAATGTCTGGAGAAATTTTTGGTTGAATAATTGGGGAAAAAGAATGAGATGTTAGTGGCATCTAGTGGGTAGAAGCTAGGGATGCTGCTAAACATCCTACAATGGAAGCTCCTCAGTTTATAAATGAGAAACGGAAGCTCTCTGCAACTGAGCCAGCCTAAAATAAGGATCATGAAGCTAAATCAAGATTGCATTTACATAAGGGAGATGACATAAGGAAATGAAATAAAAGAAATTTACATAAAAGAAAAGACTAACATACTCAAGTTTAAGGGAACGCACTTACACGTATTTTTAAAGTATACTGATAGAATACGTTACTTTTGGAGGATTGTATGTAAATTCTGGAATAAAGTGGAAAGAGAATCTATTTTCATAGGCAGTGTTTTCACTATAGCCAAATAACCACCATAAGCATTCAGAGTAATTTGGTTCCCCTTTAGAAATTGACATAGATGGCCAGGCACAATGGCTCACGCCTGTAATCCCAGCACTTTGGGAGGCCAAGGCAGGTGGATCACTTGAGGCCAGGAGTTGCCTGCCCAACATGGTGAAACCCTGTGTCTACTAAAAATACAAAAAAAAAAAAAAAAAAAAAAAAAGCCAGAAGTGGTGGAGCACGCCTGTAGTCCCAGCTACTCGGAAGGCTGAGGCAGGAGAATCACTTGAACCTGGGAGGTGGAGATTGCAGTGAGCCGAGATCACACCACGGCACTCCAGCCTGGGCGACAGAGCAAGACTCCATCTCAAAAAAAAAAAAAAAAAAAGTGAAAGAAAATTAACAGAGACAATCATAATATTGTTATAAACTACTTTACTTATTTAATTTTATTTTTTGGAGACAGTCTCACTCTGTCACCCAGGCTGGAGTGCAATGGCGTGATCTCGGTTCACTGCAACCTCTGCCTCCCAGGTTCAAGCAATTCTCGTGCCTCAGCCTACCAAGTAGCTGGTACTACAGGAGTGCACCACCATACCTGGCTAATTTTTTTGTACTTTAGTAGAGAGGGAGTTTCACTATGTTGCCCAGGCTGGTCTCAAATTCGAGCTCAGGCAGTCCTCTGGCCTTGACCTCCCAAAGTGCTAGAATTACAGGTGTGAGCCACCATGCCCGGCCTATAAACTGCTTTACATGAAAGAGAGAGACAGGGAATCACTTCACCTTAATGGTGTATTAGCTAGAGTAATAAAAAAGAACTAATAAAATGTTATCTTGTTGGAATCATATTTTTTTAACTTGGCTACTTTCCCTATTCTATGTGATTACATTGGGGTTGCCCTGCCCCATCTTGGGGTGGGTTTGAAGTATTTTGTTTGATCATATTTGTGGTGGTCTGACTTGTTCTGGATAACAAGCTGGAATGAACTTTATGAAGTCAACAGTAGAAATTGTTTCTTATTTTTCTATGATAAATTCCTCTTTTGAAGTCAAGGATAAGATACATATTTTGTACTGAACCATCAGTGATATTTTCCAAATTTCAAAAACTTGCTAAGTGGAATGGACTATCACAACTGTTTATTATTTTTACATTGTTGATCCAAAATGGAGAAGCGTACATAACCAATTTCATTTTGAGCTTCTGTATGGTTAAAAGGCTATCTCCAATGTGACATTTCTGTCACCTACCATGCAGCTTCTGAAGTACATGCATTGACTGATAATTAAATGAATGGATGATGTTAAAATTAACTAGTATTAATAGTATTAAAATTAACTAGTACTAATTTTAACATCATTCGTTCATTTAATTATGTACAAGTTTTGTACATTCTCTGCTTAAAATTGTAATCATAAATCAGATAAACTAAGACATGTCTAGCAGGCACAGTGTTGGAGTACTCTACTCTTTTCAAGCTGCTATGTATTGTTTGTTCTAGCTATCACAGTATATTTAGGATTAACAGCTTTGGCAATACAAGATACTTAAAACTAAGTCAAGCATGGTGTCGACATTATCCAAAACTCAGCTGAAGATAAGTGTTGCTTTGCCATCTTTTAACCATAATTGGAGTCGATTCAATATAGTCTTAACATTTAGCTGAACATCTAGGTTACTTTTGAACAGACATACAGGGCCTTTGAGCATTTTTAACAGTAATTACTATTGCTTCATTTTGAAAAATGTCAACATAGCTTTTGACATTTTGCTATATACCTTTTAACTTTTCTAATTTCCACATTAATACTAATTAATTTTAACATCCTTCATTCATTTAATTGTCAATAAAAATGGAGAAGTATTATTTTGGAGTTGGCAAGCAGTTTATAGGTAGATGAAGGAAATTAAGGTGTCTAAGAACACTGAAGTTTCTATATTTGATGATTAGGTAGGTGGCAGTTAGAAATAACAGGAAAAACATCTTTAGACAATACTAACATTTTAAAATGTTACATTTATAGTAGTTTAGTAAAATGAGTAAATTCAGTTTCTAATAATATCAATATCAATAAACAGGAAAATAAATATCCAGCTTGTTTATGAATATGGATGATAGCTAAGTACCGGAGCATGTAACTTTAGAATACTAAAACAATTTTAAATTGTATGACTTGCCTGGCACGAAAGGTGATGACAGAGGTTGAATATTAGTTCTCTTGCTTATACCCAACCAAAAGTATAACATATAACTCTTGTGTTTGTCTCCATTTCTTCCAGGGTCCTCAAGGACCGAGAGGTCAACCAGGGCCTCCAGTGAGTTGGTTTTCATTTATATCTGTTTACTATTGATGCTTATATGCTTGCCTGGTTTGATATGTCTACTAAATAAATGTATATTTTTTTAATTTGCTGTGTTCTAGGGTCCACCTGGAGCACCAGGCCCAAGAGTAAGTTTGCTTGGTTTGATTTTATTTTGTTTTATCTTAGTATGTCATGTTAACTTTTTAAATCTTCTTCTGTTAACTCCCTATTAGAAGGTGTCCCTTTTGCATACCTCTGTTCTTTTTTGCTAACCTGATACAGGGCTGGCCCAGCTACACAAACATGAAATCCAAGCCTCAGACTTCTTATTTATAAAATGGAGAGGGTATCTCCTGCTTTCTTGGGTGGTTTCAAGTATTGAGTAAGAAGTAAAGCACGCAACACATTGTATAATACATAATAAGCACTTGAAAAACTAATTACCTCCATTTCTTCCTAATTCTACATCTTCACTCTCCTTTTTTAAATGTTCTCTTTTTGCCAGCCAGAGTTATCCACTTCTTTGATTTACATGAATCTTTCTCAGTTTCTGGTAACTCTCGAAGCCATCAGACTTCTCTTATGTTTGCTTATTATCTAACTACTATGACCCAAAACTTGCTACCCTTATCTCTGAGGCAATGTTTATGTTGCTCCTGCTATTCTCGTGCCCTCTGATATTCTAAGCTTGATTTTCCTTATGCTTTGTATCCATTCTCATATTCCGCAGTCTTTTTGTCTTCCTGCTCCCTATGAGAGGTCTGTCTCCATCTGCAACGTCACCCACACCCCGCTCCTCCAGCCTCCTCGTCAAATACAGTAGTCCTTGGGTCATATTTTCTGCCTAGTGTGGATCTACTGTTGGCTACACCATCCTAAACAATGGTCAGTCCTGCGCCTTTTAAGCCTTCTTATTTCACATGCTGCTCTGATGTCATTTAGATCTCTGCTAGTTCTCGGTGGTGGTTTCCTGTGATCTACTCTCAGCAGATCAGAAACTCTTCATTTCCCTCAGCTTTTCCTTGGGGCATAGTGCCACAAGGAAGACTATCCCCTTGAAAACAAGAGACCCATTTATCTGTGATTTTAAAAAATCACTTCCCCTTTCTGGTCTTCTGACTAATGCAGAGGGAACCTCTCCCTGTGTGAACATCAATAAGAATGTCTTTCGGCCGGGCATGGTGGCTTGCACCTATAATCCCAGCACTGTGGGAGGCTGAAGTGGGTGTATCATCTGAGGTCAGGAGTTTGAGACCAACCTGGCCAACATGGCAAAACCCCAGGCATGGTGGCACATGCCTATAATCCCAGCTACTCAGGAGGTTGAGGCAGGAGAATCGCCTGAGCCCAGGAGGCGGAGGTTGCAGTGAGCCAAGATTGTGCCCCCTCACTCCAGCCTGGCAGAGCAAGACTCCATCTCAAAAAAAAAAAAAAATCCTTCTTCAAGTCTTCAAATAACTTTCCACTTGTTTATTCTTCCCTTCCTCCTGGATCCCCACAATGCATGGATTACAAGTACCCTCATTAATTGCCTTCCCAAATTATAATAACTTTGATATATCATAGCTCCCTTCTCAAGAAAGAACAAGTTCAAGTTCTAAAGAATCATATGTCATTGGCAAGTTAAAGAAATGTTTAGTGAAAATTTTCACATTTAAGTGCCAAAGTGTGGGACACATATCCCTGTCTCACTTGGAAAATGTATGTGTTCCTACACAGCCAAAATAGACTAAGACATGAGAGGTTTTTGCTCAGAGCAAAATGTGGATTAAAATATGTATATACTTTGATAAATTAGGAAGATTAAGAAGATATATGTGTTGAATACATTATAACTACTCAATAAATGCTGTTTCTTTGTTTCCTTCTTTTCTCCCTTTTCCTCCTTTCTGTATTCCTTCTTGGCCGATATGAAAACAGATTTCCATATATAGTGCTGTTTTCCTGGAACTTGCAGAGTCCACTGTAGGAAAATAACATTGAGAATAAGATTTCTAGAGCAGACGTCTAAATGACAATGAGAAGACACCTATGCATTCTTTCTAAAGTCGGCCTCCATGAAACTTTTCTTAATTCCATCCCCTCATCACACTACAAGATAGAACTGATCACTTCCTGTTCTTCATTCATACTCATTTACTTTCATGTTTGTCTTTTCTATTATATTGTGAACCCTCTGAAGGTAGAGACTACTTTTTAAATTCCCCTTCCGTTTAAGCTCTTAATAAATGTTGAGTGCATGCCTGTGTGAATACAAAAAAGGCAACATCTCAGGAAATTTTAGTGGGAATCTTCTAAACTAGATTTCACTTGGAGAGAAACAATATCTATAAAGGAATAGATTCATAGAACTAGAGGTCCTCTCAGTAATTATTTAGCAGTTATTTCAGACTTTGAGTTGGGATTCATTGGTCAGTGGATCATAAGACCAATTTAGTGAGTCTCATTCAAGATTATTTTTAGAGCAAATGAAATAGAATAGAAAAAAATATAGGGAGGGACTGCTTAGTAGATATGGATTTTCTTTTGGGGGGTAATAAAAATGCTCTGAAATTCAATCATGGTAATGGTTGAACAACATTGTGAATCTACTAAAGACAACAGAATTGTATACTTTTAAATGACTAAAATAGTGAATTTTATGTTATATAAATTTTACCTCAATTTTAAAAAACAAAAAAAAAGTCAGTACATCATCATCGGCAAGAATAAATATGGTTTTACAGAACTTTTTGAGGTTAAATATATGTATGTTTGTCTGAATTTTGTCGTGATGTAAAAATGTATTTCTTACTGTGGGTCAAGATAAGTATGAAAACTTATAATCCAGTCCAGCCACATCTTTATAAGACCTACGAAACTCAAGTAACTTGGTCAGTTATTTAAAGTGGAATAGCTAAAAGGAAATGTTTCAGGAAAAGTAATATGTATTGATGGTGAATTTGAATGTGAGGGTAGGGTAATGACCAGACCTCAGTGTACATGGTAAGATATTTAGAAATGAACACAGAAGTATACAACATGATGTCAAAGTTAACTAGAAGTGATTAGTGGAGTAAAGGGAAGAACACGGTGTCTATGTGTGTCTGTGTTTGGTGTATAGGATGGAAATAACAATCATTAAGAATCATTAAATGAGAGAAAGAATTCCCAACTGATTTATTCCAATTAATGGGTCAATTGTAGAACCTGGATTGATGAATTAAGAAGTGGTAGCTTCTATTATATTCTGGTTCCCTAGAATCAGCAAAAACTCCCATCATAAAAAGGGGTGTGACCTGAAATGAGTTCCTATTTGGTCAGCATTTTCACCATCCAGTGATCTTGAAACTTCAGACATATGAAAAAATAACACTTCTCTTCAAAATACTGAGATGCCTAGACTAGGTATGCTCTTCACTTGAATGATTTGGAGAGAATTGTGAAGATTACATTCTCCCAACGTATAATGAATCCTGCTGTCTAATTCCCCTCATTATTTCACACTCACTAGTCACAACATATAATCAATTTTTATTCTCTGTTTTCTATTTTACATGCATGTTTTTGTAAACATTGAGTGATTTCCATGTGAGAATATGTTCTAACTAGATTGCCTGGAAGAAGTTATTTTTCCTTTTTTGATCCCCTCACTGCACCTAATGAGAGATTTATACTTCGATGTGGGCACTTAGATGTAACTGAATGACTTCCCAGGCAAATCCTCTTAATACAATTTCTCTGACCGTGCCTTTCTTAAAGTCTGCCTGTGGGGAAAAAAAATCAATAAATTCAACAAATTAATTGACTGCTATGTGCCAGTCTTGAGCTAGGCTTTGTGAATACCTTGGGGATTCTAGGAATAGAGATCGTCAAGAAAAATTTTAGTGGCCAAGTGTTATGAAATTTCTTTTCTTTCTAATACCTGTTCGGGAAGAAAAAGTGCCTTTTTATTGAGTTTTCGCTTGCGCTGGTGGTGTTTAAAATTGCTGGTACCTTAGCATGACTAAAGCATCAAACTCTACACTACTAATCTACTAATAATCATTGTATTCTTTATTGCCACACACAGAAAATCATAGTCATGTCAATTAAGACTATCCTGTGATTTACTCAGCTTGCCCTCTGTTGATGAGCATTTTTTTTCAATTTTTTATTACGCATAGTACAAATGTCCTGTCCATATACATATCATTTTGTAGAATACCTAGGGGACAAATTGCCAGAAGTAGGATAGTTTGGTCTAAGGGATAATGAGCATATTTACTTGTTATTTTTAATGTTGGCAAGATATACATAACAAAATTTTACCATTTTAACTATTTTTAAGTTAAAAATAGAGTATAGAGTTCAGTGGTATTAAGTACATTCACATTGTTGTGCAACCATTGCTATCCATGCCTAGGACTTTTTTTGTCTTCCAGAACTGAAGCTTTGTACCCATTAAGTAATAATTCTCAATTCCTCCCTTTCCCCAGCCCCGGCAACCACCGTTCTACTTTCTGTCTCTATGAGTTTGACTACTCTAGGTACCTCATATAAGTTAAGTCATACAATATTTGTCTTTTTGTGACTGACTTACTTCACTTAATGTAATATCTTCAGGGTTCATCTCTGTTGTAAGCTTATAGTAGAATTTTACTTCTTTTCAAAGCTGAATAATAGTCCATTGAATACATATACCACATTTTGTTTATCCAAATGGACACTTATTTTGCTTCTACCTTTCGGCTATTGTGAATAATGCTGCTATAAACATTAGTGTACAGACATCTGTTGGAGTCTTCACTTTCAATTCATTTGGGTATATACCTAGAAATAAAACTGTTATATCATGTAGTAATTCTATGTCTAATTTTTGAGAAACTGCCATACTGTTTTCTGTAACTGCTACACACTTTATATTACCACCAGCAGTGCACAAGTTTCCAGTTTCTCCACATCCTCACCAACACTTGTTATTTTCCGTTTTATTTTTTCTATAACAGCCATCCTAATGGTTGTGAAGCAGTATCTCATTGTGGTTTTCACATGAATTTTCCTAGTGCTTTGTGGTGTTGAGCACATTTTCATGTGTTTATTAGACATTTGTATTTTTAAAAATTTTTTTTTGAGACAGACTCTCTGTGTTGCCCAAGCTGGAGTGCAGTGGTGCAATCTCGGCTCACTGCAACCTCCACCTCCCAGGTTCAAGTGATTCTTCTGCCTCAGCCTCCTGAGTAACTGGGATTACCGGTGCCCTCCACCACGCCTGGCTAATTTTGTATTTTTCGTAAAGCTGGGGTTTCACCATGTTGACCAGGCTGGTCTCGAACTCCTGACCTTAAGTGATCCAACCGCATTGGCCTCCCAAAGTACTGGGATTACAGGCGTGAGCCACCGTGCCCAGCCTCTTCTTTAGAGAAATATCTATTCAGTTCTTTGCCCATTTTTTGAATTGGATTGCTTTTTTTTTTTTTTTTTTTTTTTTTTGGTTGTTAGTAAGTTGTAGAAGCTCTTTAAGTATTCTAGGTATTAATCCTTTACCAGAAAGACAATTTGCAGTTATTTTTTCCCATCCTTTGAGTTGCCTTTTCACTCTCTGTATAGTGTCCTTTGATGCACAGATTTTTATATATATATATGTAGTCTAATTTATCTACTTTCTTCTCTTGTTGACTGTGCTCTTGCTATCTCTCCAAGAAATCACTGCAAAATTAAATGTTATCAGGCTTTTCCTATTTGCTTGTAATAATTTTTTAGTTTTAGCTCTTATGTTCAAGTCTTTGATTCATTTTGAGTTCATGATATAACTCATGATGTAAGTTTTTTGTACTTGATGTAAATTAAGGGTTTAACTTCATTCTATCCCATGTGGATATTCCATTTTTCCAGCACTGTTTGTTGAAAACACCGTTCTTTCCTCATTGAATGAGCTTAGCACTCTTGTTGAAAATAATTTGATCATAAATGAGAAGGTTTATTTCTGGACTCTCTATTCTATTTCATTGGTCTTTATGTCTGTCTTTATGACAGTACCAACTGTTTTGATTACAGAAGCTTTATAGTAAGTTTTGAAATCAGGAAACATGATGCTTCTAACTTCTTTTTCGAAATTACTTTTGGCTACTTGTGGTCTATACTATATATTATATTTACTGTATTGTAACTTTTACTACTGCCCTTTATTTCTTCAGCTGGATTCAAGTTTCTGCCTAGTATCCTTTACTTTAGGCCTGAATGACTCCCTATAATATTTTTCTAGGGAAGGTATGTTAGTGATAAATTGTCTCAGTTTTTATTTAACTGGGAATATATTAATATTTCCTTCATTTTTAAAGGAGAGTTTTACTGGAAATAGAATTCTTGGCTGACAGTCTTTTCTTTTAGCACTCTGAATATACTATCCTACTGCCTGCTCACCTTTATGATTTTTTTATGGGAAATTAGCTGTTAATCTAGTTGAAGATCTCTTGGACATGATGAGCCTCCTCTCTGCTTTCAGAATTCTCTCTTTGTCTGTAGAATTGGATAATTTGATTGTGACGTATCTGGGAAAGTTTGTAGAGCTTCTTGGATGTGTAGGTTAATATTTTTGCATCAGATTTGTGATGTTTTCAGCCATTATCTCTTTACATATTCTTTGTACCCCCGTTTCTCTCTCCTTCCCTTCTGAGACTCTCATCATGCATATGTTGGTAAGCTTGACAGTGTCCTACAGATCTCTTAAGTCTCTGTTCATTTTTCTTCATTATTTTTTTCCACTCCTCAGACAGGATAATCTCAATAAACCTGTCTTCAAGTTAACTGGTGCTTACTTCTGCCTATGGAAATCTACTGTAGAGCCTATCTAGTAAATTTTTATTTCAGCTATTGTCCTTTTTAACTTCAGAATTTCTATTTGATTCTTTTTTCTATAGTTTATGTGCTTTTATTATATTCTCTACTTAGTAAGACACCTTTCTCATACTGTCCTTTAGTTCTAAAGACATGGTTTTATTTCATTTTTTAACTTGCCAAGAGAGAATTCTGGAAGGTTATTATTCCACCAGTTTTGCTGTCTCCTAGATCTCTTATCTTCTTTAAATATCTTTTTGATATTTTGTATGATGAAATGGAAGAACATATAAAGTACCTATAGTGCACACTGTAGTGATTGCTTTGAAAGCACTGTGCAGCTATTTGAGTTGCAAATTCAACTAGCCAGTTTTATCATAGAGTACCATTTTTTATTGACAGACTACCAGTATTATTAAGACATGAGTAGTTTACAGATATTTTCTTGAAAAGGAATGAAGTTAGCCTGTCATTTCAAGGAAAACAACTGACAGAATTTGATGCCAATGATAAATTTCAAGCTCTCAAGCAAAAATAAGAATTAGGGAAAACGTATTTATCACTGAGAATTTAATAGATTCCCAGTACTTATGTTCTCCTGATAAGTAACATTATGTTTTCCTGATGATGTTAACAAATGTAATTTCTGACATTAAGTAATGAGCTGTATCAGTGTTTGGAAGACCTACATAATTCCATAAATCAGTATTTTCAGAATGATTAATATATGATGTTAATAAAATCATGTATAGGCAAAAGATCTATGAAAGTATAAAATAGACCAATAGATTTTAGTATAAAAGTACAAAATGTTCATTGAGGTGGGTTCAGTTTTCCCATAGAAACTAACCTTTAAGAAACTACCACTTATCAAGTTTTGGTATAAGGTATAATATGATAGAAGAAAATCCATAATTATTTGAAAAAGATAACTTAAATACTTTTCTTTTTTCCTCCTACGTATCTCTATGAGGCTAGATTTTCTTCACAACCAATTGAATACAAAAGCAAATATGAGAATTTAGCTGTAATGTATTAATCCAGACATTACAGAAATGCACAAAAATGTAAAACTGGGTCACCCTTCTCATTAATTTTTTTGTTTTGGCAAACATAGTTAATTTTTATGAAAATATTGATATTAACATATAATGGGTTTGTTGATATTTTAAAGCAATTGACACATGAATAGTTTTAAAATTTGTTTTGGTTTCTACCATAGTAAATATCAAAAGTTGGCCGGGCACGGTGGCTCATACCTGTAACCCCAGCACTTTGGGAGGCCAAGGCGGGCGGATCACCTGAGATCAGGAGTTCAAGACCAGCCTGGCCAACATGGTGAGACTCCATGTCTACCAAAAATACAAAAAATACAAAATAGTGTGTTGGCACACACCTGTAGTCACAGCTACTTGGGAGGCTGAGAGGCAGGAGAATCGCTGGAATCCAGGAAGCAGAGGTTGCAGTGAGCCGAGATCGTGCCACTGTACTTCAGCCTGGGTGACAGAGTGAGACTCCAAAGTTATAATTCACATAAACAAAAACAAAAAATTTGTAAGGCCTCTAATAATAAAGGAATTCTTTATTAAAAGTGCAAAAGGATTCCAATTCTGAAGAGTTTGAGAACCACTATGCTAGATTTTCTAATTAAAACTCTTAATCACCAACAGGGGACCAAGTGAACAACATAAAGGTGGCTTTGGTTCAGCACTTAATTCAGTTTCCCATTTTTAGTGCCAATATTTTTGTGTCACCCATATCCAAAATCTGCTCATTCACATGAGCAGTATGGTCATAATTATTTAATCTGCAGAGAATATTTTAGGTTTAACCTCTTTGCTACTTGAATAGTCCATGCTCCTTCTGTCGCGTGGCCTTTGCTTCTTCTGCCTGGAAAGCTCTCCTACCCCTTCTCCTAACAATTCTTATTTATTCTTTGGATATCAGTTCAAATTTTACTACCTCAGGGAAGCCTTCCCTGACCTATTCCTTCCAACCTCTTACATTTTCCAGATTTGATTAATTTCTCTAATTTCTCTCATAGTTTCATGCACTTCTCTTTCATAGCGTGTATCTCAATTAGTAATTATGATTTTTGAGATGATTTAATTATTGCCTCTCTCCTCTCTAAATTTAAGTTCCATAAGGGCAAGTTTCTTTTTTGTTTACCATTTTCTCCTCAGTGTGTATCACAGTGTTTGGCAGTATATATATGCAGAATGAGTCAATTATTTTCCAATATGAAAAACACATGCTGAAGCAAGGGAGAGCACATTTTACTGATTATTCCATCATTTTAAATAGTTTTTCAAACTACCAACCATGAGCTGTGAGAGATCTGTTGAAAACTGTTTCTATTATATAAGCCTTCAAGTAAAAAGATGTCTTCACAGTACAATGACTCTGAAAGAAATTAAATTGCTTGTTTCACTTACACAGATGCCGTTTCCCAGAACCATGCTTCATTGTTCTAAGATAATTTTTAAAAAATAATTACAAAAAAAAGACTTTTACTAATGATTATGCTCAGTCTTTTTCTAAAAATATATTTTATTAAATGCAAGAGGAGATTGATTTCCTTCTGTATTATTTCTTTTGGGACTCATGGTACATTTTCCAACTTCAGAAATTGTTTTTAAAACCACAGAAGTATCAGATTAAATTAATGTGGTGACTACCTCAGGACAGTAGTATTTGATTCTATTCCTTCCAAGAATGTAACTGTTAAAAATTACTACAGTTATTTATTCTTCACTTTACAGTTTATTAACTGAGAGGATCATATTTTCTTCTCTTCCATTTGAGGAACTTTGTGTGTGTGTTTTCAGGCAACAGGAACAAATAGTTTTTCATTTGAGGACTCTACACTCTGGTCCTACTTTAATTAGGAGGCCTTTAGATTTGGATGAAGGTGGCATATTGTCCTTTTAGATAGCCAGGTAATATTTGCAAAATCTGTCTAAGAGTTACAGAACCCCTTCAGATAATAAGTCTGGTATACTTTACAGCAGTGCTTTCAGAATTTGCAGCCTTTACTTTGGAGCACTCAGTGTTGATCTTATTCCTAATCTCAAATGGTTTTGTTTTACACAGAAGCAAATGGATATCAATGCTGCTATTCAAGCCTTGATTGAATCAAATACTGCCCTACAGATGGAGGTAACGTATCTGGTTTTATTTATATTGGCACTGTCTCTCAATATACCAATTAAACAGAGAAGTTTTTTGGAGGCCAAAATGTGACATTATCTCAAAGATTGTATTTAAAACAGATTGAAAATGTGAAACCATTTTCAAGAATGAAGTAAGTGATTTTGGTATAGTTAAGCAGAAATATATGTGTAGGATGTTTTGTAAGGAAAACATTTAAATCAAAAATGTAATACTGTTATTTGTAAGGAATTTGGTACTAGCCAAGAAAGTAGTTAAATGAAGTTAGCCATGTTTCTTAAAATGAGATATATATATTATCACTACTCATTTATTTTATTTAAACTCTAATCATTCAATGTGTAATTTTAAAAACATAATACAGTAGACATAGCAATTCTTATGTTAGCTTGAAAACTAAACTTGCGAATGTGAACTTAACTTCTTTAAAAGATTAAGGTTAATAAAACATACACATATGCCTATGCTTAAATATAAACTGTTCTTTACATTCTACTCCCAACTTACTACACGTAACGGAAACACATTCTTCTCCTGCCTTGGCACATGTTGGTCCTCAGGAGTTTTTTGCTTACGTAATTCTTATGATGACTTGGCAGAACTACCAGAATACTGAAGTGACTTTAATTGACCACAGTGAAGAGATATTCAAAACCCTGAACTACCTTAGCAATTTATTGCACAGCATCAAGAATCCTCTTGGCACACGAGATAACCCAGCACGAATCTGCAAAGATTTACTTAACTGTGAACAAAAAGTATCAGATGGTAAGTTCTTGGTTACCTCGAACTCTGATGTCAAATTTCATTTCATCAGTTCAGTGTGTTTGAGATTTGTAATGTGTTCACTCTAAATCATAGTTTGTTTGATAAAACTCTGGCAGAAGCCATTTTAATGTCATCAAGAATAAAATACTCTATGAGGGAGACATGCTTCTAATGTCGTCCACCCCTTGCTATGTCATTTGCTTACATTTTGTTCTTGGAATACAGCATATTCATATTAAAAATTAAGATAGATAGGCCTGACCTTTGCATTAACAGACAGTAGCACCCATCAGAACTTGGTAAGTCAAGACTACCAAAGTTAACAACATAAATAGATATATTAGAGAATCTCCTTCACCATACTCCCTAAAAGTCTAGTTTTGTTTTTAAATACAAAGTGGAATTTAAAGGTCCCATTCTAGAATTGATGACCATGAAGATGGGAGTGGTTTGTCATTCTTGGAAGTTTCTCATCTCAACACAGATGCCCCAATTTCATTAGCCAGAGGTGCAAAAATGAACGTAGATTGGAACAATCAAGGCAAGGTTTTAAATCAAGAGGAGTCATCAGTTAAACAGGGGGAACCCTGTCTGCTACAAACTCTAGTTTTAACACAATGACATTTTTGAAAAAAAAATTATGATTTGAAAAGTTCTGATGTGAAAAATGCTGATTTGAAAAAGCTATGTTATGTTATTCTGTGGTCATTTTAATTTTGTTTATACATACACATGTCTCACATACCTGCACTCACACACACACAAATGCGCACATACACACATGTCCAAACCATCTGCTTCCGTTCTAGAACTTCAATGAAAACAGTCATTTTGTTTATATTAATAAAACACTTAACTTCTAAAGATATTTTCTGCCCTAGATTAATATAAAAACTAAAATAATACTTACAATTGTAGCTGCCTATAATAATTCTCAGCTTGATTCTTTCCCATATTTGAGGGCATAAAAATATAATTCTGTAGAATTGAAAGGAACAAAGACATTGTAAGATATGCAAAATTAGTATGAAATATAGTTCAAAGTCCACCTTCCTTATAAGAGAAATAACTAAATGGTGTGGATTGTGCAGTATTCAAAAAATCTTTATGCCCCCAAATACCATCACTAGAATATGATAAATGCTATAAGGAAAAACAAAACAGCAGGGAAGGGGGACTTGATAGGAAGTGGAGCACAAGATACAATTTTTAAATAGAATGATCAGATAAGGCATCTATGAGAATGTGACATTTGGGTGATATCAGAAGGAGGTAAGAGAGCAAGCCACAAGAAATCTAGAGAAAGCTTTCCAGGCACAAAGAATAAATGCAAAAACCCTGAGTCTTTGAGTATACCTAGCATGTTTTAGAATTAGCAAGAAAGCCAGTATGAATGGAAGAGAGTGCATATGGGGGAGAATGTTAGGAAATTTATTAGAAAGATATCAAAAAGTCAGATAATACAGGACCCTCTAGAGTACTCAGAAGTCTCTAATAAGATGGGAAGCCACTGGAAATTGCTGAGCCAAGAAGTGACATAATTTGGCTAAGATTTTTAAAATATTACTCTAGCTAATATGTTGCAAATATAGTGAGGAAGACAGGGGTAGAGGTAGAGAAACTACTGAGAAAGATATTGGCATAATCCAGGAGAGATGATGGTTGGTTGGACTAGAGTTGGTTGCCGAGGGAGTGGTAAAAAATGGTTACATTTTTCAATATGCTTTATTTTAACAAAAATCATTGTTAGCATCCTGGCTAACAGTGGAAAAGCATTCCATTATTGGAACGCTAAGCATGTAGGAGTTATTTATATCCTACTGCTTAAAGTCATCACCAAGGTCTGATTGCAAAAGTTCAAAAAAATTACAGCCTCAGGAATAAATGGATTAAGATAGAGCCAGCAGTTTTTGTTGATAGATTGGATGTGGGCTATGAGAGAAATAGAATGGCAAAGGATGACTCTAAGGTGTTTGTTTGTTTGTTTGTTTTTACCATAGAAGGGTGGGATGTTGTTAACAGGAGATGAAATTTTGGAGAAAAGATCAGGAGTAAAATTTTGGATATATTTACTTTGAGATGTCTCTTAGACATTCAAGTAAGAATGTCAAGTAGGTAGTTGGCTACTCAAGTTGAAGGTCAAGAGGGAGGTCTAAGTAAGGATAAAAATTATGAAATCATTTACATTTAATTGGTATTTAATGCCTTGAAACTGCTTAAGACTACCTACATAGTAAGTAAAGGAAGAAATGAAGTCTAAGCCGGCGCGGTGGCTCATGCCTGTAATCCCAGCATTTTGGGAGGCCGAGGTGGGCAGATCACAAGGTCAAGAGATTGAGACCATCCTGGCTAACACAGTGAAACCCCGTTTCTACTAAAACTACAGAAAAATTCGCTGGGTGTGGTAGCACGCACCTGTAGTCCCAGCTACTCAGGAGGCTGAGGCAGGTGAATCACTTGACCTGGGATGCCTAGGTTGCAGTGAACTGAGATCACACCACTGCACTCCAGCCAGGCCACAGAGTGAGAATCCATCTCAAAAAAAAGAAAAGAAAAAAAGAAATGATGTCTAAAAACTAGATCCTAGGGCTCTCTAATGTTTAAAGATCAGAAAGGTGAGGGCAAACTAGCAAAGAAAACAAAGCAGCAGCTATCACTGAGATAAGAGGAAAACTAGATTAATGTGGTGCCCTGAAAATCAAGCAAAGAAAATGTTTGCCAGAGGAGGAGGGAAGGGATTAACTGAGTCAATGTTAAGTAAAGCAAAGACTGAGAAAGACTACTGAATTTAGCAATGCAGACATCATTGAGGAGCTTCAACAAGAGCAGTTTAGAGGAATGGTAGTAGTTAAAACCTTATCAGATTTTAAGAGAAAAGGATAATGCTAGGAACTTTTCATTCCCAGTAATGAAGCAGGTAATTCATATTACCTGGCTAAATTAATTTTTGAAGTTAAAAGCATAAAATAAATAACAAACAGCAATGAACTTTCAAGCTGAGACTTTAAAGGAGACAGCAGAAAGTGAACCCAACATTTGGAGCTACTTTTGCCCCCAGTATGTTGAGAAGCTTGGTGGCTTCAGGAGGTAGGGGTCAAAAGTTAGAATCTGTGGCCCACCAAAGGTGAGGACTTAGGCTTTCAAAGGCCTGCACTCTAGTAGTAAGGATAAACTGGAAGAAAACGAACATTCATACAGACTGTAGCTTTGCTTCACATCATCTGGATAGCTCAGAAAATCCCGAACTTTGAACCTGTATTAAAATGGTTCCAAACTGCTGGAACCTCCACATACCTGTCAGAAGCAAACAAAAATCTTATATAAAAGATAACATTATCCTAGGACTCAAATTATTTCCACAGGTAATTTCAAAAATGCAGTGTCCAGCACACAATCAACGACAGCCAAACACACAAGTTGACAAAACACCATGAATGAGAACTAGTAGAAACAGCAGACAACAAAAGCAGACTCAAAAGAGAGAAGAAAAGAAGTAGAATTTAAATCTGAAACTGTAATGAACAAGATAAGTCTTCTTTCTTTTTTTTTTCTTTCTTTGAGACAGAGTTTCACCCCAGTGCCTAGGCTGGAGTGCAGTGGCTTGATCTCGGCTCACTGCAACCTCCGCCTTCTGGCTTCAAGCAATTCTCCTGCCTCAGCCTCCCAAATAGCTGGGATTACAGGCGCCCACCACCGCACCTAGCTAATTTTTCTTTTTTGTGTGTTTTTGTTTTGTTTTGTTTTGTTTTGTTTTGTTTGTATTTTTAGTAGAGACAGGGTTTCACCGTGTTGGCCAGACTGGTCTTAAACCCCTGACCTCGTGATCTTCCCGCCTCAGCCTCCCAAAGTGCTGGGATTACAGGCATAAGCCACCGCACCCAGCCAACTTTTGATATTTACTATAGTAGAAACCAAAACAAATTTTAAAACTATTCATGTGTCAATTGCTTTAAAATATCAACAAACCCATTATATGTTAATATATTTTTCTAAAACTTAACTGTATTTTCCAAAACAAAAAAAATAATAAGGGTGACCCAGTTTTACACTTTTGTGCATTTCTGTAATGTCTGGATTAATAGATTACAGCTAAATTCTCATATTTGTTTTAAGATAAGTCTTCTATAGGAACACAGTTTATTCACTATAATAAGAGAGAAGGCAGGCCAGGTGCCATGGCTCACGCCTGTAATCCCAACACTTTGGGAGACTGAGGTAGATGAATCACTTGAGGCCAACATTTTTTTCAATAAATTTGAGACCAGCCAGGCCAACATGGTGAAACTTCATCTCTACTAAAAATAGAAAAATTAGCCAGCCGTGGTGGAATGTGCATGTGGTCCCAGCTACCCAGGAGGCTAAGGTGGGAGGATCTCCTGAGCCTGCAGGGGGTGGAGGTTGCAGTGAGCCAAGATCTTGCCACTTCACTCCATCCTGGGCGACAGAATGAGAGAGAAATTCCTATTTCAAAAAGAGAGAGAGAGAGAGAAGGTAGAATATATGTGCACAAGCACAGACATGTGGATAGATATGATAGTGGGAGTTTATATAAGTTACATAAATTTTCTTCAGATTCCTTCAGTTGTCTCATTGAAATTGGAAGGTTATGAGTTGAGGATAAGAATGAATGAATAGGTATAAGATAGTTAACTATCGGCCGGGCGCGGTGGCTCATGCCTGTAATCCCAGCACTTTGGGAGGCCGAGGCGGGCGGATCACAAGGTCAGGAGATCGAGACCACGGTGAAACCCCGTCTCTACTAAAAATACAAAAAATTAGCCGGGCGCGGTTGTGGGCGCCTGTAGTCCCAGCTACTCGGGAGGCTGAGGCAGGAGAATGGCGTGAACCCGGGAGGCGGAGCTTGCAGTGAGCCGAGATCACGCCACTGCACTCCAGCCTGGGCGACAGAGCGAGACTCCGTCTCAAAAAAAAAAAAAAAAAAAAAAAAAAAAGATAGTTAACTATCTTAGTGATAGAGGGAATAAACTCTGGAAACACCATATTACTGTCTGGCAACTTTACAGACACATTTGAATTTGAAGGAGACCCATCACAACAGTTGTGTTTTTCTCCTACCACTTTTTTTCTGTGCAGGTATAGGCACAGGTTAGGGAGAAACTTATGTAGGATTGGGGATTTGTGAGACAAGTAGAGTGAAATGAGGCAGGGCAAGGGTGTTAAGGAAGTTCATAAGGACATTACTACAGTAAAGGACTGTAGATTTTTAAGCTGGGTAAGAAGGGAAGTGAACATATGATCATTAGGGGCAATGAAAAAGTGATAGTAGGTCCTCATGAAAGTGAAGAATTATTGGAGTTAGGACACCAGAGGGAATGAACTGGAAAGAGAAGAGAAATGAAATTATGGAGGAGATGCAGTTGTTGGTAATAACAAAAGGTAGGATATGGCCTTGGAAGTTAATGGTTAAAGTAAGGTACGAGGGTATGGGGAGGGTACAAGATCATTGGTGGAAAAGTAAGAGGGTTGGGGAGGATACAGTTCAGGGAACTGAAGGCCAACATATTGAAAGCATCATCTACATGGATTTAAAATCACCAAGAATTAGGTCATAAGTAGATTTTCTGAAAGCGATAATAGGCTAAAATTATCAAAGAAAAATAGTAAATGATTACACCAGGAGGGACTAATGAGTGATAGAATGTGATTATAGTAATTTCAGTATGGAGTATTTTCAGGGAGAAAGTGGAAAGAATGGTCTGAAAGTAGCAACGAAGAGCAAGAAAGATGCCTTCCTACCTTCAGGCATAACACTGTGGAGGCTACAAGAGAAGCAGTGTCCTCAGGGAAGAGCTAGTTTTGAGTCAGAACATTTAGGCTCACAAAAGATATATCATGGTGCAGGACTTTATCTCTAACTCAGCATACCTTGAAAGAAATTATGGAGCCCTTATCAGTTCACCATTGTAGAATATAACACCTGAATTCAAAGCATTTCACCCCATATAACAATAAAAATTTGCTTGATGAAAAACCTGTTATAAAGAACTTTTTTATTATTAGCTCATATAGTAGTCAGATAGTATTTCTTGGAAGACAAGAGAAGATGAAAGAAGATATATGTTTACTCCATTAGGTAAGACTGGAAGCCCTCATCAGTTTCTGATGAAAAATTCAGCTGTACTTTCTACAAACTTTATGAAATATTCAAAATTCTGAAGATAAGGGACTAGGAATGGTGGACCTCCTTCACCCCTTTCTTCTGTATTTCAATATATCATTGGTTCTCCAGATGTGATCCTGGGCCAGAATTAGATGCTGTTGACATGCAGATTCTTAAGCCCCACGCCAGACTTAATAAATCAGCAACTGTCAAAGGTAGGGCCCAGCTATGTGTGTTTTAGTGATGGTTTGATGCACACTAAAGTTTGAACACTGCTGCAGCTGAGGACCATTTCTACCCTTTGAGCTACCAATTCAGCAAGTAAGCATATTGAGGGATTAGTAGAATAGTAGAGGGGAGAATATTTGAGGATGTTTTGGAAGCTAGAGGAAGCTCAGGATGAGCTAGAGGAATCTTTGCTATGGAATAAAAGTGGAATGAACAAAGACTTCTGCCTACTGTAGAAAAAATGACATTTGACAAAAACTGTTGAATTTTCTTGCCTTTTTAATGCAGGAAAACAGGGCTGCCTTATTCAAAAATTCCTGTCCCTTGTATTTGGAATAAGATGCTGTTTTACTATTCTCAGTCTATTAGTCTGGAATTAAGATGCTAGCCCATTGCTTTTCAATCTAAGTATTTTCTGTAGTCTGAGTTTAGGCCCAGTTTTATTCTCTTGGGCACTCAATGGAGTAAAGACTGGTAGAATTTCACTAGCTATAGGGACTTCAGTTTTTCCCACTGAATGATAAAGTGGGAAATCTGAAAGAGTACAAAAATGATAAACATTTAATTGTATGGTTTTTTTAATGAAAACAAAAATGTTTTCTTATTTTTATTTTACTTATCAGTATTATACATAAAGATATATTTTTCCTTCAAAAGATCAAAGTTGTTTCTATTATAAAACAAAATGTTCATTTGAAACACTGTAATGATGTATAACAGAAATATACAAATATACTTCATTAAGTTCAACTTTTCTATTTACTATGTAACTTTAAACAATTCACTTTTAGTTGCTGAACACATCTTCTTATCTGTAGAGTGAAACAATCAATTCAGCAATTCTATCATTTTGATTAAAATTATGAAACACTCAAATTGATAGTTATGTGAAAAATACAGCATTTTTAGTATCAATTTTACATAATGCTTGTAGCATTCATTCATTCACTAAATGTAAGTATATCATCTTCTATGTTTTTAACAGGTAAGACTGTGATAATATGTATTTAAAGTATCATGATAATTTATAAGGATGTGGCGGGCACAGTGGCTTACGCCTGTAATCCCAACATTTTGGGAGGTCGAAGTGGGCAGATCACTTGAGGTCAGAAGTTCAAGGCCAGCCTGGCCAACATGGTGAAACCCCATCTCTACTGCAAATACAAAAATTAGCTGGGCGTGGTGGCACATTCCTGTAATCCCAGCTACTCAGGAGGTTGAGGCATGAGAATCACTTAAACCTGGGAGGTGAGTGAGCCAAGATCACACCACTGCACTCCAGCCTGGGTGACAGAGTGAGACTCTCTCTCAAAAAAAAAAAGTTACAAGGATTATGGCATTTAGTAACTTTATGTTTTACTATAAATTATTAGGAAAATACTGGATTGATCCAAATCTCGGCTGTCCTTCAGATGCCATTGAGGTTTTCTGCAATTTCAGTGCTGGTGGCCAGACATGCTTACCTCCTGTCTCTGGAACAAAGGTATGTTACTGAATTTTAAAATAGATGTTGTTATATTGCACAGTATCAGTGAAAAGTTATTTTTAAAATTCTATCTCTTTAAATAATTATGAATTTTAAGAATGAAAGCAAAGATTTTTCTCTCTTATGTATGAGAAATAAGTATGCTATTTTTAAAATCTAGTTAATCACAGTAAATCTTGACATTTTGATTGTGTCTTTTATGATTTAGCTTAGTTTGGCTTACTCTACTGATCATGTTTTTTAAATTCCTTTTAAAATTGTGCAACATGTGCTATGTTTTTATGCATACACACACATTAGAAATTTCTTAAACAGCTGTAGTGTTTGTAACCAGTAATCAGTTACCTGAAGTTTTGCTGAAAATTATATTATAATCATTAAAAAAGAGAATTTTGCCACAAAATCTTGCTATTTGTGGTTATTAGGCACACAATAACCTTTCTTAAACATCCACAAAATACTACTAAAAACTTCTTTCATGAATAATTCTATAAATCAAACGTTTAGAACGAATGCATGTTAGTTTGTTAAACTAACATATAACACTGAGAGTTATAACAAATATTTATAAAACCTAAATCCTAGCTGTACCTATAACATATATTGAAACCAAAACTATGTTTCTTTATTTTTCTGATTAAACCAGCTTGATCTATGATCAAGAATTTCTCATTGACAAAGAACTGATACATGTGCCTATTGTGTGTTTTGTTCATCATAAAAAGACAGCAGATAAAATTCAATCTCTTTAGCTGCTTCTTATTGAACTGCCCTGTCCTCCTAAAACACCTCTCTTCATTAACCAGGGCATTCCATCAATTTATCTTAATAGGCATTCACCATTATCGCCCCTGAAATAAAAGAGGGAAGGATTCTTCCATTCCTAGGGAATCATGAACCTCTAATAAAGAGCAGCATGATAGTCCTACTTCCAAAATATCCATATCATCATCCTCATTCCAATGGAAATTGGCCCAGGATTATCCAGAAGGAAAGAAGATGGGGCTGTGTGAACTGTGCAAAGGAAATAGGAGCAGTGGGGAAGCAGTACTCTAGTTCTTTCCATGACTGAATCACTTCTCCCATTTCTTCGATTCATAAACTCAACCCAAGGAAGACCAGAGAAGTGCTAGGATGAACAGTAGAGTGGGAATCAGGGACTGGGGTTCTAGTCTTTATTCCTCTATTAACCTAGGGAATAAAACTGTGATCCACCAGAGGGCCTGCTCTGTGCCAGGCACAATGCTAGGTAAATTACATTTGTCATTTTTAATCCTCATAACGACCATACCAGATTGGTGTTATACCCCACTTTACTGACAAGGAAATTAAGTCTCAGAAAGCTTAAATATTTTTTGCAAGCTTCTGACTCTGATCTGTAAAATGAAGGAATTGAATTACTTAAATTCTAACGTTCCTTATTATCTTTCCATGTGTATGCCCTTCTTTTGCTTTTCCTCTCATTTCGTTTTTTTCTTTCTGTTTTTCTTTTTGTTGTTATTTTTTCTTCTACATTACCTCATAACTGATATTTTTCTAACCTTATGCTTGAACATTAGTACAAATGCCTCAGTAGGAACCATTTCTGTTCACTTACATTATGACCGTATCCCTGCTTGAATAATGCTAAAATAATAATAATAATGTCTGGAGCTATAGGAAGATCTGCCTTTCTGTTCAAGCCTGGGGAATGTGCAGTTTTCTTAACTCAGATACTGTCCTGTATTGTTCATTGTATTAGTTAACACTTGTTTATGAATTTCATTCATTCATTCAATAAATATTTATTAACAATCACTGTGTGAATGAAACTACATTAGGGGCTGGCAACACAAAGAATAGGGTTCTGTCCTTGTCCTTTAAGGCTCTCAAACTTAAAATTACTCAACCAGATTATTGTTACAACTTGTAACTCGTCTTCGGTAACTCTCACCAAAAAAATAATATCAAAGGCAGAGACAGATCTCAGATTTTTATTTAAAAAAGTATTAAAGCATTAACCAAAAGCAAATTATTACTACATTTTATATAATGTGAAAATTATCTTTATTTTATTAATATTATATGTAGTAGCCTGATGATGTGAACTGGAACCAGTCCATACAGGCTCAGGAAAGCCAACTGTTAACATTTCTTTCCATTGCCATGTTCAGTGACCTCACCTTGGTAGTCTGAATTCAGCCGTGCCTGTAATCCCAGCACTTGGGAGTGCTTCTACCATAGGAGTCAGGAAATACTATAAATCATGGCTTTTCCCCCAAGAACCTGTGGTTAAACATTTACCAGCACACCATTGACTGGCACTTCAGTTCCAAGGAAAAGAGCTTTCTGGAGGCTGCCTTTGAAGGACTTTTCCTCAGATTTTCCTGAACTGTTAAGTTTCTCAATTGCCACATGTTATAACCTGCATATTGTTTCTATGACATTAGTTGGAGTTTGGAGTGGGGAAAGTCCAGATGAACTTCCTTCATTTATTGAGTTCGGAAGCCACCCATATCATCACCATTCACTGTCTAAACACCCCAAGGTGGACAAGCACACAAACAAGTGGCCCAGGATTGCCTATTGGTTTCAAGGGATGGAATGGCCAGATTTTTAAAGTAAATACTCTACTTGAACCTAAAGTGCTTTCAGATGACTGCAAGGTAAGAAAATGGCACCTTTAGAATTGTTCAGTATAACTGACTTAAAAGTGGTAAAACCATAAAATTAGGATAATTAGAGTAAGACTTTAATTACAAACTGCAGATACAGAAGGGTAGTAAGTTTTAATGTGCCTGACTTGTAACTGCATTTTTTAGAATCAATCATTTGTTTATATCATACCTTATCAACTTGTGTCATACCAATTGGTCTTAGATTTTTATATGCAAAACAGGTGTTAATATGTAAATTTAATTTTTATTCCCTATGTGAAATAATTATACCTGGATAGATGGATAGATAGACAGACAGATAAATGATAAATAGATAGTGTATTTGGATAAATATTTTCATGTGTTTTCACTGCTGTAATTCTACATCTCGTTATTGCATAAAAAGCAAGTTATAGAGGCAAGTAAGTTTTATTTCATTCTGTCAATCCCTGTACCTGATACCAAATATGGGTATAATTACATATTGACTGGCCCCACCAGTAAGTATTTGGTTGTAGCCTATATTTTTTCCATTAAAACTAAATAATGGGGCCAGGCGTGATGGCTCATGCCTGTAATCCTAGCACTTTGGGAGGCCTAGGCAGTCAGATCACTTGAAGTCAAGAATTCAAGACCAGCCTGGCCAACGTGGTGAAACCCAGTCTCTAGTAAAAATATAAAAATTAGCCAGGCATGGTGGCAGGTACCTGTGATCCCAGCTACTTGGGAGACTGAGGCAGGAGAATCACTTGAACCCAGGAGGCAGAAGTTGCATTGAGCCAAGATTGCACCACTGCATTCCAGCCTGGGCGACAGAGTAAGACTCTGTCTCGAAAAAAAAAAAAAAAATTAAATTAAATTAAATAATGGGGCTGGGTACTGTGGGGCACATCTGTAATCCCAGCACTTAGGGAAGGTGAGGTGGGTGGTTCACTTGAGGCCAAGAGTTTGAGACCAGCCTGGCCAACATAGAGAAACTCCGTCACTACTAAAAATACAAAAATTAGCCAGGCATGGTGGCACACGCCTATAATCCCAGCTACTCAGGAGGCTGAGCCGCAAGAATTGCTTGAACCTGGGAGGGAGAGGCTGCAGTGAGCCAAGATTGTGCCACCGCACTCCAGCCTGGGCAACAGAGCGAGACTCCGTCTCAAAAAAAAATAAGACTTAATGAGTGAATCTAATGGTATTTTGTTATCATACCAAGCTCATGACTTTAGACAAGTAATTTATTTTCAATGAGCTTCAATTGCCTTAACTTTAAAATAAAATTTATAGCTTAATCTCTAAAGTTCCTTCAAAATTTAAAATTTCTATCATGATAATTCTGTGAATAAGTGAATTAGCTCCGAAATAACAGCTCCACAAAACTCATCAATTGTGTTTCTCTGTTGTTTCTGGTTGAATCTTAATCATCGGATATTTTATGATATGTTTTTGTTCCATAGAATTTATTAGAAACAGAAGAGCATATACTAATAAGAGAAACAGAAAGCCATGGAAGGAAGAGAAGAAAGAGGGAAACTGTATAAATAGAGAGCTACAGAATGGGGGAGAAAAAAGAAACCTAGAAGATGATTGCACATAATTATAAGTTTAATTATTTCTGACTGAGGTGATTCTGTTTATTTGCTACCTAAAATGCAGAGGTTGAAATAGCTCGTTCCCTTTTATCAAAGAAAAATATCCATCCTGAAGAATCAGTCCCAAATAAAGGAATACAGAACAGATGGTTATTACTCGTGTTAGGAATATTGCAGTCTTTTAATTCATATCTGGTCCAATGATTCACAGAGAGTTGAAGCAGAAGCCTGGCCTTAGCCTCTGGAAGTGAAAAATTAGAACACACAATGCCATCCTAAAGAAAGGAATAAACCCAGGTTTTCAATTAATAGTAGTAATTTTACCATTTATTGAGCATTGTTCTAGGCACTTTCCATTCATTATCTCTAATCCTTAAAACAAGTTCACATTATCTGTGAAAGGCATCGTCTACTGAAAGTGACTGCTAATGAAATGCATATGAAAGCATTTTGTTCTTATTTTACAGATTCAAGATGGCAGCTGGCATAAGGCAACATTTCTTTTTCACACCCAGGAACCTAATCAACTTCCAGTGATTGAAGTACAAAAACTTCCTCATCTCAAAACTGAACGAAAGTATTACATTGAAAGCAGTTCTGTATGCTTTCTGTAAAGTCTCTGAATTAGTTCCGAATTCAGGCTGTTGGCCAGGTAATTGCTGCAGAGGGAGAAATGAGACAGAAAGATACTGTCATTATGAAATGCATGTAATAAAGCATTGGCTAAATCTTAAAGAATCTCAGGAAGAACAGACTTCCTCCTAAGAAGGAGAAAAGGCATTTTTAAAGGACTATGATTGATAAAGTATTTAATTCTTTTAAAAATTATATTGATCTCAGCTTTTTTAGAGAATTCCCTAGAACTAAAAATGTATAAATATGGAATTCTTCAGGGTATCTTTTATTTTTGACTGAGTGCATAGTACCCATTAGACAGCTGGAGATGCAGAGCACTATGGAGCAATACTGGCTAATGCTTCCAAATGTGCACTGCTTCTGTCTAAAAATTACAAGCCACAGTCTAATATGCCTTATTTTCCAAAACACTAAGCTGTATTCAGGTCCCTGATGGGCATATACATCTTAGCCGGTGATACACTACCTCTTACGTGTTGCCTCTTTGTGTTGCTTGGTGCTCTTTTGAAAACAAGGTGCTTATGGCTTTCATAGACTATTTCCTTTTTCATCTTTACCACTCTTTAAAAGTGTATGTACTGGTTACATCAAGATATGTTTTGGTTGTTAGTACTTATTTTAAATTGTTTGGTCACACACTTAATAACACGTAAAACTATTTATGTGAAGTCCTTGTTTTATTTTAAAATTCTCTTTGTGTATGTGGAATCAAAGCCAGCACATTGTAACGTGTGCTTGTACACAAAAGAATTGGGAGATTTCTTTGTTTTTATTTTTTAAATTGTTGTAAAAATTATTATAGGCCAGCTACATCTAGTAGTAGGTTTGGGGTAGAGATTGGGGGTTGTGCCATACTGTTTTTAAAGTTCACGATCATCTGGAATGATACTTTGTATATATATATTTTGTAAAGTTTTAATTCAGCAAATTTTTTTAAATTGCTGCTGTTTTAAATTATAACAACTTTATATTTCTGCTTTGTAGAAATTATATGTTTTTGTAGTATTCATTGATTTTCTTTCACTGTACTTAAATCTAGTGTTAGTACTTAAAAAAATTTAATTTACCAGTCTTTAAAGCAACATCCAGGAAAAAAAAGTCTTTTCCCATTTAAAATAGGCTCAGCCAGTTCAATGTCTCCTTGTTATCAGAAAAATGTTAGTTCAATATTGAAAGAAAAATATTATACCTCTTGGTATCTAGAAAAGCTTGTTCATCCATTATAAATATATCTTTAGCCACAGCAAACCACACTTAACCTATCTATAATAAAAATGTGCTTTAAATCATTTTGGGTGGTATTTGTTTTTCCTCTTTTGTTGCAATATGCTTTTATTATTTATAATAGCCCATCTGGCATAGCCTTTCTGTGTTATGTATATCCATATTGTTAAGAAGTATCTTTTATATACCTGCAAAAAGATTATAGGACCTATTTCCATGACAAAAATAAACTCTCACATATATGATCAAATGACTTTCAACAAGTGTGCCAATACCATTCAATGGAGAAAGGACAGTCTTTTCAACAAATGGTTCTGGGAAAACTGGATAGCCACATGCCACAGAATGATGTTGAACCCTTACCTTATATTACATACAAAAAGTAACTGAAAATGGGAGCAAATATCTAAACAAAAGAGCTAAAACTATAAAACTCTTAGAAGAACACATAGGAGAAAATCCTTCATGACATTGGATTTGGCAGTGATTTCTTGGAATGACACCGAAAGCACAGTCAACAAGAGAAAAAAATAGATAAATTGAACTCTCTGAATATTAAAAATTCTCTGTGCATCAAAGAACACTATGAAGAAAATGAAGAAGCAGCCCAAGGAATATGATAAAATATTTGCAAACCATATATCTGACAAGGGATTAATATCCAGAGTATATAAAGAACTCCAGTGACTCGACAGTAGAAGAACCAGCAACCCAGTTTAAAGAATGGGCAAAGCTACTGGGGAGGCTGAGGCAGGAGAATGGCGGGAACCCGCGTGAGCTGAGATCCGGCCACTGCACTCCAGCCTGGGCGGCAGAGCGAGACTCCGTCTCAAAAAAAAAAAAAAAAAAAAAAAAAAAGAATGGGCAAAGGACTTGAATAAACATTTCTCCAAAGATATAGAAATGGCCAATGAATAAAAAGATTCTGGCTGGGCACAGTGGTTCATGCCTGTAATCCCAACACTGGGAGGTTAAGGTGTGAGGATTGCTTGAGTCCAGCAGTTCAAGACCAGCCTGGGAAACATAGACATGATCTCTACAACAAAATTTTCTAAAAATTAGCCAGGAGTGGTGGCACACATTTGTAGTCCTAGCTATTTAGGAGGCTGAAGCAGGAGCATCACTTGAGCCCAGGAAGTTGAAGTTGTGGTGAGCCATGATCACACCACTGCATTCTAGCCTGGGTGACAGAGTGAGACCCTGTCTCAAAAAAAAAAAAAGGAAAGAGAAGAGAAAATGCCCCCAAATCAATAGTCGTTGGGTAAATGCAAATCAAAACCACCAGGAGGTACCAATTCTGTGGTATAATGCAAAACTATATTTGCATTATCTCTGGTTCCTGGCACAGGGTTCCTAAGACTCTTGGAATTTTCTAAGTGAAAGGAGTGTCTTTTGTTATTTATAATGAACTCTTTTCAATAACACCTGAGTTTATGTTAATAAGGTTTTTTTAGAGTGGGGCCCCTAATGAGCCTCAGGATGGAGCTGGTCCCCAGAAAGACCAAGTAATTAGAGGATTGAGACTTTCAATCCCACCTACTGACCCCTGGGAAGAGGGGAGGGCAGGCCCTGGAGATGGAGCTCTGTAAAAATTCTTGAACAGTGAGATTTACAGAGTTTTCTGTTTGGTGAACACATTAACTTGCTGGGAAGGTGATATGCCCAGTAGGGCATGGGAGCTCTGCACTATACTCCCCGTACTTTGCCCTGTGCATCTCTTTCAATGGGCTGTTCATAAGTTATAATAAACTAGTAAACACAAGTACTAGTAATAATAAACTAGTAAACATGAATAAAGTGTTTTCCTGAGTTCTGTAAGCCATTCTAGCAAACTGTTGAACATGAGGGCGGCGTCATGGGAACCTACCACTTGTAGTTCATTGGTCAGAATTACAGATGGCCTCGGACTTGCAATTGGCATCTGAAGTGGGTACTGAACCCATTTATCTGTGGAATCTGATGCTTATTTCAGGCAGTGTCAGAATTGAGTTTAATTGTTGGACATCCAAATTGGTGTCTGAAGAACTGGAGAACTGGTTGTTAGTTTTGGAAAGCACCCCAGAACTTTACATCCATTAGATGGCTATTTTTAAAATAAAAGGAAAATAACAAGTGTTCTCAAAGATGAGGAAAATTGAAAGCCCTGTGCATAGCTGGTGGGAATGTAAAATGGTACAACAATTGCACAGAATAGTTTGGTGGTTAAATAACTTTTTAAAAAGTTGTGTGTGTGAGTGTATCTGTGTATATGTATATATCTATGTATGTATAAAGCTATATATACATCTAGGTATATACCCAAAACAATTGAAAGCAGCGATTCAAATAAATATTTGTATATCAATGTTTATGGGAAGCATTATTACAATAGCCAAAAGGGATAAAAAACTGAAATGTCGATAAATAGATGAACAGATAAACAAAATGTGGTATATACATACAATAGAATGTTATTCAGCCTTCGAAAGGAATGAAATTCTGTTATATGTTACAACATGGATGAACCTTGAAAATATAATTATGCTAAGTGAAATAAGCCAGACACAAAAGGACAAATAGTGTATGATTCCACTTATATGAGGTACCAAGAATAGACAAATTCATACAGACAAAAAGTATAATAGAGGTTACCAGAGGCCAGAGGAAGTGGGAATGAGATGGGAACTATCCTTTTTTTAATGAGTGCAGAGTTTTTGTTTGGAATGACAATGTTTTGGAGATAGACAGTGATGATGGTTGCATAACAATGTTAATGTACTTATTGCTACTGAATAATATGCTTTAAAATGATTAAAACAGTCAATTTTATGTTATGCATATTTTACCACAATTTTAAAAAATAGGGCCTTGGCAAAGATGTCTGTTTTTTCATTTGAAAAAGATAAAAATGGTTTTAAAATGAGCACAAAGGTTGAGTGTAAACTAAAGAAACCATATCCTACAATCTAGTTTCAGTCTACATGCTATACATTCTCTTCCAAAAAAATAATAATAACTCAGTTTGGACTTACATGATTTTTCTAGAGATCATTTAAGAAACATATAGAGGACAGAAATGCCTTGCTTTATGTTTTAAGTGAGTTCCTAAAATATCAAATTTAAAGCAAATTTCAATCAACTTAATCATAGGCAGTATAGTAGTTAGGAGTGCTCTGAGAATTCACTGTGTGATTTGGGGTGTATCATTGTAGGTTCATTGTCTCAGTTTCTTCTCTGTAAAATAGGGATAATAAAAATGCTTATCTCATTTGGTTGTTGAGTGGATTCAAAAATGGAGAAATGCTTAAAACAGTGTCTGGCACAAAGTAATCACCATAAACATTAGTTGTTGCTATTTATTGCCATCATCATCATCATCATCGTTAAAGATTTAATAGTTCTATGGTCATTATCACCAAAGAAGTTTGTGCTAAATCCCTTAATAAAATTATTCATCTTCTTTAAAGTCATGCTATCTCCATATTTTGTTGTATATAGATTTTTATATATTATAATTACTATTTATTAAATATAAAGACTTTCTAAAAATGAAGTGCAGCATGTAATATATATAATTAAGAAAGGTGTTTTGCTTTTCTCCCCATTTTTATGTATTAATGTAAAAATTACAGTGGTTTGGCTGGGCACGGTAGCTCATGCCTGTAATCCCAGCACTTTGGGAGGCCGAGGCTGGCGGATCACCTGAGGTTGGGGGTTCCAGACTAGCCTGACCAACATGGAGAAACCCTGTCTCTACTAAAAATGCAAAAAATTAGCCGGGCATGGTGGCATATGCCTGTAATCCCAGCTACTCGGGAGGCTGAGGCAGAAGCATCGCTTGAACCGAAATTGCACATTGCACTCCAACCTGGATGAAAAGAGTGAAACTCTGTCTCAAAAAAAAAAAAAAAAAAATTACAGTGGTTATTACAAAATAAATATCATGGACATTTTCTGTAATATGAAACCATAGCAAAAGGAATATTGAACTTAGAGGCAGAAAACATGAATTAAGTTTCAACTCTCCCATTTATTGGTTTGCAGTACTTGGGTAAGTGACTAATTCTCTGTTATTATCTGTATTGGAATAGAGAGAGAGAGAGTAGGTAGGTATATAGAGTTTGTGTGTGTGTGTGTGTGTGTGTGTGTGTGTGTGTGTTTTCTTTTTTGTCTATATTAGGAAGTGTTTTTTTGGTCTGCTTGTCCTATCAATTACATGAGAGAAGGGTGTTAAAATCTCCAACCATAACTGGGTTTGCCTGTTTCTCACTTTTTCTTGCTTATACTTGTAATTAGTTGCATTCAAATTCACAGTTGTTATATCCTATAATGTTCTGGCCAATGTTTAACAGCCAGCTCACTAAGAGGGAAGAAAGAGACAATCCCTAATTTGTTAGCATTTGCCCATTTCCATGGTGTAAATACTTGTACCATGGCTGATTTCAAGCTACAAATAGATTACAGAACATGAAGACAGGAAGAGATAACATGTTGGGTCTAAGAAGCTAGTCCAAGTTGGCTTTAGCCCACCATTGGTATGTCATCCTGTTAGAATGATTATTCTGTCATTATGAAATATCCCTTTTCTGCTTATTATCTTAATGTTTACTTTTTCTATTGTTTGTATAATTATACCAGTTTTCTTTTGGTTAGTGTCTGCATGGCATATCTTTGTCCATCCTTTTATTTTTAACCTTTCTGCATCCTTACCTTTATTGTGTTTCTTGTAAGCAGCATGTCATTGTATTTTTATTTGTAATCAACGTTGGCACCTTCAGACTTATTTAGGGTATTTGGTCTGTTTACATTTAATGTAATTACTGTTACATTTACATTTAAACCTGTTCTCTTACTATTATTGTGTATTTATCTCATCTCTGATTTGTTTCCTCTTTCCTCCTTTCTTGCCCTCCTTTTGAGTGGTAAAATATTTTTTTCTATATTTCCTCTTTTAGCTACTAGCCATACATTATTTTTATTTCCTTTTAGTGGCTACCCTAGAGACTACAGTGGTCACCTTCATATCCTTGACTTTATAGAGGCTGTATAAATTAGTACTTTTCGTGATGGCTCATGCCTGTAATCCCAGCACTTTGGGAGGTCGAGGCAGGTGGATCCTTTGAGGTCAGGAGTTCAAGACTAGCCTGGCCAACATGGTGAAACCCTGTCTCTACTAAAAATACAAAAAAAAATTAGCTGGGTGTGGTGGTACACACCTGTAATCCCAGCTACTTGGGAGGCTGAGGCAGGAGAATTGTTTGAATCCAGGAAGTGGAGGTTACAGTGAGCCAAGATCACACCACTGCACTGCAGCCCAGGTGATGGAGTGATATTCCATCACAAAAAAAAAAAAAAATTAGTATTTTTCCACTTTTCAGACAATGCAAGCCCAGATCATGCTACTGCACTCCAGCCCAGGTGATGGAGTGAGACTCTATCTCAAAAATAAAATAAATAAATAAACAAATAAATAATAAGTGCTTTTCCACTTTTCAGATAATACAAGAATATTACTACACTTTAATTCCATTTATCTCTTCCTGACATTATGTGGCACTACTCTCTGTATTTTTATTATACATATATTTAAAACTCTAAATATTTTAAACTGACCATTTCGTTTTTTCTGCCTACTTATCCTTTTCTATGCTTTCTTTTTTGTTGTTTTTTAAAACATTTTTATTGATATATAACTGTTGGACATATTTTGGGGATACATGTATTATTTGGGGGATACATATAATATTTTGATACATGTGTACAATGTGTAATGATCAAATTAAGGTAATAAGAACATCCATCACCTCAAACATTTATTTTTCCTTTGTGTTGGAAACTACTATTTTTAGTTGTTTGAAGAACCTCTGTACTGTTTTCCATAATGGCTGTCCTACTTTACATTCCCACCAACAATGTATGAGCATTCCCCTTTCTCCTCATCTCCTTGCCAACATTTATGTCTTTTTTATAGTAACCATTCTAAATGGGATAAGATGGTATTTCATTGCACTTTTGATTTGCATTTCCCTGATGGTTAGTGATGTTGAGAATTTTTTCATATACCTGTTGGCCATTTGTGTATCTTTAGAGAAACATCTATTCAGCTCTTGTGCTGATTGTTTAATAGCATCATTGGGTTTTTTGCTATTGAGTTGGTCGAGTGCCTTAAATATTCTGGTTATTAGTCCCTTGTTGGATTGATCATTTTCAAATATTTTCTCTCATTCTGTGGGTTGTCTCTCTTCACTTTTTGTTGATTGTTTCCTTTGCTGCACGGAAACTTTTAGGCTTGATGTAATCCTATCTGTGTACTTTTGCTTTGTTACCTGTGCTTTTGAGGTCTTAGCCAAAAAATCTATGCTTTTCTTTCCTTTGTTACCATGCTTTCATCTGGGATAATTTGCCTTCTGCTAGAGAACCTCTTTAAGTATTTCTTTTCACGGCAGATCTCATGTCCTGACCAAAATATATGAGTTTGGCCCTCCTATGCAAGACTGGCAGGTTTCATAGTTTCAAAAATAAGTATAAGCTAAACCTTCAATATATGTCCTGTTGAGTGTAATTTTTTCCTTATTACCTATATATTAATTGGCTCTGTTAGCTATGATGAAGTTGTTGTCACCTAAGCCTGGGTACACAATTATGCAATCTGTGTGCTTCGGATTCAGAGTCCTAGCATTGTTTAAAGCCAAGTTAGAAAAATGATACCTCTTTAGAGAAGAGCAACTGATGGGGAATCTCAGCTGTCATCTTGGCTGTGCCTAGCAGTAGAATTTTAGAACTGCACACAAGTACAAAAAACAATCTCAGTAACAATCCATTAAAAATAATTGCATTTTATTAGGTATCGAGTTCAGAACAAATTTATGGTTGAAATGCAATTAAACTTTTCACTTTTTTTTTCTTTTTTTTTTTTTTTTTTGAGACAGAGTCTGGCTCTGTCACCCAGGCTGGAGTGCAATGGCACGATCTCAGCTCACTGCAACCTCCACCTCCCGGGTTCAAGTGATTCTCCTGCTTCAGTCTCCTGAGTAGCTGGGATTACAGACACCTGCCACCACGCCCAGCTAATTTTTGTATTTTTAACAGAGACGGGTTTTCGCCACATTGGCCAGGCTGGTCTTGAACTCCTGAGCTCAGGTGATCTGCCACTTCTCCTCCCCAAAGTGCTGGGATTACAGGCGTAAGTCACAGTACCTGGCCAGCTTTTCATTTCTTGAAGCAAATAGTTGAAACTCAGTTTCATGAAAAGTGCATTCCTCATGAAGGTATAAGGATCTTCCTCAGCTACTAGGAAATAAAAACTTTATTTAAACTTTAATGATATTACATTTAATTTTTTCACTTAAGCATTTTCAGTACATAAAAGAGGTTCTCATTTAACTAATAATGCAAATTCCAAGATACTATATAAAACATTCACAGTTAAAATAATTTTCCCAAATGTTTCCCACATAATTCAATATGATCCAAAAATACTATGTATTTTTTTTCAAGTCTTCATACAATGACAAAACAACTTTGTAGAAATATTTAAATTAGTAGGCATTAGCAAGTTTTTGGTTTGATAGTTGGAAGCAAGAAATTTAAATAATCGGAATTTCTTGAGTTTGGGTTTTATAGCCAAATATTATTCTGGCTAGTAAAACTTGCTCCTTTTAAGCCTTGTGTTAAAGAGAAATAATAATAATAAATTGAAATTTTTAAAAAAATTCTAAAACCTTTTTAGAAATAAATTTCACATACGTCTCTGCAACAAATACTATGCCTTCTGTATCAGGTCCTGAATTTCTGTAGTGATTACCCAATTATTGGATCCTTCTAGAGGAACATCAGTTAAGATTGAACCACCTAAATGTATGATGTATCTGTTTGATCCAAATAATGCTTTGCCAGTAATCAGTCCGGGCAATTCTTTGGAAACGGTTATTTGTGTGGTCATAATAGGTCCGTCCAAATCACGGTATAAGTCACTATCCCCTGTTAAAAATAATCGTACCCAGAACTAACCAGTAGTTTCTTCCCTCACCACTTACTTCTTTTCCCCAACCTTAGAACCCAAGCTCAGGAAAAGAATCTGGCTCTTTATCACCTGCAGGATGAAGAAGCGCAAGCTTCTCTGGAAGGCCTACAAAGCCTTGGTGACCTGATTTTTGATCACCTGTCAGCATTTTCTCTTTCCTATCAAAGTCAGCACTCTCCATCATATTTAAATATCTGTCCTAGTCTGTTCTCTGTTGCTAGAACAGAACACTACAGACTCAGAAATTTTTAAAAAGAAGAAATTTATTTCTCACAGTTCTGGAGGTTGGAAAGTTCAGAGCATGGTGCAAGTATCTAGTGAGGGTTATCCCGCACCAGAAGGTGAAAGCAATGATACAAGAGGCAACCTGGGCTGGATTTGTTTTACCAAAACTCAGTCACGTGATAACTAACCCACTTTCACGCTAAGATTAATCCATTCGTGAATGCTCTACCCTCTTAAACCAATCACCTCTTATTAGGCCCCTCCTCTCAACACTGTTGGGTTGGGGATTAGGTTTCCAACACATGGACTTTTGGGGTACACATTCAAACCACAACACTCTCTGATGTTCCCTGAACATACTCTACTTTCTCATTCCTATCTGGAAAGCTCTCCTGCCCTGTCCTCCCGGCCAACTCCCATTCATTCGAGCTCCTCAGAAAAACTTTCCTAACTTTCCTCACACAGGAATGCATGCTACTTACACTTAAGATCACATTCTATATTCTAATTTCTTGCTTCAGTGTTTCATTTTTGCTATTTTCATGTTTATCTCCCTTCACTGAACTGTGACCTCCTTGTAGGCAAATGGTAGATTTTAATACTTACAATCACTCAGCACAGCACAGTGTGTGATGCATAATAGGTGCTCAAGTCCTTCATGTTTTTACATTTTATTGTCATGTATCAGACACTGTACTCTGAGTTGTTGAGAAAAAAATGCAGGGTCCCTGAGAGCTTACTCTCTGGAGGAGAAACTGATGTTAATCAAGTGATAATACAAGTAAATACATAATTATTATAACTTGAAATAAGTACTCTAAACACACACACACAGACACACACACACACACACAAAACCATGATCTAGGTTGAGCATGGGGGAGGAGGAGAGGTCAAAAATGCTTCCCTAAGGAAGTAGTGCTTGACTTGCTTGCCATCTGAAGAACTAGTAATGAGAGAGAAAACTGGAGAGAAGATACAGGCCAGAATATGAGGGATCTTCACAAAGCTATAATAAGGATTTAGTTCTTTATCCTAAAAGCAGAAATTAGGCATTGAAGGTTTTTAAGGAGGTGACTGACATTATCAGACTTTGATTTGTAACAATGCTCACACTGTACTTTGGAGAATGAATTGAAAAGAAAAATAATGATTGAATAAGTGAACATATTAATAAATTAACTAATATGTTAATTCTTCACTATGTTAACCTCATCTAATTGAAATTTGAATTTTAATACACTTCTGGTATAACACGGTGTAACTGAAACATAATATGAGCTACATATGTAACTTCAAATTTTCTAATAGCCACATTAAAAAACATAAAAGCTCAGGCACAGTGGCTCAGGCCACCCAGCACTTTGGGAGGCTGAGGAGGGCAGATCACTTGAGGCCAGGAGTTCAAGACCAGCCTGGCCAACATGGCAAAATCCCATCTCTACCAAAAATACAAAAATTAGCCAGGTGTGGTGGTGCATGCCTATAATCCCAGTCACGCTGGAGGCTGAGGCACAAGAATCACTTGAACCCGGGAGGTGGAGGCTGCAGCGAGCCAAGATGGTGCCACTGCACTCCAGCTTGAGTGACAGAGTGAGATTCTGTCTCAAATAAACAAATAAAAAGAAACAAGTGAAATTAATGTTAACAACATACATAACATAATATATCCAAAATAATATCACTTCAACATGTAATCAGTACAAAGGTATTATTGAGATGGTTTACATTCTTTTTTTAAATATACTAAGTCTTTGAAATCCAGTGTGTATCTTATGCTGACAGCACATCTCAATTTAGATAACTACGTTTCAAGTGCTCAGGAGTCACTGTGGCCAATGGCTACCATATAGCAAAGTGCAGTTTTAATACCTTCACCCAGTGGTTCCCAAAGCTGCTTATACATCAAAAGTACCACCCAGATACACTTGTGAAAAATATAAATTGCCCAGAAACTCTCTCCATTTTGTTAAATACCTCTAGGGAGAGATCCAGAGATCTGTTTCTGATTAAGTACACCAGGTGATGCTGATGCAACAGTTCGTGGACAAGCATACGCAGTTTCTGAATTGCCTCAAAGTTGTGAATATAATGAAACATTTAGGCATCCTGGAAAAATTTGAGTAGTGTTATGGGAAGCCCAGAAGAAAGGATATTTGGGACACCCCTCAAATAATTTCACAAATTCTTTATAATACAGTATTGCTAAATAAAAAGTTCAATCTGGTAACTTCCGGTTCCTGAAAAGATAGCAAACTAACAAAGCTATTGTCTCCTGGAGTCTCCAAATCCATTCCTGAAGATGCCACATATATGGTGGGGCAGGGAGGGTGATAAATAATGAGCCTAACTAGGAAACTCTGAAAACCCTTAGGAGGTGAAAGGGAGTTGGGTCCATTGTGATGGAGAAAGGAAAGCCTGGAGGGATAAAGAGGGACACTAATGGAGGTAGAGGGTGGAATGAAAGGATAGAATCTCTGATTGTTCCCTTTTCTACCCTACATTAGCTTGGGTGGATCATGGCCCACCTCAACTCGAGATGGTTATAAAAACCAAAGTCAGCCTAACAAGTCCAAGGAGGCAGAAGAACACCAGGAAAACTGATAACTGTGCATACACGTTGGTTTAGAACAGTTCTCTTCTTCCCTCCACCCAAAAGTCTAGATGATTACCGCAGACGACAGCAGCTCTTGGAAATGGGATGGCAAAGTGGGAGTACTAGAAGTTAACCTGAGAGGCGTATGCTCTTCATAGGAGGGCAGACTGGGGCTAGTGGAGCCCGGATTGTAACACCAGAGGTTTTCTACCATGATGCTCATCGACTCTTCTGCTTACCCTCCACATTTGAAAGAATGACCAGAAGAGTTACAATCCAAGTCCTATGCTTTTGATCCTACCTTCCAAATATGAATTACAACTATGCTTGCTAATACTCTCAAAGGAATAGATCTCCAGAGAAAATATTATAAAATCTGGAGTGTAATTCCAAAAGATTTTTTAAAACTGGATAATTTATGCTGGAGGGACAGAATTAATGGGCAAAAAACTGAAGATTTTTGAATAAGTCAAAAGTCGGGCATAGTGGCTCACGCCTGTAATCCCAGCAGTTTGGGAGGCCAAGGTGGGTGGATCACCTGAGGTCAGGAGTTCAAGACCAGCCTGGCTAATATGGAAAAACCCTGTCTCTACTAAAAATACAAAAATTAGCTGGCTATGGTGGCGGGCACCTGTAATCCCAGCTACAGGGGAGGCTGAGGCAGGAGAATCACTTGAACCTGGGAGGCAGAGGTTGCAGTGAGCCAAGATCGCACCATTGCCCTCCAGACTGGACAACCAGAGTGAGACTCCATCTCTAAAAAATAAATAAATAGGCCGGGCGCAGTGGCTCACGCCTGTAATCCCAGCACTTTGGGAGGCCGAGGCAGGCGGATCACAAGGTCAGGAGATCGAGACCACGGTGAAACCCCGTCTCTACTAAAAATACAAAAAATTAGCCGGGCGTGGTGGCAGGCGCCTGTAGTCCCAGCTACTCAGGAGGCTGAGGCAGGAGAATGGCATAAACCCGGGAGGCGGAGCTTGCAGTGAGCTGAGATCGCGTCACTGCACTCCAGCCTGGGAGACAGAGCGAGACTCCGTCTCAAAAAAAAAAAAAATTAAAAATAAATAAATAAATAAAATGAGTTAAAGGAATACCTTCAGAGAGATAAAGAGGGATATTAGAAATATGAAGCAATAATAAGCTAGAGACAATGGTTATGAAAAACATAGTGATTGAAGTGAACTTAGTGGATAGGTTGACTAACAGATTGCATACCATCAAATACCAAAATAGTAAGGTAGAAATTGCTTGGGGAACTCTCCCAGAAAGTATCTGGAAGCAATAAAGAGATGGGAAACATAAAAGTTAAAAGGTATGCAGAAAACTCTGATAACAAAACCTAACAACATTACAAGAAGAAAGAACTACAGATAAATAAATATCCTTCATAGACATAGATGAAAATTCCTAAACAAAATATAAGTTAATTGAATCCAATTATGTTGAGATATTATAAAACATTCGAGTTTATTAAGGTTGCAGGATATGAAATCAAAATACAAAAATCAATTTTATTTCTGCAACCTAGCAATGAAAAATCCAAAATGAAATTAAATGAGTAATCCTCATTTAAAATCACATCAAGGCCAGGTGCGGTGGCTCATGCCTGTAATCCCAGCACTCTGAAAAGCTGAGGTGGGCGGATCCCTTGAGCCCAAGAGTTTGAGACAACCCTGGGCAACATGGCAAAACCCCATCTCTACAAAAAAATACCAAAAATAAATTTAGCTGGGCATGGTGGCATGCGCCCGTGGTCCCAGCTACTTGGGAGGTTGACGTGGGAGAATAGCTTGAAACCAGGTCGAGGCTGCAGTGAGCCATGATTGTGCCACTGCACTCCAGCCTGGGTGACAGAGGGAGACCCTGTCTCAATTTAAAGAAAAAAATCACATCAAGAATAAAATGCTTAGGAATAAATTTAGCAAAAGATATGTAAAAACTTGTACACTGAAAACTACAAAGCATTGGTAAATCAAGTTAAAGACAATCTAAATAAAAGACAATCTAAATAAATGAATGGCATTCCGTTTTCATGGATAAGACACAATGTTGTTAAGATGACAATCCTCCCCTCACTTATCTATATATTCCACACAATCCCAATGAAAATCCCAAGTTCTTTTGTAGAAATTGACAAGCTGGCACTAAATATACAGAGATGCAAACAACCAAGAATAGCCAACACAATTTTCAAAAGAAAAGAAAGTTGGACTTACTATAAAGTCATAATAAAGTGTGGTATTTGTGTAAGGATAGACATATAGATCAATGAAACAGAATATAAGGTCCAGAAATAAATCTTTATCTTTGTGGTCAATTGATTTTTTAAAATATCAAGGCAATTGAAGGATAAAGAATAGGCTTCAACAAACGGTGCTTGGACAATAAGATATCCATATGTAAAAAAAAGAAACTTAAACCATTACCTTGTCCACCTTATGGATGATATCCTTAGTTCTACCACATGTGGGTTCCACCAACTGTGGATCAAATGTCCACAGTTGGTGGAACCTACAGATGTGAAACAATGGATGCAGATGGCAGATTGTAGAACTTGAGCATTCTCAGATCTGTGGTGGTCCTGGAACCAGTCCCCCACAGAAACAGAGGGATGACTCTAGATACAAAAGCCAACTCAAAATGGATCACAGACCTAAATATAAAAGCTAAAACTATAAAACTTCTAGAAAATATAGGAGAAATATCTCTTTGCAACTTTGAGCTAGGCAAAAAGTTATTAGTGTGACACACAAAAAAAATTCATTTAAAAATTGAGAGGCCGGGTGCAGTGGCTCACACCTGTAATCCCAGCACTTTGGGGGCGGGTGAATCACCTGAAGTCAGGAGTTTGAGACCAGCCTGGCCAACATGGTGAAACTCCATCTTTAATAAAAATACAAAAATAATTAGTCAGGTGTGGTGGCACCTGTCTGTAGTCCCAGCTACTCGAGAGGCTGAGGCAGGAGAATCACTTGAACCCAGGAGGTGGAGGTTGCAGTGAGCAGAGATCACGCCATTGCACTCCAGCTTGCGTGACAAGAGTGAGACTCCGTCACAAAAAAAAATAAAACTTGATAAACTGGATTTAATTGAAGTGCAAATTTTTTGCTCTTTTAAAGACACAACTAAGAAAAGGAAAAGCCAAAAACTGGAAAAAAGTATTTGCAAACCATACAAGGAATTGGTATTAATTATGCATTGCTTTGTATCAATTATCCAGAAATTTGGCAGTTTCAAACAAGAAACATTTATCCTTTCCCACAATTTCTGAGTGTTCGGAATCTGGGTGCAGCTGTTGGCCAGAGCCACAGTCATGTAAAACTGGACTAGGACTACAGAATCTTCCTCCAAATTCACTCATATGCTGTTGACAGGCTGAAATTCCTTGCTGATCGTTGACCAGGGCATTAGTTTACCAAGGCCACTATAATGAACTAGCACAGACTGAGTAACTTAAATTTATTTTCTCACAGTTCTAGACGCTAGAACTCCAAAATAAGTTGTCACCACCAGTCTTGTTGTTTCTGAGGCCTCTCTCGCTGGCATGCAAGTGGCCACCTCACTGTACCACTGTATAGTCTTTTCTCTTTGCGGGCATCTCTCATGTCTCTTTTTGTGTCCAAATTTCCTCTTCTTATAAAGATATCAGTCAGATTGGATTAGGGCCCACCCTAATGGTCTCATTTTAATGAAATCACCTTTAAAGGTTCTATCTCCAAATACACTCACAGTCTGAGGTACTGGCTGTTACAGATTTAACATACAAATTTGAGGGGACACAATTCAGCCTGTAAGAGCCAGTAACTTCGGCCCACTGCCACATGGGCCTCTTGGTACTCACAACCTGGCAGCTTGCTTCCCCCAGAGTGAATGATCTAGGAAGGAGAACAAAAGAGCAAGAGCCTAAGGCAGAAACCACAGCCTTTTTCCAAACCTAATCTTAGAGGTAACGTATTACTTCTGCTGTATGCTATCAGTAACACAGACCAATCCTGGGATGATGCAGGAGCAGTCTACACATTGGTCTGAACACTGTGGGGGTGGAGGGATCACTGGGGGACATACTGGTGCCTGTCTACCACAAACCTATATGCATAATATATGAATAACTACTATAATTTGATAATAAAAGGCGTCAATTAAAAAGGAGCAAAAGATTTGAATAAACATTTCATTAAAGAAAATATCTAAGTGGCCAGTTGAACATGAAAAGATGTTCAACATCATTAGTCATTAAGGAAATGTAATTTAATAACATTAACGAAATGTAAATTAAATTCGCAACGACATATCACTACACATCTATGATCAAATAATTGATAATACTAAGAATTGGCAGGGATGTAGAGAAACAGGAACCCTCAGCCAGTGGGAATGTAAAATGGTATAGCTACTTTGGAAAACAGTTTGGGCATTTCTTTAAAAATTAACATCAATTTATATGGCCCAGCAATTCCACTCCTAGTTATTTACTTACGGGAAATGTAAACACGTCCACACAAATACTTGTATATGAATGTGGAAGCAGAATTATTCATAATAGCCTAAACGGGAAACAAGGCAAATGCCCACCAACTGGTACATGCATGAAAAAACGTGCCACATTCATACAATGCAATTCATACAATGCAACTCAGCAATATCGGGCATTAGGCACTTTCACCTAATATATTTATGATGTTCTCTGAGAGAATCCTGCAAAATGCTGCAGAATCCTGCAGAATGCCTGCGTCAGGCTGTTACTTAGAAAGAATGGAAACAAAAATTAATGCCCTCTTTCCTACTTGAAACCCATCAGGATTCCCAGTTATCTATTGAGTTTGTGTCCGTCACTGCTAGTTAATTCCCATGCATGATCTCATAATCTTCGCAATGACACTGAGATTTGTATTAATAATACCATGGTCCCTAGTTTATAGCTTTAAGAAACTAAAGCTTGGAAAGGCGTAACATCAGGTGTGTCTATTTTCATACAAGATTGGATTTAATGGTTAACACAGATGAAGGTGGGTTTTCCCATTTCCAGAGTGTAAGGGTTTCGCTTCTCTCCCTCTGCCGGTCTCCTCCACTCTTCACACCGAGTAGGGCGTGCAGGGTAGCCTAGGGTGTGGCCCAGGAGGCTTCCCTAGGGCAAGGGTGTAGTGGAAACCAGGCGGGAGACGAGAATACCACTGGGCAAGTCACGCGGTTACGCTCGTTGGCCCAGAGCATCCGGCAGGGCCTCCGCAGAGCCGTAAAGAGTTCTACAAGTCGTGAAGTGTCGAGGCGCAAAAGCGTTGCTTTACGGCGATTCGAGCAGTGGCGTCAAGCTGACTATTCCGGGCTTTTGGCTACTTGGCTCTGCACGTGGGCCGCTGTAGGTATTCCGATCGGTAATTCCGCCTATTGGTGTGCAGCAGCCACATTGAAGGATAGAGTGGCAACAGAGGCCAAGTATCGTGAGTTGATGGAGTTTGCTGCTGAAAATGAAGGGAAGTCTGGGGGAGGCCTCCACAGCGTAGCTGAGGGGGTGCGGCTAAGTCCAGAGCCTGGCAGGGAGGAAGTCAGGGACTTAGCACGGGCGGAGGAGGTCGGCGGCGGAGAGGAGGGGAAAGGGCTGACAGGGATGAAGGAGATAGGGGATGGAGAGAAAGGAAGTGGACAAAGGCCAGAGGAAATACCGATGGACCTAACGGTAGTGAAGCAAGAAATTATGGACTGGCCAGATACAGAAGGCAGATTGGCTGGCCAGTGGGTAAAACAGGAGGTGGAGGATAGGCCTGAGGTGAAGGATGAGAACGCAGGCGTATTGGAGGTGAAGCAGGAGACGGATAGTAGTTTAGTGGTAAAAGAGGCGAAGGTGGGTGACCCAGAGGTAAAGGAAGAGAAGGTAAAGGAAGAGGTAATGGACTGGTCAGAAGTGAAGGAAGAGAAGGATAACTCGGAGATAAAACAGGAGGAGAAGTTTGTTGGTCAATACATAAAAGAGGAAGTGATGCATGGAGAGTGTGTAAAAGAAGAGAAGGATTTCCTGAAGAAAGAAACCGTGGATGATACAAAGGTGAAAGAAGAGCCTCCGATAAATCACCCGGTGGGTTGCAAGCGGAAACTGGCCATGTCAAGGTAGGGCATGGGGAATTCCATTTAGGGGAATAAAGCTGTGGAATCCTCATGTCTAGAGTGAAGGAAACCACACTATCAGGAGAAGGTGGAATAATGAAAAATAAGCACAAGTTTGGGTTTCTGGAGGCAGACGGCGTTCGTGGGGGTGGGTTGGGAAGTGGAGGGTGTTGTGGATGACAACACAACAAATTCATTGAAAATATATGAAGTTGGTAGTGTCCAATGGGTAATGGGCAAGTTAGGAAAGTGAAAATTCTGGGGACCAAAAGATCATTTGGAACTGGATCTGGCTTAACTTAATATGCTCTTTACTCGGTATTCCTTTGAGAGAGAATAGAGATGAGAAAGTGTAATAAAACCAACAATGACAACGTAGAGTAAGTTAAAATTAGGCAAAATTACACTTGACCTCAATTATCAAGCTTCTGCATGGGTGCTGTGAATATTTATTGCTTTTGATTTAATTTCCTTAGTGTGTGGATCATGTGACAAAGGAAATAAAAGTAGTCAGATTCTTGGGAATATTACCGTCTAGAACACAGTGGGCTAAATATAAGTAACTGTAGTTTGGTTGTCAGTATCCCAAGAGCATAGAAGAGCAGTTGAGGACAGATGATGGGTTACATGGCATTTATAGATTATTTCGATGCTTATTCTAGATTAGGTGTGGAGTTCAGGAAAAAAGATGCTACTACTACTCTCTAAATTTCACTTGGCCTTATATTCTTTTTCTAGTGTGTGCTTTAAAAATATCTAAACATAGCTCATGGATTGGACTCCTGGATACACACACATAAAATCATTACCGCATTTCCAGGAATCACAAGTTAAAATATCAGTGAATAATCTCATTCCCTGATTAGAGTAGAAAAAGAAGTCAAAAGCAAGATGGGTTTTAAACATTTTAATACATTTTCCTGAGTTACATGTCACTAACAACATTGGAAATGTAGTTGTTTTGGGAAGGTTTCATAGAGAATTTTCAAATGATGTTCAACAGCTATCAAATATTTTTTCAGAGTTACTTGTCACTAAGTGTATAAGTTGGGACATTCTAAGTTTATAAATAAATAGAGTTAATATTTGATAATTTAATGTTACATGTGGGCTTTTGCAGGTGTGAAACTTGTGGTACAGAAGAAGCAAAGTACAGATGTCCACGTTGTATGCGATATTCCTGCAGGTAAACATATAACTTCCTACCTTTTAACCTGTATCTGTACCTTTCTTACCCTAAAGTATAAAAGTACTTCCCCTTTGTCTTTTCAGTTTGCCCTGTGTAAAGAAACACAAAGCAGAACTGACATGTAATGGAGTTCGAGATAAAACTGCATACGTTTCAATACAACAGTTTACTGAAATGAATCTCCTAAGTGGTAAGCCACTTTATGCATAGCAAATTGAGGCTTTCTGGCCATTGGTGTATGTCATTTGTTTATTCTTCTGTTTTGAAATTTTTAGATTATCGATTTTTGGAAGATGTGGCAAGAACAGCAGACCATATATCTAGAGATGCTTTTTTGAAAAGACCAATAAGCAATAAACATGTAAGATTTTTTCCTAATTTCTTCCAGTTAGAAGTCCTTCAAATCAATTAGATTCTTTTTTTTTTTTTTAACTTACCAAATAATATATATTAAGTGGCTACCATGATGTAGAGCTGTTCTGATTACTTAAGGATATGACTGTGACCCAAACAAAGTCTGTCCACTCGTGGAGTTGTATTTAGTGGGAGATACAGGAGATGAGTGGAGGAACAAATGTAATTTCAGGTAGAGTTAAGTTCATATAGAAGATAAAGAAGGCCCAAGAGATTAAAGAGAGAATGAAAATGGTCTTTGTTGGGGAGAGATTGTCAGGGTACTATTTTTGATACAGTGGTCAGGAGAAGCTTCTCTAAGAGATGATATGTAAGCAGTGATCTGAATGCTGAGAAAGAAGCTGTCATGAAAACATTTGGAGGAAGATTATTCCAAGTAGGGACAAAAGTAAAAGGAAAGACCTGAGTCAGAAACAAGGATGTCTGGTTTGAGGAATTAAAAGATTGGCAAGGTAACTGAAGCATAGTGAGTGAGAAAGAGAGTATTGAAAATGAAGTTAGAGTAACTGGCTCATTCCTGTAATCCAAACACTTTGGGAGGCTGAGGCCGGAGCATTGCTTGAGCTCAGGAGTTCAAGACCAGCCTGGGCAACATGATGAAAACCTGTCTCCATGAAAAAATACAAAAAGTAGCCAGATGTGGTGGTGTGCCCTTGTAGTCCCATCAACTTGGGAAGCTGAGGAGGGAGGATCACCTGAGCCCAGGAAGGTCAAGGCTGCAGTGAGCCGTGATTGCGCCCCGCACTCCAGCCAGGACAACAGAGTGAGACTCTGTCTCAAAAGAAAAAAGAAAAGAAACTGGTGAGGGTTTCTAATTCTAAGTGCAAATGGAAACCATGGCAGGGTTTTGAACTTAAATTTGCCTTTTGAAAAACCGCTCTTGCTGCTGTGTGAACTTTAGGGGGGCAAGAGTGGAAGACTAGAAGTAGGGAGACAAATTCTGCAGCTCTTCCCACAGTCCTTGTGAGATAATAGTGGCTTGGTTATACTGTTGGAATTATTGCGAAGGGATTAGATTCTGATTTTGAAGGAAGAGCTAACAAGACTTGCTCTTCTAATATACTCAGTTTTCATACTCTTACATTCCTTTTTTAATTCCTTAAATACTATGCAAAATTAAAGTTTACATATTTGGAATTTTTTGGCAACTGGTGTTGTAGAAATTCATGTATGGTGTGGTTAAATCGTATCCTGGAATTGTGTTGATTTTAGTATTGGAGTTGCAGAATTTTAAACCTTTTAAACACCTTGTTTTATTGGTATTATTGATACAGACATAATTACATCACACATATCTGAAAGAAAATTATTCATATAGCAACTCTTATTTTTCCTCAAACTTAATTAGGCATAATTAAAATTCTACCTAAAGATAAATTACTTTACAATTTTTTTAATTGTGAAGTATAGCATGTATATTTTCTAAAAATCACAAAATGGAAATACACAGTTTAATGAATAGTTATAAAATGAATATTCATGTAACTACCACCCCAGTCTAGAATTAGAACATTACTGGCTTCCCAGAAGTTCCATGCCACCCTCTTATGCCCTTCCCTGATCTTTTCTCATTTGTTAATATTTTTTTCTATCTTAGGACTGTACCACAATATGTGTATGCATTTTTTTTTTTTAATGGATTTTGGATTTTCTGTAAGAATAAAAAACAGTTTAGAAAAAATGCCACTACTTTTGTCTATGAATTATAGTATGCATGTGAACATGTTTTCGTAGGGTTTATACCTGGGGATAGAATTGCTTTGTTGTGTGGTATGCATATCTTCAATTTGCCTAAATGTTACCAAAACATATTCCAAAGTGATTATACTAGTTTACACTCTCACCAATAGTGTATGAATGTACCTGTTGTCATATTCTCACCAGTCCTTAGTTTGGTAAGACTTTAAAAATTTTTGTCAATCTGTTAGCTGTGTAATTTTATTGTGGTTTTAAATGTGCAGTTCTCTAATTCCTGATGAGATTGAACCACGTTTCAAATACTTTATTGGCCATTTGGATTTCCTCTTTTATGCAGTGCCTGTTAAAGTCTTTTGCTCATCTTTTCATTGGTCAGCTTTATTTTTCTTACTGGTTTGTGAGAATTCTTGGTATTTCTTGGATGCTAGTGCAAGTTGGTTTTATGTTGTAAATATCTTCTTCTAGTCTCTGTCTTGTCTTTTCATTCTATAGTGTCTTGTGGTGAATGGATGTTCTTAGTTTTAATGTAGTCAGATTTATCATTTGTTTCCTTTATAGTTAGTAGGTTTATATATTTATAAAGAAATGCCATCCCTACCATGAAGTTAGGAAGTTATTCTCTCATAATTATTGCCTAAAACCTTCATACTGTTGTATTTTACACTTATGTCTTTAACTGGAATTGATTTTTGGTATCATGTACAGAGGAGTTCCCATTTAATTTTTCATATGGATAATCCACTTTTCCCAGCACCATTTATTGGAAAGTTCATCCTTTCCCTACTGCTCTGTAGGACCACCTTTGTCATATATCAGCATCCCTATGTGCTTGGGTCATTTTGTGGCCTTGTCTTTTCCATTTTGTTGGCCTACTGATATATCCTGCACCAATACTATGCTCTGTCAATTACTGTGGTTTTTTACTGAAACTTGTTATCTGATTAAGTCCTCCCACTTCCTTTTTTCTAAAGTATGGCTATTCAGTGCTGTTTTCAAGGCAAAATAATTGCGAATCTAAGCAAGGGATGGCCCATAGCCCTAACTGCTAATGAATTTTTTTTCTTTTTTCCTCTGTTTCAGTGTAACCATACAAGTTTCCTAGCTTGCTCTAAAAGTAGAGATTGTTTCTGGTTCACCCTTACCCTGAAGGTGTATTAGGAGGGTTGGTCACTGCTGTTATAATTATTTATAATAATCACTACCATCACTGAAACCAAAGTCCTCTAAATTATAAAATTACATGTAATTTATTGAAACATTTTCCTACTTAGCCAGTGATAGCTGACCCATCCTTTCCCTTGGCTTATGACTTGATTCTGACTTTACATTGCAAATTCTAGATCCCTATTCACTTAACAAAAAACTTGCATTTATATTTTGCCTTTTCTTTGAGTGATCTTTCTTCTTCCTTGACTTAATAAAAATCTGGTATTACTTCCTTCATAATTCTGGAATTGCCCAGTTTAGCTTAATCAACCCAAGTGGTCAATGTAATAACACATGTCAGAGCCAGAATGTTCTCATATCCCATTTTGTGCTTCTCACAACAGTGGTTACTTTAAGCTAGGCCTTGTACTAGGCAATGCCATGGCTCTTCCCTTTAGTGAGCTGTGTAGTAATAAAATCAGAGATATATATATACAGCTAACTGGTAAAACCATCAGTAAAAGAAATCAAGAATTGTGTAGGTAGCCCCTGTGATTGCCAAATGACCCGTGTTTTTGTTTGTTTTAATCTCCATTAAATTCTTCTTTGGCTCATAGAACATATGGGTTAGAAGCACAAGCTCTGGAATTAGACAGACCTGGGTTTGAGTACAGGTTCTGTCTTTCTGGGATAGCTGTATGATTTTGGGGTCTCACTAATTCTTATTGCTAAAATGGAGATGATAATACCTATTCTCATAGTGTCATTGTGAAGATTACATGAGGTTACTGCTTAGAGCTGTTATAACACTTAGGTTCTCAGTAAATCTTAACTATTATTGAACATTGTTTTACTCACTCTTTAAATTTAAGGAATTTAAAAATTAATTTGTCTGTTTGGTTTTGGTTGTTAGATGTACTTTATGAAAAATCGTGCCCGAAGGCAAGGTATTAACTTAAAACTTCTACCCAATGGATTCACCAAGAGGAAGGAGAATTCAACCTTTTTTGATAAGAAGTAAGTTTCTAACTTTAGTATATCAGGTGTTCTGATTTGATCAGGATCATTCTTTAAGGTTTGGTTGCTATAGAGCATTGCTACCCCAAATGTGATTCTCTAAACTGTTTGTTATTGGTCCATGACAAGATAACTGTAGCAATTGTATGTCATGTAACTCTAATAAATATCTGGGTGCATACCAGTCACCTAGGTGTCTTGTTAAGTATGCTTGTGATTTTTTAGTAGGCCTGGGTTGGAGTTTGATATTGTGCATTTCTAACAAGCTCCTCAGTGATGCTGATTGTTTGAGAAACATTTTGAGTAGCAGTGCCCTAGAACACTCACATACAATAGAAATCAACTGTTTCTTTGAGACCTAAGATACCAAGAAAGTATTTCAGGGACTTCCAGGACAAAGCAAGTAAAAGCAGGACTTCTGTACTGTTTAAAGGCAACTCTGCTTTTTTCTTTCTCCACTGGGTTTCCAAATAAGATTTCATTTAAAAGCTGTCAATGGAGAAGGGGCCTTTGAACTCTTGAGTACAGATAATATAACAGAGATTAGTTTGCTGCTGTCTGAAAATGTTGGTTGAAAAGGCCCCAAGAGTACAAAGGAGAACAGGATCCCAAAGTACTTTAAGCCAACTAAATTATCAGATAATACCTTTCAGAAGTCAAGATTTTGCATTTAGAATTTTTAAAAACTTGAGGGAGTCCCTCCCTTTCCAGCCCCTTAGTAACTGTGGGGCCTTGAACAAATCACCTTCCTTTCTCTGGGCCTCAGTTGTATGATATGGGGAGTTGACCCAGGTCAGCTCTATGGTGCCTTTCCAGTTGTACCCTTCCAAAAATTGAAAAGACAAAGCCATCAGAATTATCATTATTCTAGTGAAACTTCTACCTTTTCAAAGCTGTTAACATAATTAGAAGATGGCGTTATCCATTTATTTTATATAAGACGTAAATATTTGTAAAAATGGTTTTTCGTTTTTCCTGGTTACCTTCCGAAAGTAATGCTGAAGCAGGTGGATCCCTTGAGGCCAGGAGTTTGAGACCAGCCTAGGCAACATGGTGAAACCTCATCTCTACTAAAAATACAAAAATTAGCCAGGTGTGGTGGCACCCAGCTGTGGTCCCAGCTACTCAGGAGGCTGAAGTAGGAGCATCCCTTGAGCACAGGAGGCAGAGGTTGCAGTGAGCCAAGACTGCACCACTGCACTCCAGTCTGGGCAACAGAATGAGACCCTGTCTTGAAAAAAAAAAAAGTGAAGTAATGTCTTGCGTTTATCAAATGTGAGATGATTCTTTTGTGTGTTTTGAAACTGACATATTTAGAAATTGACATAATTTGAAGTTTATGGTAATTGGTTAGAAGTTTATGGTAACTGATTAGTGCCTTCTCAAATACAAAATGTGTTCCTGTTTTATGAAAGAAACCATTCAGAATGATTGTAATCAGAGATTAGTTCTCAGTAATGAAAAGCAGATGGCCTCAAGTATAACATTTTTGTGTCTCTAGATACATGAATGTATGCGGAAAGTTTTTACCAAGAATATTACACTCAGTATATTTTCCAGGTTTAGTATATTTGTGGTTGTTTTGAAACTCCCCGGGTCTCTGCAAATGGCAAATCAGATTCTTCTTGTGTTAGTCTTTTGTTCATAAATTTATAGAGATTTGGGATTGGTTTTCTTAAATTTTTAGTGTTTCCTAGGAGGAGATTAGCAACGTAGTATGTAATAATAGGCTTTAGAATCCTTTTCTTAGTCTTTTGCCATCTGCAAAATGGAGCTCATGATAGCTGCCGTATAGAGTTGTGGCCTTTTAGTGTATTCATTCACATAGGCAGTAAGTGGCATATGGGAAGGAATCAGTTTATAGTAGCTATTGTAAAAATAATACATCTGTATCATTAAAAAGTTTAAAGGAAAAATATTACCTGTAATTCCACTATCTAGAGTTGGCCACTAATAAAATTTCATAACGTTTCCTTCTAATCATGTTTTCTCTTTTTTTCATGTAATAAAGTAAGACATAATATAAAATACTTAAAACTATATAAAGTGACATGACTCTGCTCAAGTTAAACATTAATTTTTTATGAATAAATGCACATCCTTTTTTCCTGCAGCTAGATTTTCCATTTAGCAATATATTATGAACCTCTTTTCTTGTTAATGCAAATCTGCCTCATTATTTTTAAGTAGGATATTCCACCTTTGACTATATCCTGTTTCATTTAATTATTCTCGTATTCATGAACACTTATTTTATGTCTTGTTTTTAATTATTACAAATATCACAGTATTAAACAGCCTTGAACAAATTGTTTTGTGTGCTTACATGACTTTGCTTTGTAGGATCAATTCCTAGAAAGCAGAATTACTGGATTAGAGAGTACAATGTATTTAAACTTTTGAGAAAAACTCTGCATTGTCTCCATAAAACATTACCACTTTGTACTTTCATGAAGAAAGTATGAGTGCCTATTTTAGTTATACCTTAACTTTTGTTGAATATTATCAAACTTTTTTGTGGGCAGCTTTATTAGAGAGGTTGAGCTCTTGGATTTTTTATTTCTTGTTAAGACATTGCCAGATGTCCACTGCAGGAGGCAGAATCACCCCCATTTGAGAACCACTGATTTAGATAAATACAGAAGATGTACTTATTGAATGTATAGTTCTAATCTTTTCTTGGTCTATATAATTAATATAATGTAGACAGAATCAGGATTCTGATGTCTTATACTTCACCTTTAAGATAAAAAAATAAAGGCATTTAGAATTACTTTGAGATATTTGTATCTTATCAGCTGAGCAATAAGATACAATGAACACATGAAAATGAGCAAGGTTTTAGATGATTGCAGTGGTATTTGCTGGAAAGAGGGAAGAAGGGGAAATGAAATTTTTTCAAAGAATTCTGTTCAGCTCCCATGCCCCCAGTATTCTAAGAGACTAGTTTTCAATACTTTTTTCTAATAACTTTCAAAAGTTGGTTATAACTTTGTCTCTGATCAATGTAAATTTGCATGTTGCCTCTACTATTTGATTATGCATTAGGTGACCTTGGACAAAATCTGACTTACTGGGTTATTGAGAGGATTAAATGAATTATTAATAATAACTAAAGTAGTACCTGGCACATAGTAAATAATATACAGTGACATTGAAGGTTTACATTCCCTTCACTGAAATTCTTAGGAATATGCCACATTTACTGTATATTCCATTTACCCCTCATAGGTCTGGGACAGCACTGTGTAATCAAACAGTACTATTTGTGCAGTGAAACCTATAAATGTTTACCTTATAATGGGTAAATAATGATTGTAGACTGACTCAGGTTTTGCTGCTGAAGGAGTTAAAAATCTCTCAGTTTTGGAGATTTGGGAATTGTTGATATGAGAAGTTGGTCTTGTTCTAAGATTATTATTAATACGCCCTAGGTATTAAATTGATTGCTTGTTTAAGCAACTTGAACTGCAGTATAGTCAAAATCTCAAGTTAATGTTGCTTAAAATTTAAATGTTTTAACTTTTGAGGAATCTGAATGAAAAATCTTTTGTACTGTTTTTGTAACTTTTCTATAAAGTCTACTTTTTTTTTTTTTTAAGTTTTAAATTTAAAAGCCCCCATGTGAAGTGTGATGAATGTGCCATTGTACCTGAATTACTCTGTAGACCTATCTGCAGGTGATTGTAGCAGCTGACTGGAATAGGTTCATTCTAATCCAGACACCCTTTATAGCAGGCATTTTCACTGACTCTCCTAAAATTATATGTGAAATTATGTGATGTGTGAATTTTTCTAAGAATAAGTACTGCAGTTTTCACTGAATAGTCAAAGTGAGGTGAAGTCTGTGAAGTCAAAAATGTATGCAATGGGGATGAATTTTAGAGGACTATTTTAGAGGAATTTGCAGGAGTGTCATAGTAGATGGCTGTAATCAATAAAGTTAAGTTCAGGGAGGCTTATATAAGTTGAGCCAAAGCAAGGTTGACATTCGCTGTTAAAAATAGAGAAGCTTAATAAGGAAATGTTGGCTGTCCTGCTTATTTTGGAGCAGATCCCAAGCTACTTTAAAATAGTGGCTTTTTCAGAGGTAATTCCTTTACCTCATTCATCTCTTTGTAGGGTCTATAGTTTTACGTTCACTTCCACCCAGTGCTAATCAAATTTGTTGGAAAAAATATGAAAGACCTATATGAAGAAAATGTAATTTCTCCTGAATGACTTAAAAGATGTATTTAAACTTTTGAGAAAAACTCTGCATTGTCTCCATAAAACATTACCACTTTGTACTTTCATCAAGAAAGTATGAGTGCCTATTTTAGTTATATTTTTTTAGTTTAGAAAAAAAGTGCCATATTCTTAAAAAGCTCAATATTGTTTCTTAAGTGATCTTTTAAGTCTGATGCAATCCTAATCAGAATATCAGTGGGATTTTTTTTGTTGTTATTTATTTATTGAGAAGACAATTCATAAATAACTGAAGTTTATTTTGAAGAATAACATGGCAGAAGTGCCTGGAAAAATCTGAAAAAAGAAGAATGATGAGGCTGGACTCATTAAAATTTATGAAATTATACTAGTTTTGTGGTGTTGGCCTAGAAATCTGTAACTAGATCACAGAAAATAAATAGTATATTTGGTTTGCTAGTATATGATCAAAGTAACATTTCAAAGTAATACAAATAATTACTTAATAAATGGAGTTGAAACAGCTTGCCATTTGAGAGGAAATGCTGAATCTTTTACTAAATAACATCCAGGTGGATCAAAATCTTAAAATGAAATAAAAATACTGGAATATTTTCATAATCTTGAAGAGAAGAAACATCCCATCCAGAAGCCAAAAGGAAAATAATTAGTAAATTTACATGGCAAAAAAAGACCATAATAAAGTCAAAAGACTGGATCAAAAAAGTCTTTAACATATATGACACAGAGTGCTTATGCATTATTAAGAAAAAAAGACTAGCAACTAATTAGGAAAGGGGCAGAGGACTTATAGATAGTCATAGAAAGATATGTCTACATACGTAGTATTTGACTGATAAACATTAATAATATCTAGTATAATGAAGATATGGGTTAACCAGGCCATTTTTCTCTTCCATTGTTCTTGAGAGTTAAATTGGTATGGTCCTTTTAGAAGGCAATTTGGTAATGTTTCTCAGAATGTTATATATTTTATTGTATAAAATGTATATTACATCTTAAAATGTTATAAATAAGTACTCAAGGAATTTAGCCTACAGACATATTTGTAGATGATCTGCAAACGAGATATATGTACACATATATCTATTGCAATATTGTTTTTAGTAGTGTAAAAACTGGCACCAACCTAAAGTATCCTTCAGTATGGACTGAGTTAAATAAATGATGGCACCTTCATACCATGGAATTCCATGCAGCTATTAAGCAAAAACAATTAGACGTAGAAGTATTGTCATGGAATACTATCTATGACATGTTCAGTGAAAAAAAAGAATTGGAGTTTAAAACAATTGTCTGAAAGATTAGGAAGCTCACTTTAAATTGGTGGTTGTAAAGCAATATGTCATCTGCACAAAAAATTTAAAAATTAGCTTGGTGTGATGGTGAATGCCATGATTGCACCGCTACACTCCAGCCTGGGCAACAGAGTGAGGCCTTGTGTCTTTAAAAAAAAAAAAAAAACAAAAAAAAACGGTAATAAATTAGCGATTCTTTGGATCTGAATCCCTTTGGGAATCAGCTTAAATATATGAGTTCTGTTTGGTATATACTGTATGTCTGTTAGATAAGAAAAACTTCATAGATGAACCATGTTGTTTTTTGTTTGTTTTGAGATGGAGTCTCGCTCTGTCGCCCAGGCTGGAGTGCAGTGGCACGATCTCGGCTCACTGCAATCTCTGCCTCCCGGGTTCATACCATTCTCCTGCCTCAGCCTCCCAAGTAGCTGGTACTACAGGCACACACCACCACACCCGGCTAATTTTTTGTATTTTTAGTAGAGACGGAGTTCCACCGTGTTCAGGATGGTCTCGATCTCCTGACCTTGTGATCCGCCTGCCTTGGCCTCCCAAAGTGCTGGGATTAAAGGTGTGAGCCACTGCGCCCGGCCTGAACCATGTTGTTTTGTCCCCTCTGATAGAGTTTGGACTGAAGCTGGTAACGTTGATTAAGGACATGCTAAGAAATAGCTCTTAGAATCTTGCTGAACTTTCTTTAAGGGCATTACATGTTACTCTACCAAGTGGTCTCCATGTATATAACCATGGGAGAAATGTCTCTTTGATCTCTGTTTCTTTTAGTCAACTATTTGTTTTTTTCTGAAGCTGAACAATATATAGTGGCTTCAAATGCCAGCTCTGATATTTACTGGTTTTGTGGCTTTAACTCTATATCTCATTTTCCTCATCAGTAAAATGGACAAAAGTATAATCTACCCACATATATAGCAGTATTTTTGTCCCTTTTTAAACATTTTTTCAGACCTTCTTTTTAGGATCATTTTGTTCTCCTTTTTAAGATTTCTTTAGTGAGGGTCTTATAAAAATATGCTTTTTCAGTTTTCGTCTTAAAATATCTGTATTTCGTCTTCTTTTCTTTTCTTTTTTTTTTTTTGGAGACAGGGTCTCCCTCTGTCACCCAGTCTGGAGTGCAGTGGTGCAATCTCGGCTCACTGCAACCTCCATCTTCTGGTTTCATGCAAATCTTCTGCCTCAGCCTCCTGAGTAGCTGGGACTACAGGTGCCCACCACCATGCTGGCTAATTTTTTTGTGTTTTAGTAGAGAGGAGGTTTCACCATGTTGTCCAGTGTGGTCCAGTGTGTGTCTCCTGAGCTCAGGCAATCCACACACCTCAGCCTCCCAAAGTGCTGTGATTACAGACATGCGCCACCGCGCCTGTCTTACTTTCATTTTTTAATGGAAATACAATACATACCAAAAAAGTACACAAATCATTAATGTACCAAGGTCAAAAACATTACCAGCACCCTAGAAGTCTTTACTGCCCACCATGGGAATACCTACCACCACCTCCCAAGTTTACTATCTCCCCTAACTTTCAATTTTATAGATTGGTTTTGCCTGTTTAAAGTTTTTTCCAATATTTTATTATGAAAAATTTGAAACATAAAACAAAGTTGAAAATTTTGTAGTGAATGTGTATATACCCATCACCTAAATTCGTCATTAATATTTTACAATAATTGCTTTATCAGATGTTTATCCATCCGTTAACCCATTTTATTTTTGGTGCATTTCGAACTAAATGCAGGCATCCCTCTACTGGGCCCTGAATACTTAAGCATCATTAACTAGAATTCCATAGTTTGCATTTTTGTCTATTGATGTAAAATTTACACGTAATGAAATGTACAAATCTTAAGTATATACATTTGCTGAGTTTTGACAAATACATGCACCTGTATAATCCAGTCCCTGTGAATAAATGGAACATTACCATCACCCCAGAAAGGTTTTTCTTGTCATTTCCTCTCTTCCTTAGAGACAGCCTGTCCTTTTTTCCCCTGTACATTTCTTTTGCCTGTTTCAAAATTTCATGTATAGTCAGACAGCTCACTCTTACTTTTGTTTTTTATCTGTTTTTTACTTTTTAAAAAATAGAGTCAGAGTCTTGCTATGTTGCCCAGGCTAGTCTTGAACTCCTGGCCTCAAGCAGTCCTCCCACCTCAGCCTCCCAAAGTGCTGGGATTACAGGCATGAGCCCCCATGCCCAGCCCCTTTTGAATGATAGTTTAGCTTCATGTGAAATATATTAAGTTGACATTTATTTTTGAACTCAGTTAATTTATATATTCCATTGTCTTCTCACTTCTTTTGCCACTATTGAGAACACTATTGCTTTATACATAGTCTTCCTTCTTTTCTCTTCTGATTGCTTTGAAAATATTCAGTATTGTCTTTGGAGTTCTGCAGTTTCTATGATGTGTGTCTCAGTGTGATTTCTTTTTATTTTTATTCCTTGAGATTTGTTCTGCTGTCTAAATATGAGAATTCTGGAAAAGTAATAAGTTATCTAAATTTCTTTGTCTTTGCTACGTTCCGAGTAACTTATTTAGCTATATTGTCCAAGTCACTTTCTCTCCTCAGTTGTCTAATTAATCATATTTTTAGCCTATGCACTGTTTGTATTTTAGTTTATTTTTCCCTGGAAGCTCTGTTTCTTTCCCTAATCTTTCTCGTCTTTTAGACAGAATTGTATTCCTTACTCACTCACGTTGTAAGCTTCCTTTTTCTTCAGTAATTTAAAACACTTCTCATCATGTATATAATCCCAGTATCTGAAGTTGTGTAAGTCTGGTACTGCTGTCTGCTTGGACTCTTTTCTGTGGACTAACCATCCATTTCCTCAGATATGGATCCAATTTTCTTATCCCTGCGTTTGTCTCCAAACGATATTGGCCCTCAGTTCTAAACAATCCAGTTCTTCTACTTACCATTCTTCTACTGCTAACAGCTTAGAACTGAAAGTCCTTAACTTTTCAATTTATCCTTTTGACCTAGGGTTCTTTAGCTCTGTGTTTGTGTGTCTGTTTTTACACACAGACAATTGTACACACAGTACAATATGGAGATAATAGAGGTGTGCCTATTACTAAACAACTTAATATTTAAGAGCTTCAATCTGTTTTAGAAGCTAGCCACTAGATGTCCCTCTTGTAAAGAAATAACAAACCTTTTATGAATTCAAAAAATTACTTTTTGTTCTTTGGATAAAATTGCATCATCCTTACTATATGGCAGTAATATACCTATTTACCCCTGTATTAATGCCAGTAGCACTTTTTTCCTTAAAAAGTTATGTGGTAATGTACTTCTAAAAGCACAGGACTTTTTTTTTTTTTTAACATGGTATCCTATAAATATAAATAGTATAAGTTTGTACTTTGCTGTAAATTGGCTATAGGAAAGAGTAAAGGAAAATAAAATGATGGGTTTAGCAGTTGTGGTCATGAGGAGACAAGTGGATTTTGCTGTGAGCTTTGGGGGATGATATAATAGGTGCCCAGTACAGACTTGTCAACTGATTGAAATGTTTAGCTCTGCGGTTTCTCTGCCGTAATAGCTTTGATATGGTTTGATGGAAGAATTTCAGAACAACATCAAGGATTTAGAAAAAACACTGTGAAAGAATAGAATCCTAATGGTTCCCCAGTTGGGCTTTTACTTACTGCAGCCATGCAGACAGTGGTAAGGGAGTTCTTGTGACACAGCATCACAGGGTATAACTTTCCACAGCAGTAATTAGCTAGCATTCATAGAAGTGGAAAGCCAAACACTTGATCATGTTGAGGTTCCCGAACTGATTCACTTAAGGAAGACTTTTCCCGGTCACCAAGTCCATCCTTTGTGATATGGCTCTAAAATGTGTCCCTTTCTTACTGTCTCCTTGACCGCAGCATTTATCAGCTGTAGTGTCCTATGCAGGCCCTTCTTATCTCACTCTGGACTGTTGAGGAACCCCCTCCCCCTCCCAGGTTCAAGCGATTCTCCTGCCTCAGCCTCCTGAGTAGCTGGGATTACAGGTGCATGCCACCACACTTGGCTAATTTTTGTATTTTTACTAGAGGCAGGGTTTCACCATGTTGGCCAGGCTGGTCTTGAACTCCTGACCTCAGGTAATCCACCCGCTTTGGCCTCCCAAAGTGCTGGGATTACAGGCGTGAGCCACCGTGCCCGGTGTTGAGACAATATTACTCTGTCACCCAGGCTGGAGTTAGTGGTGCGATCTCAGCGCTCTGCAATCTCCACCTCCTGGGTTCAAATGATTCTTGTGCATCCACCTTCCGGGGAGCTGAAACTATAGGCTTGCACCACCATGCTCTGCTAATTTAAGTATTTTTAGTAGAGCTGGGGTTTCACCATGTTGTCCAGGCTCCTGACCTCAGGTGATCCACCTGCCTTGGCCTCCCAAAGTGCTGGGATTGCAGGCATGAGCCAGCACACCCAGCCTATCTGTTAGATACACCTCTCTAAAACTTGTTCTCACCATAATGGTCACCTACTTAGAATCATTTAAGCTTCTGTGCCCACAAAAGTCATTAGCTCAGAGATATCTCAATTGAGCATAGGCAGCATTGCCAGTAGATGAAATTTGTCATCTCATTTTTGAGTCTTGTACTGTCTGTACCCCATTCCATAGCCTGAGGTTAACTCCTTCTTATCCCCCTCTCATTTGAAGTTGCTACTTCCCAGGCAGTTGGAAATATAATTCAAGTATTCCTCATTAAACAAAACAGAATAAGTCTTCTTCGTTGTATTTGCTTTTTAAAGGAGGAATAACAATATAGTTAGTATTTCTTGAATGTTTATATTTTATTAAACATAACAAAATTTAATTTAATCTTTGTTTGTAAGGAAGTTTTCTTGGCAAGTTACTTATTTCCCTGTGCCTGTTGCCTTATCTGTAAGATGGAGACAGTAATAGTACCAGTTTTATGACTAGTGGTTTTCAGTTTAGAGTGCATGTCAGAATTAACTGTGAGGCAATTTCAAAATACAGAATTATAGATACCTGGGCTCGACCAGCAGAACTTGCTAATTTATAGAGCCTTAGAACATCTGTACTTCTTGTTTTTGTTTTTGTTTTTTGAGACAGCGTCTCAGTCTGTCACCCAGGCTGGAGTGCAGTGGCGCGATCTCAGGTCACTGCAGCCTCCATCTCCTGGGTTCAATTGATTCTTCTGCCTCAGCCTCCCGAGTAGCTAGGATTACAGGCAAGCCCCACCACGCCTGGCTACTTTTTGTATTTTTAGTAGAGATGGGGTTTCACCATGTTGGCCAGGCTGGTCTCAAACTCCTGACCTCAAGTGATCCGCTCACCTTGGCCTCCCAAAGTGCTGGGATTACACGTGTGAGCCACCACGCCCAGCCAAGGACATCTTTACTTCTAAAAACCACCACATGATTCTGATGTTTACCTCTACCTGAAAACCGCTGATTTGTGTGCCGATAAGTCACTGACCTTATTCTCAATTAGTTCAGTCAGTGGGCAGACAAGACTGCAAACTCTTAAAACATAGTATAGTTAGTGCTGTAATGGAGTACTTACGGGGTTTGGTAGCACAGAGGAGGGCTCCCTGCCCCAGCCTTTCAAGAGAAGTATTACTCACTGAGAGCAGGGAACAGGAAAAACTTCCTAGAGAAGATAGAATTTGAGCATGTTTTTAAAGGATGAGAAATAGTTTTTATTTCTAGGTTTTTATCTAGACAGAGGGAAAGATGGTTCTGGAGGTGAGAATATCATATGCAGAAGCATAGTGTAGCTAAGTTAGCACAATGTGAGTAGTTTGGTGGGGATTTGGTGAGTGATAGGAGATGAGGCTGGAGAGAGGCCCACTCTGCCATGCCAGGGAGTTTAGGTAGAGTCATACTTTGAGCAGGAAATCTTCCTGTTTGTACGAGTGATCCATATCTGAATGTGGATCTTTATAGTCTCTCTCCACCTTATTTCCTAATGTATTCAACTAAATGTTCCCAGGCTGGTCACCATTCTAAATCCTAGCATGTCTTTTTCTTCCTTATTTTCTAGCCATCTGTGAAAGTACACATGATAGCTCATCTTCTCCATTATGTCTCTTTTGCCTAGGTTCCTATAGTACATATTTTCTCTGCAGTTAATACGAAACAGATGCGGGCATTTAGTGCTGGTATTCATTTTTGGTATGCATATATCTGCTCTCCTTTCTACTTTCTAGTGTTTCTTAGTAGGGGCTCTACTGGCATTTTTGAATGGGACAGGTTTTTTGTTGTGTGGGGCTTTCCCATACATTACAGGAATTTCCCATTCCTTGCCCCCTACCTGCTAAATCCCTCAAGTGCTCCCTAGTCTTGGAACAACCAAAACTGCCCAGCCATTTCCAATTGTCCCCATACTCTCAGCCACTCCCAGTTGAGAACTGCTTAAGTACTCAATTATTGGAAGTAAAAAGGTTCTTTTTCATTTCATTTCAGTCTTCACCTGCTATATCCATTTTCTTAATATACTTTCTACTAAAGCCAATACCACATAGTTAACCTGTTTCCTATTATTTTCATGCAGTAGTGGTACTAATTTTTAAAACGGCAAAAAATATGATATATAACTATTACTTTCCAAAGTATTTACATAATGATGTGAGACATAAAATTATGGTTTTCGTTCTCCCAAATTCTAGTCATTTTAATCTATACCAAGTAACTAAACAGATTCTTTGTATTCATGCTTCCAAAAAACACTTATCATGGTACTAATCCTAATAAAATAGATTATTTTTATAAGGAATGATTCCATTTATTTTTGAGAGACTTCAAATTTTCATCTTGGAATACATTTTAAAAGATTAAATGCCTGTGAATGAAGGATTATGTAGATATTTTATAGATTTTGTATTTTTCTTGAAGAGATCAGAATTTGGTAGAGTTTCTTTCGACTCTAAATTGAGATTTTATAGCTGACAATAGAACAAAATTTTTTCCTGAAATTTCATCAGGTATTATTTGCTGCTTCCAGATGTCATACCAGTTGACAATTTTAGTGTCTCTTCCTTTTCTATTGCTTATAAATGAAAGACAAACATAAAAGAAATGTTTGTATCAATCCCTTTTATCAGTTAGGATGCTTTATATTGCATGAAATTGAATATCCGGTTTACGGATTTGAACTATATACAAAGGACATTTTGGCTCTCATAACTGAATGTTCAGAGGTAGATGGACTTCAATAGGTACAACAACTTGGTTATATCATCGAGGACCCATTTTTTTTTTCCTGATTCGTCATTGTATCCTTTATGGTGTCCATGTAATCCTCATAGTCATAGGATATTGCTGGTAACAGTTTGGGTTATAGTAAATATCCAGACAGAGTGCTTCTCTCCCAACATTACTAAACAGAAAACCTGAAATTCACCATGATTAGGCTGCCTACGTAATCTGCCCAATCTGGAGCTGTTGTGTCCAGGAAAGCATGTTGATTTTTTTAAGTCATAAGGTACACCCTTAGAGGGTTGGCATATAATTCATTCATTAAGGTGTGATTATGGATTACGAAGGATGGTGGTGACAGGTGGGGAATGATTGCTAAGTAGATAGTCAAAATGTCTACTATACCTCTTAAAAATGATTTTAAAATATGGAGGCAAATATTTAAAATAAAAAGTAACTGAGATACACTTGAATTCGCAGTACAGAAAAATACATAGTTTATTTTTGAACTTTCAGTTCTAGAAAGCTCATAATAATATAGCAGATTAGAATGTGGACTCTAGAGTTATGAGGAAGCACTGCCTGGGCTCAAATCCCAGCAGCTCTGCTACTTCCAGATGAATAATGACCTTGGAGGAGTGACTTTCTTCTCTCTACCTTAGTGTTTTCATCTGTAAAATGAAATAATAATAACATTTACCTCATAGAATTATAAGGATTAAAGGAGTTAATACATATATTTAGAACCATGCCTGACAGGAAAAGCTTTTAAAACAAACTATTGTTATTTACTATTGCTACTTGCTGTGCTCTCTGATAAAACAATTTACTGGTAGTTTTTTTTATAACCTGTAGACATTTCTTTTTTGAGATGGAATCTCAGTCTGTCACCAGGCTGGAGTGCAATGGCATGAACTTGGCTCACTGCAACCTGTGCCTCCCGAGTAACTGGGACCACAGGCGCATGCCACCATGCACAGCTAATTTTTGTATTTTTGGTAGAGACGAGGTTTCACCATGTTGGCCAGGATGGAACCTGTAGAAATTTCTAATGTAATTAGTGATACAGTATTCTGAAAACAGACATGTGTTTTAGCTTTAGCTTACCTCATGGAGTCACCTGTGTTTAAAAATCAGAAGTAAAAATTTTAAGTATATTTGAACTGACATGATATGTCAATGTGATTCTCAAAAGTAGTTGGAAATACTTCTCTTAATAACTATAAACAAGGGCTAAAACGTTAATGTCCTGGATATACTATGGAAACACTTATTAGGAGAGTTAAGTAGTAGGATGATGAATCTCCCTGTAAGCCCTTCATTTCACTGTTCTTTAAAACCTTTGTTGTTGGTGCATTAATTACAGGATAGAATCCATACTGCTTAGCAGGGCATTCAGGGCCGTATATAACCTGGTATTAATGTTTCTAGTTTCATCTCTAGCCACTAAACACTAAGTTTAATGTGAATAGAGTTTGCTTATGAAATCCCAGCAAAATACTCTGTAAAGACACTGTCGGTATCTGATAATAACAGCAACATTTTTGAGTACTGTGTTCTAAACTCTTTTTTTTTTTTTTTTTTTTTTTTTTTTTTGAGATAGTCTCACTCTTGTCACCCAGGCTAGAATGCAGTGGCACAATTTCGGTTCACTACAGCCTCCACCTCCTGGATTCAAGTGATTCTTCTGCCTTAGCCTCCTGAGGAGCTAGGACTACAATTGTGCGCCACCAATCCTGGCAATTTTTTTTTTTTTTTGTATTTTTAGTAGAGATGGGGTTTCACTATGTTGTCCAGGTTTGTCTCAAACTCCTGACCTCAAGTGATCCAACTGTCTCGGCTTCCCAAAGTGCTGGGATTACAGGCATAAGCCACCATGCCCAGCCTCTAAACTCTTGATATATTATTTATTCATTTAATTGTGATAGAAATACCATTGTTATCCCTGTTTTACAATGAGAAGCCTGAGGTACAAAGAGATTGTCTCTTGCTGAAGAACATGTTAAGAACTAAATTATTAAAATGGGATTCAAACACAAAGTCCACTTAACCTCTCCCCCATCCTACCTCTGGACCTTATAGTATATTGAGCCTTCTTGCTATGTACAGTGTCCATAAAGAACAGGACGCTTTCATATGAAAATTGTGAAATGGAGGGAAAAATGCAGTGCCCAGCGTTGGTGATTGACTTGCTGCCCTAAAAAGAAGTCCGTGTTGGACTCATCTCCTTGTTGGTCTCTTTGTCCTTAATGTCTAGTGAGCTCACGTTTGTGTTCTTTGGGTATATGTTGGTTAATCAGTGGTGGAGTGGGATGAGAATTGGTGATTTAAAAAAAAAAAAGAACAGAAATATTCAAGCTTCTTTAAACTTTGTATTAGAAATCTTCATTCTTAGAGTTTAGCCTCCATTTGTAACTCTTAGTTGTGGCATATTTCATAGGAAGATAGCTTTGAGACTATCAAAATGATTAGATAAGTAACCCTAGTTCTGGTTTGGTACTGGTTTCTAAGATAAAAAAGAGAAACATATTTTTTTTTCTCAAAAGGGGCAAAAGAGAATTCTTAAATGAATACTTCTAATAGTGAAATATTTTTAAATTCAAAGAGAATGTTAAAATTATTCCTGTCCTTTCTATCACTACCATCCTGTGTGTGCCCCATGAATGCATCTTTGACTTTACTGATTATAAAAAGTAACAAATCATCCAGGTACAGTGGCTCACACCTGTAATCTCAGCACTTTGGCAGGCCAAGGTAGGAGGATCGCTTGAGCTCAGGAATTGGAGACCAGCCTGGGCAACACAGCAAGACCTTGTCTCTACTAAAATTAAAAAATATCAGTCAGCTGTGGTAGCTACTTGTAGGGGCTGAGGCGAGAGGATTGCTTGAGCTCAGAAAGTCAGGGCTGCAGTGAGCCCTATTTTGCCACTGCACTCCAGCCCAGATGACAGAGTAAGACCCTGTCTCAAAAAAGGAAAAAATCCCACAAATCATTATGTGGAAGATTTATTTAATAATACAGACATATTCGTAGGTAAAAATTAAGTCAAGTCCTTTTATAATGTCAAGAAATAATCATAGCTAAAAGTTTGGGGTATGGTCTTTATACTTGCCAATATATGTATAAGCCTGTGTTTTAAATATAAAGGCTATCATTCAACATGCACAGTTTTCCACATCAGTACATGAAGTTCTGCCTCATCTTTTATGACTACTTAAAATTCATTATGTAGATGTACCATGATTTATTTAATCAACTTTCTGATGATGTACATTTAGGCTGTTTCTAATTTTTTTCTATTATATAAAGTGGTGCAGTGGACATTTTATATATATATTATTATTTGACCAATTCTTTCCTTGGGATAAATTTCCAGAAATAAAACTATTGAGGCAAAAATATATACTTTTTCAATTACAGATTTTTATTTATAGCTTTTATGAAATTGAACTACCAGAAGCTTGCACCAATTTATATTCCTGTCAGCAATGAAGTTGCCACACTTTTGCCACACTTACTTAGTATTTCTAATTTCTGCCAACCTGATAAGTAAAAATATTTTATTTCTATATACATTTCTTTGGTTATTAATGAAATTGAACATCTTATTGTAACATTAGAGCAGTGCCATTTAAAAGGAGCTAATGACTTTTGATTTGCATCTTTTTCTTTGGGATCATGGTAGCATTCCCCATACGAAAATTTGCAATTTGAAGTTATGAAGTCAAAAGAATAATTTAGATTATGGTTATAGAACCTCTTTCCTTAAGTGTGTGTGTTCATCCACATACTTTCTTGAAACTGTGGGAGAGAATGATCCCTTTTTTTTCTGTTTTTGTTAACAAATAGGCCACAGAGAGACTGATCCTTAACAAGTTTCTAGTAAGCATGTGTTTGTAAATAAGTGCCCTGTATTAACTCCCTGAAAATGAGTATAAAATATTTATTTTCCTCATTTAATACAAGTGCCATCTAAGTATTTTTCAACCTTTTTTTTATTATGACCTCCCAAGGAGCTTTCTGCCATGATATTTTGATACCATAGATACACTGTATATCTGTTGCATACAGTAGCCCTTTGTAGGGCCACAAACGTTAAAATAGCAAAGATTTTGTTGGCCCTTCAGAGAACCAGTTTTTGCCCTCTTTGGGGCCATACTGCCCTCATTGAGAAAGCATGTATGTATTGATATTTAGGGAAGGAGAGGGAAATAGCTTTGCTGTGCATGAATAGTTACTTGGGTTTCATAGGACTTAGAAGAGGTTAGTGTTTCTGTTGCTTTGTCAGATTGTCCACAAGGGAACATGAGGATTAACAGTTGCCACAATTACTCCACCAATCTTATCACCCAACTCTAAACATGGTATCTTGGAGTTCCTAAGTTACCTAGAATATACTAAGGTATAGTAATACCATTTTTGAGAATGTTGATATGCCAAGGACATAGTGACATTATTGTAGTTGAAGGCATTTTGTTGAATTTAGGGAACAGTAGCCCTAATGCATTAGGAGTAGTTGTAAATGTTCAAACCTTTATCCTTGTAGTTCTCAAACAGTGATAATTCTGCCTCCAGGGACATTTACAATTTCTGGTAGCATTTTTGGTGGCCACAACTGGGTGTATGAGTGTTCCACTAGGAACACTCATCTAGAGGGTGGAGTCTTGGGATACTGCTAAACATCCTGCAGTGCAAAGGACCGAATCCCCCATTGCAAAGAATTATCTAGTCCAAAATACCAGCACTGCTGAGACTGAGAAACCCTGCTCTATCTTAGTGATTGTACCTCTTGGAATCTAGTTTTAGAAAATAATCCAAGTAATGTTGCTAGGAGTTTGATGTATGTGCATTTTTTTTAAGTGGGACATATATTTGTATATATTATTATAAAAACTGGGAAACAAACTTAATTCTTTCAGTCTTAAGAAGAGCACATGTCAGGACTTACAGTAATTTCAGCAACACTGAAGAATTGGAAACCATTTTAGAGAAAATTAACTCACTCATTTCAGCAATTTTTTTTTTTTTTTCCTCTGGAGACGGAATCTTGCTCTTTCACCAAGGCTGGAGTGCGGTGGCTCAATCTCAACTCACTGCAACCTCCGCCTCCCGGGTTCAAGCGATGTGATTCTCCTGCCTCGGCCTCCCAAGTAGCTGGGACTACAGGGACATGCCACCACACCCGGCTAGATTTTGTATTTTTAATAGAGACAGGGTTTCACCGTGTTAGCCAGGATGGTCTAGATCTCCTGACCTCATGATCCGCCCACCTTGGCCTCCCAAAGTGCTGGGATTATAGGCCTTAGCCACTGCACCCAGCCTCAGCAGTTCTTTATACAACACCCTTCAACTTCTATTTGCCCACCTTGGGCTAAAGTACAGTATAGAAAATCATCTACTGTTATCAATAGCCCTTTATTTCTTAGAAGAAATAAAAGTACCTCAAAAATATGGCAACTTGTAAATGAGTTAAATCTGAGTATGGGTACATTGAATGTTCTTTGCATTATTCTGTTTTTCTTTGTTTTTGGAATATTGCAAGATCACATTTTAAAACTTAGTGTACTTTTCAAATTTGTTCGTGTATGAGCTGAGGCCAAATACAGAAATATTTTTATCAATAATTTAACAATGTATAGCAATGAATGACTTTGTTATAAGTAGAGCTAGTTAACTACAGCAAATAAAATTATCTCCGAGGGCTTTTTCCCTCTGTGTTTGGAATGTTAAGCGCTTTCTGAACATATTCAGGGTGTACTAAATGTTAAAAGGCGAATGAGTTTTGAAATTACTCAAGCAATAATTGGGGTGATTGAGCATGGTTTGCAATTCTGTAAGATGGCAAGTTGGTAATCCTTTTTTCCCTAAGTTAATGTGGAAAAAATGTACATTTAGGAAGAAATTATATTATGCATTAAGATGAACAAAATCAGTTTATTTCTTATAAAAAAAATGTCTCTCAGCCCTTAATGCTATTATGGTATACCTACTTCACAAATAAGGAATATTGCAAAATGTTTTATTTTGGAAGAATTATTTTTTTAAAACGAGTAACTAGTAATTTGCATTTGCATTCAAATTTTTAAATGTTTTTTCCTCTGAGATTTTAGACATCTGTCCTTTAGATTAGTAAAGAGTATTTTTCAACTTTGTTCTCAATAAAATTATGGTCATTGTCTTCTGACAGAAATTCTACTAAATCATATAAATGTTTGGTGAAAGATTACTAGATTGTATTAAAAGAAAATTATTTTAGATTTTGGGGTCCTACTGCTATGGGATAGATTTTAAGGAGATGCTGGTGGTCATTAACTTGCTCTAATTGATAGTTAGAAATTTCTTCTAAGTAAAGAAAACATTGTGTAAAATCATCATGTAGTGAAGACATTTAAATTTTGATAATGGATTCAATATTTGGAGCATTAGATTTTTAAAGGAATCATGTGAATGTCTCTAAATTTAGATATATTAAATATAGTCATTTTTCTAAAATCAGGCATTTAGTGAATTATTGCTGTTGATCCTATGTCAAACCAAAGTTTAGACCTGAAAGCAAAAAGACTGTAGCTCAAAGTGCATTCTGCTTAGCAACCAGCTTGTTGTCTACTGTTTTGCTACTGAATGCACGTACTCATGCCTCAGAAGTGTATCTCCAGCCAGCTGGACTCAACCGGACAATACTTCATTCACCTAATTTCCAGACTAGTCAAGCAAAGACATCAGCTCATTGTATTTAGTCATGAGGAAATTTATTTGTAAACTTCAAATAGTAGCACACTGCTCTCAAAAGCCCCTGAACTATGAGAAATTGCCTTCTAATTCAGAAATGTGAAGTCCTTGGAATTCAGAACTGCTTCCCTTTTTTTTCTTTCTTAATAACGCTTGCAAGAGACATTAGCTCTTAATAGAAAATGTATGTTAAATTCTAAGAATAATTTTAGAATCATCTTAAAGTGAAAATTTAGAAAGTTCAATTTGCATCTAGACTTTTATTATCTACTACGTTGATTCTCACATGATTATTTTCTCTCTTAGAAAACAGCAGTTTTGTTGGCATGTGAAGCTCCAGTTTCCTCAAAGTCAAGCTGAGTACATAGAAAAAAGGTATCACTGCTGTCTTTTAATCACTGATTTGTTTTAATTTGGAGGCTGTGTATCTAAAATAAATTGTTAACTTAATGTCAGTAGTTGAATGGATAACTAAATTGTGGTATATTTATACAATGAGATGCTAAACACCACTAAAAACGAATGAACTACAGCTATGCACATCAACGTGGATGAATCTCACAAATAATGTAAGAAAAGCAAGTTAAGGAAGAATGTATAGAACATGATTGTTTGTAAATATGGGGGAATAAAGCCAGAAAACTCAATAGTGTACTTTTAGGAATACCTACAAAGGTGATAGAACTAACTCTAAGGGAAATTATTAACATAGAAATCCTGATGATGGTTTCTTTAGCAGCAAAGCAAGTATTGAGGAGAGGGATCCAAGGAGAATTAGAGGGCTGAAAGTTTCCTGTTTCTTAAGCTGGGTGGTGGTTAAGGAGATGAAAAATGACCCAAAATTCTACCATGCAAAGATTACCACTGTTAACATTATAGTGTATCACTCAGAAAATACATTATTTTAGATATGTATAGGTGTACTCATTGGAATTAATTTGCATAAATTTTTTTGTGTTACTGTTTCATATTAAAACTTGTTCTTTTCTTTTTCTTTTTCTTTTTTTTGGAGGGGAGTTGGGGCAGGATCTTGCTCTGTTGCCCACGCTGGAGTGCAGTGGTGCAGATCTCTGCTCACTGTAGCTTCAACCTCCTGGGCTCAGGTGATCCTCCTACCTCAGCCTCCAGGTAGGTGGGACTAAAGGCTCAGACCATCACACCTAGCTATTCTTGTTTATTTTTTGTAGAGGCAGGGCCTTACTATGTTGCCCAGGCTGGTCTCAAACTCCTGACCTCAAGCAATCCTCCCACCTCTACCTCCCAAAATGTTGGAATTACAAGCGTGAGCCACCCCACCCAGCCTAAAACATTTTCAAGTGTCATTTAAACATTTTAACGTCAGCCAGATGCGGCAGCTCACACCTATAATCCCTGCACTTTGGGAGGTCAAGGCGGGTGGATCGCTTTTGACCAGGAGTTCAGGACCAGCTTGGCCAACATGGTGAAACCCTGTCTCTACTAAAAATACAAAAATTAGCTGGTGGAAGTAGCGCACTCCTGTAATCACAGCTACTTAGGAGGCTGAGGTATGAGAATAGCTTAAATGCAGGAGGCGGAGGTTGCAGTGAGCCAAGATCATGCCACTGCACTCCAGCCTGGGAGACAGAGCAAGACTCTGTCTCAAAAAAATAAAAAAACAAAAACAAAAACAAACAAAACATTTTGATGTTTGTGAACTATTTCATTCCTTGGTTTAGGAAAATTTTAAAGTTGCTCTTTAAGTAGTATATTTAGCATATTCCTACATTATACATAAATATCCTCTGTAGTTGTCAAAGGGATTTTAGTGAAGAACTTTGTTATTTGGAGTTGCATACAAGGAAACGACTTATTTTACAGATAGGGGTATGTAGCCAATAGTATATATGAATATGTATAAATGGTTGAGGAAAGTTACTGTTTTAAAACAGTGTCTTAATTTTGTTTATACAGCTTTATATATAAGTTTAAAACAGTGTGCATATATGGAGGAAAGTTGGAAAACTTAAAATGTTTTGTTTCCAAGGAAATTAGTATCAATTTTTTAACTTGGTCTTATAAATTAGAATGAATAAATTTGAACATGCACTGAAATCTGAAACCTTTTTTCAGATTTATTATTTCTGCTAGTGTCAAATATATTTTATCCTGACCTCGTCTTTTCATGTTTGAGTACAGGTGTGTGTTAAAAGAGGCTTCATATTTTTATAATTGATTTATACAGAACTTCTCAAAATGTTGTTTTTTAAGACCTTGTTAAGTGTGTCCAAGAACTCTTCTTGAGCTTTTTCCTAAGTATTTTTTGCTTAAAAGGATATTTTATTTTGCCAAGAGTAATATAAAAGGTCTTTGTTCAGTTACTTAAACCAAGAAAGCCACAAAATTTAATAATTCAAAATTAACACCTTTAGTAGAAAATTATCAATACTAATATAGCTTGTTTTTTTTTTCTTTGTTGGAAAGAGTACCAGATGATAAAACTATTAATGAAATCCTAAAGCCTTACATTGATCCTGAAAAGTCTGATCCTGTAATTCGTCAAAGGTATGCTTCAAAAATATTGTAACTTTCTGAAATAATTAAAAATGTTGATGTACTTATTAGGGTCATCCATGACTATTAGAATGTGATGTGTAATGCAATTTACTTTCTCTCACGTTTTCTTGGTGTTTACTGAAGGTCTGTCAGTAAAAATAACAACAGTAGCTGACATTCATTGTTTCCTATGTTCCAGACACTCTTCAAAGCAGACAATAATAAATATGTTAATTCATTTAATCCTCACAATAACTCTGAAAAGTAGATTATTATTATACCCATTCTATAAATGGGGCAACTGAGCCTTAAAGTGGTTAAGTAATATCCTATAGCTAGTAAACAGGGGAGCTAAGATTCACACCTAGGCAGTCTGGAGTCAAAGTTTTTACTCTTAACCCTTAAACTAAACTACCTTTGACGTTGAATGAAAAACTCTGAAAATTAAAAGTTTCCAAGTAACTTTTAAAGACAGGAAATCCTGTTTCAGCCAAGTTTTCAGAGAACTAAGTAAAGTACAATCTGCCTCCTGTTCAGAAATACAGCATGGACAGAAGTGGTTAACATAACATAGTGGAAAGATTCAGTCATGGATATCTGGGTTAAAATAGCAGTTTCTGTCCCTTATTAGCTGTGTGATTAAGAGCAAGTTACTTAATTTCCAGGCCTTATTTTTTTCTCATCAGTGAAATAAGAATGATAACACTTCCTAGATAGGATTGTTACAAGGCTTAAAAGAAATACCATGTATAAAATTCCTAGTACAGGACCTAGCATATACTAGGCACTGCTTGAAAAAGGATATTGTTATTAGAGTGTGAGTTATTAGTGCTCCTGGGTAGAAACCCAGTTGACTTTATTTTCACCAGGTGGTACTTGCTTGGGATATGAACGAGTGCTTGGTTTGGTTCCAGAATAACCTGGTATTTAAAATTTAGACTGGGTGGATTCTAAAATGTCTAATCCAGTTCTAGTTGAATCTCATTCTTTTGCTTTTGATAAAACGTCATGCCCAGACTGAACCTGACCCATGTCACATATCAAGCAGTCTTTAAAATAGCTATGATAGTTGAGTTTCTTTCCTTATAAATGGAACCTAGTTGTTATCATTAGTCACATATTTGCCAGTAAGACAAAATGTCACTGAATAGGATACATTTTTGTAAAATCATATAGCCAGATTAATTTATTGAAACAGATATTTTAAAATTTAAGATGAACAGAGGAAAAAAGTTATTTTCTTTTCAGATTTCTGGTTAGAAAAGATCTTTATCTCCTTTTCTATGCTTAAATAGATGAACTTTTAAGTATTATTAGGTACAAATGCTTAGTCTCCATAAGACTATGTGGAAATATATTAAAAAATCAACTTTTCCTTCAATGTGATGTTTTTTATTTCAGGTTGAAAGCCTACATTCGCTCTCAGACTGGGGTTCAGATTTTAATGAAGATTGAATATATGCAGCAAAATTTAGTAAGGTAAAATTGCTCTCCTCCCCATTTCTTTAAATATTTTTTAGTTCTATAACATAATTAAGTAGCTTGATTAGCTCAAGTTATTAAACTAATTATCTAGCTATGAACATGACTTTTAGTTTTCAACTTTCAAGTCAGAATTCAAAATAATCACACTTATAGGACAAATTGGGTTGAAAAATCATCCAGGTTAAAATATTTTATTTTCTTTTATTTTCTGTCAACTGAGATAGGGGAAATAGAATATTTTAAAATACAAGCATTCTTTTATTTGTTCTATTGTGTTTTACTTCACTGAGCTTTACAGATATTGCATTCTTTACAAATTGAAGGTTTGTGGCATCTCTGCTTCGAGCAAGTCTATCTGCACCATTTTTCCAATAGCACATGTTCAGTTTGAGTCTATGTGTCACAGTTTGGTAATTCTAGCAGTATTTCAGACTTTTTATTAGCATTATATCTGTTGTGGTGACCTGTGATACAGGAGTAACACTTTAATGTTACTACTGTAATTGCTTTGGGTGCACCATGAACTGTGCCCATATAAGATGGCAGCCTTAAATGTGTGTGTTCTGACTGTTCCACCAACCACTCATTCACCCATCTCTCTCACTCTCCTCAGGCCTCCTATTCCTTGAGACACAGTAATATTGAAGTTAGGCCAATTAATAACCACACAATGGCCTGTGAGTGTTCAAGTGAAAGGAAGAGTCACATCTCTCACTTTAAATAAAAAGTGGAATGATTAGGCTTAGTGAGGAAGGCATATTGAAAGCCGAGATAGGCTGAAACTAGGCCTCTCCTGCTAGTTAAGTCATGATTGCAAAGGAAAAATTCTTGAAGGAAATTAAAAATGCTACTCCAGTGAACACAAGAATGATAAAAAAGTAAAACAGTCTTATTGCTGATAGGGAGAAAGTTTTAGTGGTCTGGATAGAAGATCAAACCAGCCCAAACATTCCCTTAATCCAAAGCCTAATCCAGAGCTAGGCCCTAACTCTCAACTCTGTGAAGGCTGAGAGAGGTGAGGGAGCTGCAGAAGAAAAGTTTGAAGCTAGCAGAGGTTGGTTCATGGGGTTTAAGGAAAGAAGCCATCTCCATAACCTAAAAGTGTGGCGTGAAGCAGCAAATGGTGATGTAGAAGCCACAGCAGGTTATCCAGAAGATCTAGCTAAGATAACTGATGAAGGTGGCTACACTAAACAACAGATTTTCGGTGTAGACAAAATAGCTTTATATTGAAAGAAGATGACATGTAGGACTCAGCTAGAGAGGAGAAGTAAATGCCTGCCATAAAAGCTTCAAGGGATGGACTGACCCTCTTATTAGGGGCTAATGCAGCTGGGGACTTAAAGTTGAAGCCAGTGATCATTTACCATTCTAGAGATCCTAGGGCCCTTAAGAATTATGCTAAATCTATTCTGCCTGTGCTCTGTAAATGGAACAACAAAGCCTGGATGACAGCACATCTGTTTATGGCATGGTTTACTGAATATTTTAAGTCTACTGCTCAGAAAAAAAATTTGTTTTCAAAATATTACTGCTTATTGACAACTTTGATCCTCTTTGGGACTCTAAAGAGGAAAGTTATAACATTAGTGTGAGGACGTTAAAGGAAAATGAAGCGCAGAGGAGTTGAATGCCTAGAGCTAGGTCGTGTGAGTTTCATTTAAGCGTACTTCTTTGATGTATTTTTTGTTTAGATTTATCCCGTTTGGCTCGTTGTTAAAATAAGTCTTAACGTTTTGACTTGTAGCTTTCTGAGTTGTGGTCTCTAGGTATCCTGATTCCTTTCTATGCAATGGCATGAGAGCAGTTTCCTTAACTGCTCCCTTTTGGGACATTACATCCTATGGGCATTTCTTCTGCTCTTCTCAAAAACCCTAGTATGCTAGGACAAGCTGAGATTTCCATCCACTTTGGCTCTTTGTGGACTTACAGTACACATTTCCAAGTTAAAAAATAACTGCTCTCTGGGCCCAAGCAGTGTGTCCTATACTATAAACTTTAAAATACTCAGTATCCCCTGTTTGTCTTTTATTACCAAGAATTCTGATTTCCTTGAATTTTGGAAGAAGAGTATATTCTGTCAGAGTCAAGTTTGACTGGCTTAGGTGAGTGGACACATGGGCCCTCCTAGGTATTCTCTTAGTAGGCTTGTGAGACTAAAGCCATGGTCTCATGGCTTAAAACATGAGTAACATTTACATGAACTAATTAGATAAAATATGGCACATGGCAAGAAAGGAACTGAATTTAGAAGGTGAAACAGATAATATAAGAATTATGTAATGATTGACTAGAGGTAAATTCCAAGGAAACAATGTAAATGATTTTGTTTAAACATGAATTATGTGGAACTGACTTTAGGATTTTACTAAACAAAACTTAATTTTTTAATCCCCAAAGTGAAGGGAATAGTAGATTAATAAAGTGAAAAGTTAGTGGTGTTGACTATAAGGAATACCTAGAATAGACTAATTTGATACTAAACCTGAGCCTAGCTGGGTGCCTGTGGCTCATGCCTGTAATGCCAGCACTTTGGGAGGCTGAGGCAGGCAGATTGCTTGAGCTCTGGAGTTTGAGACAAGCCTGAGCAACATAGCAGGACCTCGTCTCCAAAAAAAAAAAAAATGATAAACCTGAGCCAGTCTGAGGAACGTGAAAGTACTTTCATTCTACCTTATCTGTAGAGAAAGCTCATCTTCCAGATTCCCCCGTTTTTGCTGTTGATTTGAACTAAGTGGTGTATGAAAATACTACCAAAGCAAAGGAAGGGGGAAAAGGTTATATCCCAGGTCCAGTTTAAAAATTGGCATTCATTTAGCCTTGAGTAGTGATGGCATCATTTGACAGCAGCAATAATGTCAGAAATTCCTGTTGAGGTAGCTTTCATCTTGAAGGTGGACCTAAATTGGCGTAGGATATCTTTATATTTCTGATTATTAGGTCAGCCTCAAAGCATAGTTATGCTAATTTCTAAAGAACCTCAATTTTATTAAAGTATTTTGTAGTCATAAGTAATGAAGTTAGATAGTATAGAGATGTATTTAGGCATAGATTTTTATTTTTTATCAGATTTTTAAAACAATGTTCTCTGTATAACATACTGATAAATGGACTAAGATGAGTATTTACATTTGATTGTATACATAATTACAGTTATATCCTTAAAGGAAAGTACATTCAGAGAACATCTAAGGAGAATTATTAGAGGTTATAAATGCTAAGCTCTAATTTAAGATAAGCATTCTAAATAGAACCATTTTATTATTTCCTGAAAAGTGCTTAGAAATCAGAAACATGTAGTTTCTTTATGGCTGTTTGATTTTACGTTTTCAGCATTACAGTAACTTCAGAGTAAAGTCTTTTTACCAAATACTTGATGTTACCAGTTTCCATTGGTTTTATTTTCCATTCTTGGAAGGTATATAGCAATTGTCTCATGATATAGATATACCTGGTCAGCTAGAGCATGCTTACATTTTTTCCAGGTTTCAGCTTTGCCATTCATGGCTTATTTTTTAAATTGTGATTATAGAATTTGTGTCTAATCTAAGGAATTCACTACTGATCTGTTTGGGAGTTTTCTTTCCAGAATACATAGGGTCTGAATTTATCTCTTAGAAAAGCTATTTTAGCTTTTTAAATAAATTCATTTATTCATTCAGCAAATAGGGAGTATGCCAAAGTCCAGGTACTGTTCTAAACATTGAGGCTATGGCAGTAAAGAAAAGTGTTCCTGCCCCTGTGGAGAAGATCATTCATGTAAGATGCTTATGTTAGTAATGCCATTCTTGCTCTTTGCTGCATATTTTTTACCAGCTTTTTATTCTCAGAAAGTAAATGAGTGGTTTTGGACTAGAAAAGCCTACGTCGCTAAATGTCAGGCACTATCAGAGAGCAGCTGTTGTATTACTGCCCACTTAAGTTACTACTGACTAAATAATTTATAAAACAGCCAACTTTGTCTATTCAAGTACAGTTTTCCAAATATATTAACTTTTAAGCCTAGATTTTACTTTTATTTTATGGAATTATTTACCAGAAAAAAATTTAGATACATTTTGTTTTTTATATTTACTTTGCTACTTTGATACTTGTAAATCTTCTTGGATTTTTTGTGATTTAAGCAGTTATAGGATGATTCTTTCCGAATTTGTTCAAAAAAAAACCATTAAGTACATTTAATCTTCTAGGCATATAAATAAAAATTGGGGTTTATACAAGAATGAATAAAATACAGTTCCATTGTAGTAGGGAAAACAGACACGCTGTGTGTATCATAAGAAACCTGTGTCTACATCTTAAAAGCGACATGGAAGGTAGCAGGTATCCTTATGTCATCAGAAGGCTTTGTTGTGGAAGTCACGTTTGACTTTTATTAAAGGTGAATGGCCTATGACTAGGGGAAGGTACAGAGGCCCTTAAGAAGTACGAGGGTGTGGTATATCGTAAACAAAGCAAGTAAGTGGAGTGTATAGATGCATGCAGAGAAGTATTTTTAAAACTTTTTTTAAAAAGATAAGGTTGAAGAGTTAGTTCAAGACCCAATACTAACGCTGTTTGGATCTTGTCTCATTGGCATAGAAAACTGTAAAGATCTAGAAAAAAAAAAAAAAAAACCAGTAAGACTTGGTGATCAAGTTGGCTATAGGGAGCAATAACTAGGAATCAAAGGTGACTATGGTTTCTGGCATGATTGCTGTTTACAGAGAGATGAAGGTAAGGTCTGGAGAGGCTAAGAGCATGTTGAGTTTCATGTAGAGGTCGCGTCATTTTCCGGAACACTACTTTCAAAAAGAATGACCTTACTCTACTGATTATTAGGATATCTTCAGAGTGAAATTGTATGCTAGTTAAAAAAATAGTAATATTATCCTTCCAGAATACTTAATACGTGGAGTAGACCTTACTTTATGAGGTTCTAGAGTAGACTTTTTAGACTAAAAGTTTCACCATTACAAATAGTACATTTATTATAATAAGTAAAAGTTTGTTGTCACTGCTCCTTAAACCTAACCCAAATTATGAGAACTTCCAGAATAACCTTTTTGCTGTTATGCAAAAATGTACATCAGAGATTTGCTATAAAGTCAAAATTGTGTTTTTAATTTGATACAGACCTTGGAAAGTTAGTAAGCCTATTTTCCCATCTAAATGTGGGAATCAGAACAGAAATGATACTGCATTGTTGTAAAGGTTAATTTGAGTTAATTCTTGTCAGCTGCTTACTACAGTGCCTGGCACCTGGAAAATCACTCCTGTGTATTCAAGTATTTTGAGTTTCAACTAGAACATCATGTTGAAATGATTCAACGAACCTAAAGAGGTGTTTAAGTTCCACATGTTTGGTAGTAGTTAACTGTATCATATATTACTTTATTTGTTTAACAGCTTCTTTTAACCAAATTCATTTTTAAAAATTTTGTTTTGAGAGACAGGGTCTTATTGTGTTGCCCAGGCTGGAATGCAGTAGCACAAGCATAGCCTCACTGCAGCCTTGAACTCCTGAGCTCAAGAAATCTTCCTGCTTCAGCCTCCTGCATAGCTGAGGCTCCAGGCATGCATCAGCCATATAATTTCTTATATTTCTGGGATATACTTCAAATGTAATATTAGCCATACATTCCCAACAGACCACTCACCACTAAACACAAGGGAGCAGATAACCAGTCATGTTTGTTAATATTTCTTTTGACATAATTGGATATTGCAAGAATATGAGATTTCAGGAACTTAAGATATTGTCAACTTTATTTCTGTGGAAATTACTCCCAAATCTAGATATAGTTTTAACTTTTCTCCCAAGCTCCAAATCTTGGTTTCCAGCTATCTTTATTTACACATCTCATTAAATGTTAAGCTCAACATGTCTAGATTTCATTACACTGCATCTATTTCTTCCTGATGTATGTGTTTCTAATTTAATGGACTGAGTGTTCTGGCATCGAGTAAGCAGTCAACAAATGTTGGTACTCATTTTCTATTACTGGCTCTTTTGTTCTAGTAAGCCAGGCATAAGACCTTGTAGCCCAGCATCTTCGACTACTTCTTGACTTCCACCTTGCCACCTTACCTTGCATAATTGACATCCACAACGCGTCTTCCATTTGTCCTTTCTTCTCCATTCCTTTTAGGTAGACTATTATTTACCAGTGTCTACAGTAGAGTTCATTTCCTTCCCCCAAACTGAATATAATTTCCATATCTTTAGAACCTTAAAAGTGTTTTGCATTTCTCATAGGTTCCTATAAATTTGACTTATTTTATCCCAATAAAACTTAAACCATATGATGATTAACTCCCTTTTGAAGACAGTGGTTGCCGTAGGCATCTTCATCTTTGTATTTCCTGCAGAGTTGTGTTAGTGACTTTTCCACAACAAGTGTTCAGTCTTAATTTTTCAATAAGTGTGCTAATTCATATATATATGTGTGTGTATATATATGCTTGACGTATGCTAGGTATTGATGCCACGTTAATACCCCTAAGCAGGGCTTGGGCAGCTTTTCCTTTAAATGGCCAGATAGTGAGTATTTTCCAGCTTTGTGGGCCATTTAGTCATAATTAGTCAATTCTGCCATTGTAACACATAAGCAACTATAGACCACTTAAATGAATGGACATGACTAGAATATGGTCCAGTAAAACTTTATTTACGAAAACAGATAGTGGGCTGGATTTGGCCTCCAGGCTATAGTTTGCTGATCCCTGCTCTAAAGGGTTTTTTATTGGTTTACATGGTATCTATGTATCATGTAAACAGTTGGGGGCTTCAGTTCTCAACATGTGAAATGAGAGAGAGAGAGAAGATTGTAACAGGGCCCAGTGTAATTTAAAAGTTACTTCAGAAAGTGTAGTACCTGCTCAGAGGTCAGGCTTTTTGATACATGAACCTGACCTAAAGTATCAGTTAAGATTGATCAGGTCTGTATTTTTCATTTATTCAGTTAATTTTCATTGAGCCCCTTCCATGTGCCAGCCCAGTGCTAATCCCTAGGGATATATAGACATCTAAAATACTAGCCCTCAAAGAGCTCATAGTCTAGGTGGGAAGACTGATACGTGATAAATACCACAAAAGATAGATACTTAAAATACAAGGCATAAAAAGTGCCTAGTGGAGGGCAAGGGCATCTTTGCATGGACACTCCAGACTTAATCATTTCTTGATGGAAAGACAAACCTTTGCCTTCAGTTTGCTTCCAGAATTTTTCATATAAAGCCAAGAATTTAGATTTAAACCTAAGCCTAGGTTAAAGTATTACCTAAGCTTTGATTTCATGGATATCACAAAAATTTTTACTGTTCATGAGCATATTATCCTGTTGTACTTGCACATAGCCTATTAGTCGTTTCCTCCTGTGCTGGTTTTAGTTAATAATTTTGGAATGCTTTTTGTTTGAAAAGCAACCAGCAAAAATACGAGCTATTTCTCTTGGATGATTTTATTTCCATGCTGAGAGGATGTTTTTAAATTTTAAAAACTAAGGCTATTTTACTTTCCTTGGAACTTTATGGATCTTTAATCTAAAATATTTTAAAATCATTTTCAGTGAAGTGAAGAGGTAAAATGCTTTTTCCTATCTCCTTTTTGAGAAATTGATTTTACCTATGTAAAGGCCTCAGGTGAGGCCCACCTGACCTCTTTTGGCTTGCACCCACTCACTAGCAAGCAAAGACCCCCTTTCACTACTGGCCAGTTATTCTTCCTTCCTGTAAACCTCTCCCCAGTGGCACATGTAGCCTGTATTTCTTTTCAGAACAATGCTTCTCAGATTTCAGTATCCATCATAATCATCTAGGGCAGTTGTTGAAAATGTTGATTTCCAAACCACTCTCTTGGGGTTCTGGTTTAGTAAATCTTACATAGTACCCAGAAACCTACAATTTTTTTTTTTTTTTTTTTTCTTTACAATCTCTGCCTCCCACGGGTGACCCTGATGTAAGTTTTTCCTGGGACCACACTTTGGGAAACACTGGCCAGGTTGGTAAACTCCTTGAGGACATTTTTGTTTCCCACACAATGTCTAACATGTTTGATATAGTGAGTTTTTGGTAGATATATTCAATTGAGTTGTTGAAGTTCTATAAAGAAACACGGCAATTGGTATTAGAATGGATTTTTTTTTTTAATCACATTTTACCTCCTTAAAGATATTAGTCTGTGCTCTTTCCCTAATTGAACTAGAAATGGAAAATTAGATGACTTTGTTTTAGACTTATGGTGCATAATTGAAAAATATGCTTTGAAGATACTCTAGGAAATTTATAAGGTGTGTGTTAAAAGTTAGAACTTAAAAATTATTTTGAGAATAGTGCAGAATTAAGTGTATACTGGAGAACACTGAAGGAATTCCAGAATTTCTAAGAACAGTGTTAACTATTTTCAGATGTCTTTTCTTATGTAAACAGTCAGAGACATTTCTGCCTAAGATCCCCTGAAAATAACTGTGATGAAGAATTAGTGAAGAATAAGAGCTTGTTCTCTAGATAGGATTACGTAAACTTCCTCTTGTTTTCCTTTTGAAATTTGATTCTGTTAATGGATACCAAGTTGATAAATGGGGGGAAATCATTTAATCTAAGAATCAATAGTGAACAAAAACATGCCTTTAATAGAAGATGCCCTCATCAGTGCTCATCCATCATGTTAAGAGATATTTTTCAAAAAAAAACTTAATTTGTTTGTAATATATTTGTGTTGTTTTGATCGATTTGATTTAATAATAGTTAAAATTATTCAGTTCAGAAGAAATTTTATTATTTAAAACATAAAGGTCATAAGT